>NW_027361703.1:2975000-3425000 GCF_039654945.1 Dendrobates tinctorius | reverse complement strand
TTGGAGAAAGTGGCAGATTGCTTTACAAATTAGAATGTGAGGAGGTTTGAAAAATAATTTACAGTGATGGCGTTAAAGGGATGTTCCCATGAAGACAAGGAAGTATGAAGCTTGACATTCAGACTGCAGGAAAAGAACCAATTCTTTAATGGCAATCCAATTACTCGATTTCTGTGTAGGGAAGGTGACCTGACGGACGGACTGGTCAGATTTCAAAAGGGAAAACAGCTAGGAAAGTGTAGGTGACCTGCAGTACCTTGAACTGACATTAGAGGGCAGGGAGGAGTGTGAGCATAGGACTTGACATCAGCTTAGGGCTAAGAAACCGTTGGTCATGGGGGCGGAGTTATAGGGAACCAGGAAAGCTATAAATTTGACAGGAGGGTTCCAGTCCCCAGGGGGAGCTCAAGTGACGAGGAGACTGTGACAGTTGCTGCACTGTGAGGAAAACCAAACCAGGAGACTGAGGAGAAAGGAAGTCAGGGGGGTGGTCCTGACACGAAGTACCGTAGTATAGACGAGGCTCCGGGTGTGGGACACCATATTGGAACGACGCTTGACCAGTAACATTACTGTTGGTGAATAGGCCTAAGGCAGCCACAGTGACGGAGCTGTCAGAGCGTCACTGAGGGTAAAGGGGACGGTACGTAAATATACGTCCCGGAGAAAGTGTGTCACCCTGTGTTCTGTAACCGGAGAGCTGTGAAGGAAAGTGCGGTGTGCTGTGAGGCCGTCTGGCGGACGGCGAGAGAAAGAATAAACTTGGACCTGTTGCACCCGAAACTTGCCTCCAGCTTGTGTCTGTACGTCACTGCGCGGTATCCAGGGGGACCACCCCCCAGCCCGGCCCACCGACCCTACAACTGTTTCAGTCCTAACATAACATGAAGGTCCAATGCGTGTTGGGCCCTTGACGAACTGGGGGGCCCCACTCACCATCAGGGATACGGCCACGCCATTGGCTCCGTGAGTCGGAACCCCCCCCACACACAAATACTCACCTCTCCCTGTTCCATGCTGCTCCAGTCTCTTCACTGTCTTCTGCCTCTCTGTGACATCTCAGGGCAGAGGGTGCCATGACGTCACTACAGCGTGACCTCTGCCAAGCAGTGCAGACAGTCAGAGGACGCTGAGGAGATTGCAGCAGCATGGAACGGGGAGAGGTGAGTATCTGATTATTTATTTTTTTATGTATGTAGCAATATATGGACTCATTATACTGTGTGGATCAATATATGGGGCCTATAATATTGTAAAGAGGACTACGTGGTGCCCATAATACTGTATGGAGGATTATGTGGTGCCCATAATACTGTATGGAGGACTATGTGGTGCCCATAATACTGTATGGAGGACTATGTGGTGCCCATAATACAGTATGGAGGACTATGTGGTGCCCATAATACTGTATGGAGGACTATGTGGTGCCCATAATACTGTATGGAGGACTACATGGTGCCCATAATACTGTATGGAGGATTATGTGGTGCCCATAATACTGTATGGAGGACTATGTGGTGCCCATAATACAGTATGGAGGACTATGTGGTGCCCATAATACAGTATGGAGGACTATGTGGTGCCCATAATACTGTATGGAGGACTATGTGGTGCCCATAATACTGTATGGAGGACTACATGGTGTCCATAATACTGTATGGAGGACTATGTGGTGCCCATAATACTGTATGGAGGACTATGTGGTGCCCATAATACTGTATGGAGGATTATGTGGTGCGCATAATACTGTATGGAGCACTGTTGTGAATTCGCTTTCTAGCCTACCTATGGTTACTGCTGAAGGTGGTGGAGCTGGTCAGGTTGACGGAGGGGTTGCGAGTAGTGTTGAGCGATACCATCCGATACTTAAAAGTATCGTATCGGATGGTATCGGCCGATCTAAAAAAAATATCGGGTATCGCCGATTCCGATACCGGAAGTCCCATTCAAGTCTATGGGACTTCCGGTATCGGAATAAGAAAAACCCTATTTTTGCCTTGTACAGCCTCTCTGGGGTCTGTACGGGCCTTTCGGGGGGCTGTGCCGGCCTGCCGGGGGGTCTGTGCAGGCTCCGGTGGTCTGTGCCGGCCTGCCGGGGGGCTGTGCCGGCCTGCCGGTGGTCTGTGCAGGCTCCGGTGGTCTGTGCCGGCCTGCCGGTGGTCTGTGCCGGCCTGCCGGTGGTCTGTGCAGGGGGGCTGTGCCGGCCTGCCGGTGGTCTGTGCAGGCTCCGGTGGTCTGTGCCGGCCTGCCGGTGGTCTGTGCAGGCTCCGGTGGTCTGTGCCGGCCTGCCGGGGGGCTGTGCCGGCCTGCCGGTGGTCTGTGCAGGCTCCGGGGGTCTGTGCAGGCATCGTCCGATGGGACTACAAGTCCCATCGGGCGATGCCTGCTACCATGACAGTGATTGACACATTAGCCAATGATGGGACAGTAGTAGTCCCATCATCCGGCTAATGTGTTGAATGTAAAAAAAAAAAAAAATTTACATGCTACATACATACAACATGCATACTACATATATACTACATGTAACATACATACTACATACATGCTACATACTACATGCATGCTACATACATACTACATACATAATACATATATACTACATGCATGCAACATGCATACTACATATATACTATATATATATACTACATGTAACATACATACTACATATATACTACATGCTACATACATGCTACATACATGCTACATACATGCTACATACATATATACTACATACAATACATACATATAGACATACAGTACATATAACATAGAGTACATACTTACCGTCACTTGTCACTTTGATCCCCAAAGCCATTGTCACCTGAGGGATAAATATCAAAATAAAAAAACACCAATATACTTACCCCAATCCGCAGAAGTCCACGAGGGTCCCACGTCCATCTTGCGTGGAGAACAGCAGCATCAGCTGATGCTACCGTTCTCTACCAGCTCCAGGAATACAGTGACGGAAGGTAGGTATCCTTCCGCACTGTATTCCTCCACCACTTTAAAAAAAAAAAAAAAAAAAAGTCCCTAGTCTCACTTTATGCCATTGCTACGTGGGACATTCCCACGCAGCAATGGCATAAAGTGAGACTAGGGACTTTTTTTTTACAGTGGTGGAGGAATACAGTGCGGAAGGATACCTACCTTCCGTCATTGTATTCCTGGAGCTGGTAGAGAACGGTAGCATCAGCTGATGCTGCTGTTCTCCACGCAAGATGGACGTGGGACCCTCGTGGACTTCTGCGGATCGGGGTAAGTATATTGGTGTTTTTTTATTTTGATATTTATCCCTCAGGTGACAATGGCTTCGGGGATCAAAGTGACAAGTGACGGTAAGTATGTACTCTATGTTATATGTACTGTATGTCTATATGTATGTATTGTATGTAGTATATATGTATGTTGCATGCATGTAGTATATATGCAGTATATATGTAGTATGCATGTTGCATGCATGTGGTATGTATGTAGTATGTATGTAGTATGTATGTTGCATGTATGTAGTATGTATGTAGTATGTATGTTGCATGTATGTAGCATGTATGTAGCATGTATGTAGTATGTATGTTGCATGTATGTAGCATGTATGTAGTATGTAGTATGTATGTTACATGTAGTAGATATAGTATATATGTAGTATGCATGTTGCATGCATGTAGTATATATGTTGTATGTATGTTGCATGCATGTAGTATATATGTATTATGTATGTAGTATGTATGTAGCATGTATGTTGCATGTATGTAGCATGTAGTATATATGTAGTATGTATGTTACATGTAGTATATATAGTATATATGTAGTATGCATGTTGCATGCATGTAGTATATATGTTGTATGTATGTTGCATGCATGTAGTATATATGTATTATGTATGTAGTATGTATGTAGCATGTATGTTGCATGTATATAGCATGTAGTATATATGTAGTATGTATGTTACATGTAGTATATATAGTATATATGTAGTATGCATGTTGCATGCATGTAGTATATATGTTGTATGTATGTTGCATGCATGTAGTATATGTGTATTATGTATGTAGTATGTATGTAGCATGTATGTAGTATGTAGCATGCATGTAGTATGTAGCATGTATGTAGTATGTATGTTACATGTAGTATATATAGCATATATGTAGTATGCATGTTGCATGCATGTAGTATATATGTTGTATGTATGTTGCATGCATGTAGTATATATGTATTATGTATGTAGTATGTATGTAGCATGTATGTTGCATGTATGTAGCATGTAGTATATATGTAGTATGTATGTTACATGTAGTATATATAGTATATATGTAGTATGCATGTTGCATGCATGTAGTATATATGTTGTATGTATGTTGCATGCATGTAGTATATATGTAGTATGTATGTAGTATGTATGTAGTATGTAGCATGCATGTAGTATGTAGCATGTATGTAGTATGTATGTTACATGTAGTATATATAGTATATATGTAGTATGCATGTTGCATGCATGTAGTATATATGTATTATGTATGTAGTATGTATGTAGCATGTATGTTGCATGTATGTAGCATGTAGTATATATGTAGTATGTATGTTACATGTAGTATATATAGTATATATGTAGTATGCATGTTGCATGCATGTAGTATATATGTTGTATGTATGTTGCATGCATGTAGTATATATGTAGTATGTATGTAGTATGTATGTAGTATGTAGCATGCATGTAGTATGTAGCATGTATGTAGTATGTATGTTACATGTAGTATATATAGTATATATGTAGTATGCATGTTGCATGCATGTAGTATATATGTTGTATGTATGTTGCATGCATGTAGTATATATGTATTATGTATGTAGTACGTATGTAGCATGTATGTAGTATGTAGCATGCATGTAGTATGTAGCATGTATGTAGTATGTATGTTACATGTAGTATATATGTAGTATGTACGTTACATGTAGTATATATGTAGTATGTATGTTGCATGCATGTAGTATGTAGCATGTATGTAGCATGCATGTAGTATGTAGCATGTATGTAGTATGCATGTTGCATGTAGTATATATGTAGTATGTATGTAGCATGTAAATTTTTTTTTTTTTTTTTTACATTCAACACATTAGCCGGATGATGGGACTACTACTGTCCCGTCATTGGCTAATGTGTCAATCACTGTCATGGTAGCAGGCATCGCCCGATGGGACTTGTAGTCCCATCGGACGATGCCTGCACAGACCACCGGAGCCTGCACAGACCACCGGAGCTTGCACAGACCACCGGCAGGCCGGCACAGCCCCCCGGCAGGCCGGCACAGACCACCGGAGCCTGCACAGACCACCGACAGGCCGGCACAGCCCCCCGGCACGCCGGCACAGACCACCGGAGCCTGCACACACCACTGGCAGGCCGACACAGCCCCCCGGCAGGCCGGCACAGACCCCCGGAGCCTGCACAGACCACCGGCAGGCCGGCACAGCCCCCCGGCAGGCCGGCACAGACCCCCGGAGCCTGCACAGACCACCGGCAGGCCGGTACAGACCCCCGGACAGTCGGCACAGCCCCCCCCCGAAGGCCCGAACTGACGGCGCATCATGATGCGCACAGACAGCGCATCATGATGACGTCATTTCGGCAGCCAATCAGAGCCACAAAAGTGGCTCATTGCATTTTGGACTTCCGATTTCGGTATCCGATACGAAAAAAGTATCGGTACTCGGTATCGGAATTCCGATACGGCAAATATCGGCCGATACCCGATACTTGCGGTATCGGAAAGCTCAACACTAGTTGCGAGTTCTCTTTCTGGGCTCCCTCTGGTGGTTACTGGAGTCCAGTTTGTTTCCAGATTTTGGAGAGCTTTTTGTTCCAAACTGGGAATTCAGTTATCTCTCCCCTCTGCATTTCATCCTAAGACCAATGGGCAGACTGAGAGAACAAACCAGACTTTGGAGTCCTATTTGAGATGTTTTATATCTGCTGATCAGAATGACTGGGTCTCATTTTTGCTGACTTCGCGCTAAACAATAGAGCTAGTTCTGCCACTTTGATGTCGCCCTTTTTCTGTAACTTTGGGTTTCATCCTCGATTTTCTTCAGGGCAAGTGGAATCTCCGATCTGCCCAAGTGTGGACACTGTGGTAGAGAGAATGCAGCAGATTTGGGACCAAGTGGTGGATAAGTTGTCCCTCTCTCAGGAAAAAGCCCAACGGTTTTCCAACCGGCATAGGACCATTGGTCCCCGGTTTAAAGTGGGTGATATGGTTTGGTTGTCGTCAAAGAATATTCCTATGAAGGTTGTGTCTCCAAAGTTCAAGCCAAGATTCATTGGACCTTATAAGATTTTGGAGATTCTTAATCCTGTTTCTTTTCGATTAGCTCTTCCAGCTACGTTTAAGATCCATAACGTGTTTCATAAATCTCTGTTGAAGAGGTTTGTGGAGCTGGTAGTTCCAATGGCGGTGCCTCCTGACCCTGTATTGGTTAAAGGCAATGTGGAATATTAGGTAGAGAAAATATTGGATTCTCGTTTGGCTAGACGGAGACTCCAGTACTTGGTCAAATGGAAGGGTTATGGCCAGGAGTATAGTTCTTGGGTCTCTGCTTCTGACATTCATGCCGATAGATTGGTTCATGCTTTTCACCGGGCCCATCCTGATCGGCCTGGTGGCGTGGATGAGGTTTCGGTGACCCATCCTCAAGGGGGGGTACTGTTGTAAATTCACTTTCTGGCCTACCTCTGGTTACTGCTGAAGGTGGTGGAGCTGGTCAGGGTGACGGAGGGGTTGCGAGTTCTCTTTCTGGGCTCCCTCTGGTGGTTACTGGAGGTAATGGAGCTGATCTGATTAACAGAGGCTTGCCACCTGATAATGAGGACGACGATTGGAGATTTGGGGTTTCAGACTGGAGTTAAGACAGCCGACTCCCTCTATCCCTGCTGGTGATTTTTTTCCTGCCTCCTGAGGTCTTAGTTTCCAGCTCAGTCCCTGCATACTCAGCTGAGTGATCTTTTGCTATTCTGTTCACATTTGATCTGGTTTTGTCTATTTCATTTTTGTGTGGGCCAGCCAGCTGCGGCTGGGGCTGTGCTGAATCATCATCCATATGTTACTGCTTGTGTCATTTTGTTTTTGTCCCATATTAGATTGACCTCTTTTTGCTCTGCTTTCAAAATATACCAGAGTGCTGATATTGTGGGCGAAGTCGTGCGACTTCAGTATTTTTGCATCAGGCGTGTTGGACCTTTTTGCAGGTTTTTTTGCGTGATTGCAGACAGTGTCTTTCCTTTCCTGTCCTGTCTAGTCAGTGTGGGCCCCATCGTTTGCTCAGTCTATTTTCCTACCTGCGTTTGTGTTTCATCTTGTCTCACTGACAATATATGTTTGGGGGCTATCTATTCCTTTGGGGTCTGCTCTGGGGCAGTTTAGATTTCCCCTTTCTTGCTTTAGGCTTAGTTAGCTCTCCGGCTGTGCCGAGGCATCTAGGATCATCGTAGGCACGCTCCACGGCTACTGCTAGTTGTGTGGATAGGATCAGGGGTCTGCAATCCACTTAGTTACCAACCTCTCTGATTTTCTGTGGCTTAGCTTGGGCTTGCTCTCCTCCTCGGTGACCCAGTTATAACAGAGCACTATGTGATGCCCATAAAACTGTGTGGAGGACTATGTGGTTCCCATAATACTGTATGGGGCACTATGTGATGCCCATAATACTGTATGGAGGACTACGTGGTGTCCATAATACTGTATGGAGGACTATGTGATGCCCATAATACTGTATGGAGGATTACGTGGTGCCATATAAAGGTTATGTGTTTTATATGTGAGAATGAGGGATAGAACTCACGCATGAAAAACAGACATCTGAATAAGGCCTAAGTTACACTGCGTCATTGTGTTTTTAGCTGACCCTAAACAGGGTATTTCTTTATTGTCAGGTTCCCACAGGATTGGTGATAACTTGCACATCGGAGGGGGCCCTACCTCTGGGACCTTCGCCGACCTGCAGAGTATGGCACTCCCTGTTAGAATGGATTGGTAGTGCACTTGCTCAACCGCTGTGCCATTCATTCCCTTTGGAGCTGCAAAGCGCTGCGCTCACTTTTTTCCAGTAGCCCCATAGAGAATGAATGGGGGGTAGTCAGGGGTCCAATCTGCACTTCATTTTATAACAGGGATAAAACTGCTCTGACGAAGATAAGAGCTCCCTGTTTTGATGATCGGTGTGGATCTCCTGAGATCTCATCTTCCGAGATCTTGGTGCCGTGATCTCCATCTGCACATGCGTCCCCCCCAGCCATTTTCCCAGAGTCCACTGCCTAAGAAACCATGGAACTGCGGGGACCCTGGCCTTTCACAAAATGTCGGCAGAGCCCCCGCAGCACTGGACACCTGCAGCTCTGGACACCCGCAGCGGCGCGCCGCACATCCGAACACCCCCTCATCCCAGCCTTCCAGCCTGCAGCAATACTTCAATCTTTCCTGCTCCAGCAGCGACCCTGGGACCCTGCTCCCCTGCGGACGGTAAGGTATATCCGCATTATAAGACGCACCCCGATTTTCCCCCCAAATTTTTGGGGAAAAAGTGCGTGTTATAATCCAAAACATACGGTACTCAGTCGATGCAGATCCCTCACCTTTAGTATGTATACTAGGACATAAAGAAGATCTGAGCACCAACGAACATGGCAAAATAGCGGTAGCACGCATGTTATACATGGCCAGGAAACTAATAGCCCAACATTGTTTATCAGAGCAGGCGCCCACAGTTACAGAATTTAGAAATAAGACATGATAGTTTCTATATCTCATATTGGGCACCTTTAAACACGTATATAACTGTTCCATATCAAGATTTAGATTCCCCATTAATACTATCCCAATAGTGATTATTCATATTGTAAGACTTCTAATCTGCTGTGGACAGAACTGTGAAACATTTATCTCAAAATGTTATGTTTAAAAGGGTCATATGTTGTGGCGGGGAGGGGATAGAAGAGGGACTGGGTCCCATTCATGGTTGAGTTGTTATTTTTTACTGTTGTGTCACAAAAAAAAAGAATTTTAATAATAAAAATATTTGATTTAAAAAGAAAAAAAATATTTTAAAATCCGAAATGTTGGCCTACTGAAATGTATGTTCAGTAAATGCACTTAATACTTGGTCGGGGCTCCTTTTGCATCAATTACTGTATCAATGCGGCATGGGATGTAGGCGATCAGCCTGTGGCACTGCTGAGGTGTTATGATGGAAGTGTAAAGAGAGAGAGTTCATTGAATGCAGTGGAGAGCTGGAGGCAGAGAAGGGGTTAGCAGAGTTTTTACTGTACAGGAAATTAAATAAGGAATACTCCACGCAGGGAGACAAGACTAATAACAGCAACTACTGAAATTAAGCACAACCACCATGCACAATAGAAAGATATTCAAAAACGGGGTAACATCGCTTGCAGTTCTTGCAGGGGAAAGGCTGGAAAATCTCCCAATGGCGTTGCAAATCGTGAACAAAGTCTCTGGCTCTATTACGAAGGAATGAGAAGCACTGTCTTCCAACAATGCTGACGGATCTGGTCCTGGCTGACTTGAGTACGCTGGGTTGTAGAGACAGTCCTTTGTGTGGATTCATCAGTGATGGCGCTGAACACGAGCCGTGTGCCCGCTCACAGACCGCTTTAGCGGGCGGTTCTTTGGGATAGTCTCTAGGAACGCAGCAAGTCAGCTTATTAGTCACCACAGGCAGGACTGGACTGTCCACAAGAACAGGGTCCGATGGTAACTCAATAGTGTCAAAGTCAATCGTGGGGTCAGCACTCTGTAGAAAGGGTGGCGTGGAGTTGTCAGCTGAAGTAGCGGAGAGGGAGTCAACCTTCTCCTGCCAAGTCTGACCCATTCCCACGCTCAGTCCTCTTTATATCCCTTGCGCCCCCTGCCATCCAGCGAGAAAGTCCTTCCCTCCCAGAAGAAGCCTCCCCCGGAAACATTGGTGACAGTCCCGATAGTTCCGGCCTCAAAGGTCACCGGATACCGCTGTCTCTGTCTCGGCTCATCCTCTTACAGAAGCCCAGGTTGCTTTGATAGCAGCCTGCAGCTCGTCTGCATTGTTGGGTCTGGTGTCTCTGATCTTCCTCTTGACCATATCCCATAGATTCTCTATGAGGTTAAGATCAGGAGAGTTTGTTGGCCAATCAAGCACAGTGATACTGTTGTTTTTGATACTTTTGGCAATGTGGACAGGTGCCAAGTCCTGCTGGAGAATGAAATTCCATCTCCAAAAAGCTTGTCGGCAGAGGGAAGCATGACATGCTCTAAAATTTCCTGGTAGACGGCTGCGCTGACTTTGGTCTGTATACAACACAGTGGACCTACACCAGCAGATGACATGGCTCCCCAAACCATCACTGATTGTGGATACTTCACACTAGACCTCAGGCAGCTTGGATTGTGTGCCTCTCCACTCTTCATCCAGATTCTGGGACCTTGATTTTCAAATGAAATGCAAAATTTACTTTCATCTGAAAACAACACCTTGCGCCACTGAGTAACAGTCCAATTCTTTTTCTCCTTGGCCCAGGTAAGACTTTTCTGGTGTTGTCTATTGGTCATGAGTGGCTTGACACAAGGAATGCGACACTTGTAGCTCATGTCCTGGATACGTCTGTGTGTGGTGGCTCTTGAAAGCAATGACTCCAGCAGCAGTCCTCTCCTTGTGAATCTCCCCCAAATGTTTGAATGACCTTTTCTTAACAATCCTTTTTGCTTGTGCACCTTTTTCTTTCACACTTTTTCCTTCCACTCAACTTTCAATTAATATGCTTGGATACAGCACTCTGTGAACACCCAGCTTCTTTAGCAATGACCATTAGTGGCTTACCATCCTTGTGGAGTGTGTCATTGACTGCCTTCTGGACATTTGTCAAGTCGGCAGTCTTCCCCATGATTGTGGAGCCTACTGAAACAGACTAATGGGCCTTTTAAAATGTCTTTACAGTTGTTTTTTATTAATGATTCTAATTTCCTGAGATAATGACTTTTGGATTTTTATTGGCTGTAAGCCATAATCATCAACATTAACAGAAATAAACACTTGAAATAGATCACTCTGTTTGTAATGACTCTGTATAATATATGAGTTTCACTTTTTGTATTGAAGAACTGAAATAAATTAAGTTTTGATGATATTCTAATTTTGTGAGAAGCACTTGTATTTGTTCTATGCTTGGCACTGTCAGGAAACAGTCTTTTCTAGTGGATGCACTTAGTCACTGATGCTTTTTCTTTCCTTATAACTTTCTATTTTCTTCAGTATTAAAATAGATAATTACATGCAGTTTATCAGTTGATAGTGGTTTAGCAAATAGTCATAGCCAACATTTATTTGAAATGGAATGATTCTGGGTCCCAAGATATGTGACACGGGAAAGGCGAGTCTGGTTGAATGTACAATTGTCACGGTCACTTGTGTCTGGACGCAGCGAGTACCGCAAGGCGAACCCATGACACGCATGACCCTGGATACACCGCCTCCAGTAGGGCGAATTTAAATAATTAAACGTGCAGCTGGATACACCGCCTCCAACTGGCGAATTTAGGTAATACACGTTATATATACAGTAGTCTGGAAACCCCGCCTCAAGAAAGGCGAATTTAAATAATAAAGGGGAAACCTGGGTAACAATAACAATGGTGGGCCCTGCGATAGGGAATAGGGACGTGGAGACCTCCTGTACTCCCCTGAGCTAGTGTCCCTGCACTCCTAACGTTCCTTATGCCGGTGCCGCACCGGGCGATGCACGCGTACCTCAAACCCTGACTCGCCCTGCACCTAAACCCTCACTAGGGAATTGGTCGGTGCGGAAACTAATCCCACCACTGCACTAAACACACATAAGGGAAAATGACAATACAGGGGGAACACCGCTTAGCTTTGCTCTGTTGCGTACGCTCCTAGCAACAGAGCCCACCACCTGTGTGCATCTTCTCCAACCGGATCCATCACCATAACCGGATCCATCACCCTAGTGCAGCCTTGGAGCAGAGTCCACCACCAGTTGCAGCTGCCCAGTAATCAGAGTCCAAAAGATGAGTCCAGCCTCCGCCAAAAAGTCCAGCATGCTCGAGTCCAACTTTTCTGCCATGAAGTCAAGCATGCTCGAGTCCAGCTTTCAGCAACCAAGTCCAGCATGCTGAGTGCAACTCTCACCATAGTCGCCACTCCACCAAGCCATGCAAGCACTTCCTGCTGACACCATAAACTGCGACTCCATCACGCCATGCCAGCCCTTCTTGCAGACACCAACGTTGAACTCCACCAATCCATGCCAGCACTCCCTGCAGACTCCATAGCTGACTCAACCCCTCTGGCTGGGCTGCCCAGGACTCTCATTCAGCTCCTTCATCACCCAGGCTTGCTTCCCAAATGACAAACTATCAATATCACCAACGATCATCAAACACACCTGAAACTCTTTTATAGAGCCTCACACCTGATTTGTAATACGTGCACATTATAACTTAAGTGTAATACCACTCACCACCACCGGGGCAACATAGAACAAATGACACCACGTGTAATAATTCTAATGGCCACCGGGGGCAATCAACCCACTTTGGCACCAAGCCAAAGGAAAAAAAGTTCACTTTGTCTATTTACTTCTCAGATCCACCTTGGATCATGACAACAATGATAAGTAAAACTTTACCTTTGTAGATCCAAAACCTGTGCCTGTAAATCCAGCCCTAGCTTTTTCATTACAATGAAATACTTTTTCTCAATATACATTGGCATGTAAAAGTTTGGGCACCCCTAGTCAAAATTGTGGTTATTGTGAACAGTTAAGCAAGTTGAAGATGAAATGATCTCTAGAAGGCCTAACGTTTAAGATGACATACAGTATTTCCTTTGTATTTTAGGCAAAAATATACATATATTTTCACACCCCCGGAAGAAGCTTTAGCGAAACGGTGTAGGGGTAGGGGATGTGCGGCTGCCCTGGTCTTCCTCTTTATCTTGGCTTCTCTAGTCACTTAAGGTGATGTAATTCTTTCTGTTTACCCATTTATCTTTTTTATGGCACTTTACAACTTACTATATGCATAAAACTATTGCTATAAATATATGCTAACATGTTTGCCGACATAACAACCTGTCTATGAGTGGTTATTACTGGATTCATTCCCTGCACTAAGCACTTTTTACTGTTTTGGAACCCACCATATGTTGTTATTACCATTAATGAGACAGAATTGGATGTATTGGCATACTTGATAACCTATTATGCATTATATTCCCATGTCATTAAGATTTTGAACTGTATGGTTGGCCCAGCCTGATTCTGCATTGTGTGCATTCTCCCTTTGGAGGATTGTTCTCACTACGTTTTTTACTCTGTATTTTATCTTTTTTTCATGTTTTTAATTATACATTAATAAATCATGAATTTTATACCGCTGCTGGAATCACGTTGTATCCTTGGGCAGTAAAAAAAACGCTATTTTGTAAAGTGTGGGTTGTATATTTCTATCTTTTACATTTTAAGAATTACAAAAGTGAAAATGAGCTGATGGAAAAGTTTGGGTACCCGACATGGTTAGTACCTAGTAGCACCCCCTTTGGAAAGTATCACAGGTTGTAAATGCTTTTTGTAGCCAGACAAGAGTCTTTCAATTCTTGTTTGAAGGATTTTCATCCATTCTTCCTTGGAAATTTCTTCCAGTTCTTGGGTCATTGTAAAACCTTTAGCTTGCGCCTCTTGAGGTAGTCTGTTGTGGATTTTAACGTGTGTTTTGGATCATTATCCATTTGTAGACGCCATCCTCTTTTCAACTTCAGCTTTTTTACAGATGGTATTATGTTTGCATCAAAAATTTGTTGAAATTTCACTGAATCCATTCTTCTTTCTACCCATGAAAAATTCCCCGTTCCATTGACTGCAACACAACCCCAAAGCATGATTGATCCACATGCATGCTTAATGGTTGGCGAGATGTTCATTTCCTGAAATTCTGTTCTCTTTTTTCTCCACACATACCTTTGATCATTGTGGCCAAATTTTAACCTCATCGGTCCACAGGATTTGTTTCCAAAATGCATCAGGCTTGTTTAGATGTTCTTTTGCATATTTCAGATGCTGAATTTTATGGTGAGTGTCATGCCGGCGTCTCTGCACTCTGCCTTTCTCGCTCGGCAGAGACACCGACTCTCTCCCTCGGCAGAGACACCGACTCACTCTCTATCATGGCCCATATTCCCTTCTCCTTTTACTGCCAGTGGCCTGCGCAGTGCTTGCAGAACACCAGGCACTGTGCTTAGGCCACACACATGGTCTCACCCT
Organism: Dendrobates tinctorius; assembly: GCF_039654945.1. NCBI lineage: Eukaryota > Metazoa > Chordata > Amphibia > Anura > Dendrobatidae > Dendrobates > Dendrobates tinctorius. Next base: position 3,410,680 of record NW_027361703.1, on the reverse strand, counting down.
CTTAAAGGGCAAGTGTACCCTCCTAATGTGTCCCCAGCCAATAGCTGGGAGATACTTATTATTTAAGGTATCTCCACCTGATGGGAGGTGCATGTGCAACGTTGTTAGTCTGTTTCTAAAATACTCTTGTTAGTTCTTAGGTCCCAGTACTCGTATTCCAGTATACCTGCCTGTCTATCAGCCATGCCCTCCTGCCTGTCTATCAGCCATACCTGCCTGCCTGTTAATCAGCCTTGCCTGCCTGTATATCAGCCATGCTCACTTGCCTGCCTATCAGTCGTGCCCGCATGCCTGCCTATCAACTGTGCCCGCATGCCTGTCTATCAGCCGTGCCTGCCATAACCTGTCTGCCAAGATACCAGTCTTGCCTTCCAGTACCTGCCTGTGTGTCTTTCGTGCCAGTTACTGTTCCAGTCATGCCATGTCTACCATTCCTGGCCATTCCTGCATCCTGTCCCCTGGGGGTCAGCTGCCATCTACTCGAGGTCAGTCCTGGAGTAGCACCTGGTTCCGCCTTCCTTGTCCCTTCTCAAATTGTTGTATCGTCATCCACTTTTCACCCAAGGTCGTTCTTGGTGAGCCACGTAGTCAAGCCCCTCCAGGCTCTCCTCAGATCACGGCACAATGTGGTTTCACCACCCAGTTTGTTACAGTGGGATGCAGGTTAAGTTTTCTTCTGATGACTTTTCCATGAAGGCCATATTTGTGTAGGTGTCTCTGAACAGTAGAACAATGTACCACAACTCCAGAGTCTGCTACTTCTTTCTGGAAGTCTTTTGCAGATAAGCAGGGGTTTTGGTTTGCCTTTCTAGCAATCCTACAAGCAGCTCTCACAGAAATTTTGCTTGGTCTTCCAGACCTTATCTCGACCTCCACTGTTCCTTTTAACTGCTATTTCTTAGTTACATTTGAAAATGAGGAAATGGCACCTTGAAAATGCTTTGGTATCTTCTTTTCCTGCTTTCTGGGCCTCCACTATTTTCATTTTTCATTTTCAGAGTGCTGGACAGCTGCTTAGGAGAACCCATGGTTGCTGTTTTTTGGCTCCAGGTTAGAGGAGGGTGAGTTTTTTTATAAAGCTGGGAAATTTACATCACCAGGCCTTTCCTAAGATGATAGTGTACAAGCCATAACCCTAACAGACTAATTAAGGTCTTAGACCTTGGCCAAAGGTATCTGAATGCACAAATCTCCAAGGGTGCCCAAACCTTTGCATCAGCCCATTTCTATTTTTGTAATTTTGAAGATGTAAAAAATGAAAAAAATTTTTTGCCTAAAAAGAAAATGTGTCATCTTTATTTTTAAATCTTTTAGAGATTATTTCACCTTCAACTTGCTTAACTGTTTACATTAACCGTAATTTTGTCTCTACCTTGTGCCAGTCCTTACACTGGCTACCCATCCACTCCAGAATTCAGTATAAACATATTACCCTCACCCACAAAGCCCTCCATGGCTCAGCACCACCCTACATCTCCTGCCTTGTCTCAGTCTACCACCCTACCCGTGCCCTCCATTTTGCTAATGACCTGAGGTTAACATCCTCATTAATCAGAACCTCCCACTCCCATCTCCAAGACTTTTCACGTGCTGCGCCAGTTCTTTGGAATGTACTACCCAGGCTAGTGCGATTAATTCCCAATTCCCACAGCGTGCCTTAAAAACGCATTTGTTCAGACTGGCCTATCGCCTCAATGCATTAACCTAAGTATTCCTGTGTGGCTCATTTCAAAATTTTTTACCATTACCAGGTTCCTCGCATTATGTTTTCACATGCTTTGTGCATTTAATAGCCCTCTGTGTCTGTACTGTTACATATTTAGGCTGGTTTCACATTAGCGTTCTTTTGCGCAGCGCATAGGGCCCTATCGGTCGCATGCATTATGCGCACCTATGTCTAACATGGCGGGCGCATGGTCTATCGCTTGCACGTGTTCGTCTGCGTTATTGTGCGCATGCACTTTTTCCAGGTGTGCACCTCGGCGTGCCCGATGCAACATGTTGCACTTTTTGTTCCGCCGAAAGGCGTAAAAAAATGCATGCGTTCGCTGTGCGCAAGGAATGCGCCAAAACAAAGCCAAAACAAGCCTTTGGGAACGAATGGCGCATGTACATGTGCACGCCTTAGTTTTTTTAATTAACTTGTCTAGACACTGCTTTAATCCACCCCCTAAACAAAGAAACATTGTTTGGGGGGTAGTGTAGATAAAAGAAGGTGTTGTCACTGGCAGTCCACTATTCTACAGCCAGCCTGGAAGAGAGAATAATAATAATAATAATAATAAATAATAATAAATTTCATTTTTATAGCGCCGACATATTCCGCAGCACTTTACATTTCAGAGGGGATTTGTACAGACAATAGACATTACAGCATAACAATAATCACATACAGTAGATTATAACAAATACTAAGAGGAATGAGGGCCCTGCTCGCCAGCTTACAGTCTATGAGGAAAGAGGTAGACACGAAAGGTGGGTGGTAACAGTTGCCCTGATTGTATGGACCAGCCATAATGTTAAGTGTGTAACGGTACAGACACAGAGGGCTAATGGATACATAAAGCATGTGGGAACATGATGCGGGAAATCTGGTTATAGTAAAACTTTTGGCTGTGCCACACAGGGATAGATTAGGTTAATGTGTTGAGGCGATAGGCCAGTCTGAATAAATGCGTTTTCAGGGCACGCTTAAAATTGTGGGGATTGGGGACTAATCGTATTGACCTGGGAAGTGAATTCCAAAGAATTGGCGCGGCACGTGTAAAGTCTTGGAGACGGGAGTGGGAGGTTCTGACTATTGAGGATGCTAACCTCAGGTCATCAGCAGAACGGAGGGCGCGGGTAGGGTGGTATACCGAAACAAGGGAGGAGATGTAGGGTGGTGCTGAGCCATGAAGAGCTTTGTGGGTGAGGGTAATAAGTTTATACTGAATTCTGGAGTGGATGGGTAGCCAGTGTAATGACTGGCACAAGGTAGAGGCATCGGTGTAACGATTGGTGAGGAATATGATCCTGGCTGCAGCATTCAAGACAGATTGGAGAGGGGAGAGTTTGGTAAGAGGGAGACTGATTAGAAGAGAGTTACAATAGTCGAGACGAGAATGAATAAGAGAAACAGTAAGAGTTTTTGCAGAGTCAAAAGTAAGAAAAGGTCGACTTCTAGAAATGTTTTTGAGGTGCAGATGACAAGAGCGAGCCAGTGATCGAATGTGGGGGGCAAAGGAAAGCTCGGAATCAAGTATGACCCCAAGACATCGGGCCTGTTGCTGGGGAGTAATAGTGGAACCACACACAGAAATAGCAATGTCGGAAATAGGTACATTAGTAGAGGGAGGAAACACCAGGAGTTCAGTCTTTGAAAGGTTCAGTTTCAGATATAGTGAGGACATGATATTAGACACAGCGTTTAGACAATCGCCGGTGTTTTCTAGAAAGGCTGGCGTGATGTCAGGAGAAGAAGCGTATAATTGGGTGTCATCAGCATAGAGATGGTACTGGAAACCAAATCTACTGATTGTTTGACCAATAGGGGCAGTGTACAAGGAGAAGAGGAGGGGGCCTAGAACCGATCCTTGGGGGACCCCAACAGTAAGGGGAAGGTGAGAGGAGGAGGAACCGGCAAAAGATACAGTAAAGGAGCGGTCGGAGAGATAGGAGGAGAACCAGGAGAGAACGGTGTCCTTGAGGCTAATGGAACGGAGCATAGTGAGGAGGAGCTGATGATCCACAGTGTCGAACGCTGCAGAGAGATCCAAGAGAATTAGCAAGGAGTAATGACCATTTGATTTAGCTGTTAGCAGACCATTAGAGACTTTAGTGAGGGCAGTTTCAGTGGAGTGTAAAGAGCGGAAACCGGATTGGAGAGGGTCGAGAACAGAGTTTTCTGAGAGATAGCGGATCAGACAGGAGTGGACCAGGCGTTCCAGGAGTTTAGAGATGAAGGGAAGAGAAGCAGCGAATACTGTGAAGAAAAGCCCTTTGGAGTTTTGCAGCAACTTTAATAATGTGAGTATTAAACCTAATGTCTGCCTGTACCTTTTTCTCAATTTATTATGTACTAATGTCTCTTTTTTTATTGCAGCATGTCTTCTGGAGAGGAATACAGACTGGCCCGTGGTGAACTGGTCCAAATAGAGCGTGAAGTGAGTACCTTCCTTCCCTACAGTTTGGGAAAGTATTCGCTGTCGCATCTACAAATGTGCCAAATCAATTTTTGTTCTTTTTCAGACCTCATCGTCCACGGCAAGTGAGGAGGAACAGCAGGAGCAACCAGTCCAAGTGCCGGCGGGAGACGGCCAGTAAGTATAGACTGACTGTGATTGTACTATCTTTTTTTTTTTCTCTGACTTTTTCCTGGCCTGTTTTTTACCTTCAATCTTGCTTCTTTTCTGTATTTTTTTCTATCATTTTCATTTCCAAATCTTTCCAAGATTAATGTTTTTCTTTCTCTTCTAGGCTCCACAACGGGATGAAGAGCTCGCCCTGGACAATGATGCCTTCATCCAGTTGGTCCAAGCCATCCGACAGCCAAGAAGCATCTTGCAGGTAAGCACCACAGACAGCTGGAGACCAGGAAGCTGGTCAAGCAGGTGTTCCCCTGTCCCAGGTCTCTGCCACTGGTTTTGCGGGCACTTCCCGCCAGCGGCAGAAGGCCTTGGACAGGTCTGTCATGCCTGAGTTCCTTCACTTGAGCTTGGTCTTTCAGAATGGCCTCAAGGCGCTGTCAGACAGACTGAAAAGTGGTTTTGCCCTCATGGAAAACCGCTTCCAGGCTGTCGACCGTCGCCTTGACCGTCTGGAAGCCAACCTCAACAGACCAGCGCACCATTTTTTCCACCAAATTGAACGGGGCATGGCGGAACACCTAAGTCCAGATCTCCAGCTGAATGTGATGCAGGCCTGCAACACTGCTTACAAGCAGGCTATGCAGCAGAGTCAGTACATGCAGCAGTCAGTGGTGGCATTTCCAACTGTGCCACCACTGACTTGCTTCACCACTCCTCCAGCCTGGACCACCACCGCAACCACTCCTCCTGCCTGGACCACCACCGCCACCACTCCTTCTGCCTGGACCAGCACTGCCACCACTCCTCCTGCCTGGACCAGCACTGCCACCAGTACTGCCTGGACCACCACCACCGCCACCACCGTGCAGCAGCAGCAGCAACTGGGGGATGCACATTCACTGTTTGCGCCCACGGACCCTGTCAGGACCTCCACCACCACATCCAGCATGCCTCAGCAGCAGCAGCTACAGGACCCTGACAGGAGGTCCCCCAGCTCTTTGCGGTCCCCCAGCTCCAGGAGGTCCAGAAGCACCAGGCGCTCCAGGCAGGACACACCCATGGGCCACAGGAAACAAAAACCTGGACATAAAAAGAGGAAAACTCTTACCCTCCCTCCCCCCTCACCTCACACTGTGTGTCACCATCTTCCAGCAAACGTCGCTCCCAGTAACTGTAATTTTTTCTTTTTTTTAAATAAATGTAAAATTTTGTTTTCCCCTAATACTGTTTTGTTATTGTGTCTTTCACCACCTACACACACTGCGACGTACACTTTGTGTTTTTGACACCACATAGCTCCAGTACTGACACATGTTTCTTGTGTCAGTCATGGAGATATGTGTTGTCAAAAACACAAATATATGACTTGTATTTTCACCACCAGTATCTTCAGTCTGCTAATATTGCACAGACTGAATAGAGGATGGTGGTGAGTGCAAGGCATATCTATTCTCACCTTGCCAGGTATCATAAAGAGTGAATTGATGATGATGTGTTTTGACCATCAACTTTTCACTCTTTGTGACACACAGCCAGGGGTTCTAGATATACCTTGTAATTAACCACATCATCTATTCAGTGTATGGCGAATAGACTGAAGAGATGATGGAGAAAATACACATCATATCTATAATACCCTGGCCTATTATCATAACTTTTTAGCACACCTGGCCTGGTGAGTAAACCTATGAGTTGTCATCTGCAGCGTCGCTTCAGTCTGCATTATCTATTGCACGCAGACTGGAGAGATGCTGGAGGTTCACTCATATGTGTATTCACCTGCCCAGGTGTCATAAAATTCTGAAGTCAGGATGCAGTTTTTTGGGAATCCTCACTTCAGCATGACAGCAGGCCAGGGGATTGTAGAAGTTGTATAAACTTTATCATCTCTCCAGTCTGCGTGCATACTGAAGCGACAGTGGAGATAAATACAACTAATATTTATACTTGCATGGCTAGGTGTCATAAAGAGTGAAGGATGCAAGTGCATCTCAAAATCACTACTTGTAACATCAGGTCCGGTGATATAAATATTAGTTGTGTTATCTCCACCGCTGCAATCTGCCTTACTGAACACAGACTGGAGAGATGATGAAGGTCATACAACTTTTATATCTACACTCACCTGGTCAGGAGTCCTAGTAAAGTCAGGATGCACAAAGCACAGCATCCTGAATTCACTGGGACACCTGGGCAGGTGATTATTTTATTGGAGTGTATAAAGATAGAGTGCACTCGGTACAGGTATAAAAACAGGTTTTTATTTACATACACACAAGAAAACAATTTTACACCATTTGATCTTGCCATGCCAGTAGAGTTGAGCGACTTTGGTCAGATCGGGTTTCATGAAACAAAACTTGTTTCAGATGAAACTGGTCAGACTAGGGCAAAAAAAGTTGGAGTTTCGTCCGAAACCCGACCCCATTCATCCACTCAATGCCGACTTTTATTCCCCATTGACTTGCATTGGGGTCGGGTTTCGGACGAAACTCCGTCTTTTTTTGCCCTAGTCGGACCAGTTTCATCTGAAACAAATTTTGTTTCATGAAACCCGATCCGACCAAAGTCGTTCAACGCTACGTGCCAGACGTCCTACATCAGAGATAAAGTAGGCGGCAAATTGGTCCCTCATTTGGCCAACTTCAACTGATGACCTGAGAGGGTGCTGAGTGAAATCAGGCAATGGGTTGGCAGCTGGTTCATCTAGTTCAAAGTTAGGGTGCTCTTTAGCCATAAAAAAATTGTGAAGAACCACACACGCTTTCACCACCTCAACCACTGTGTCCAGTTTAAGATTAATGGCTGTGCCGAGAATGCGCCATCTGGAGACAAGAATCCCAAAGGCACACTCTACAGTTCTTCGTGCCCTGGTCAGTCTGCAATTAAATTTTTTTTTTGCGTGGTCCAAGTCCCAGCTGGAGTAGGGTTTCAGCAGGTTTTGGCACATTTGAAAGGCCTCATCCCCAACCATTACAAATGGCAGTGACGGACCTTTGGTGTGGGGAAGAGGCCGCGGCAGGGGGAAATTAAAATGGTTGCCATACATCCTACGGCCCATGCCCGAGTTCTTAAAAGCCTGGGAGTCATTTCCCCGGCCAAATGCCCCAATATCCACCGCAACAAACAGACAGTCTGCATCCGCAATGGCCATGAGTACTGTAGAAAAGTACTTTTTATAGTTATAGTACTCCGATCCACTTCTTGCGGGTTTGGGTATCCTGATGTGTTTCCCATCAACTGCTCCCAAACAGTTGGGGAAATTGCAGACTGTCCAGAATTTTTCAGCAATTTCAGTACACTTTTCTGCGGTGGGCAGGGGCATAAATCCTGGACAGAGAATGTTCCACAAAGTCCGGCAGGTGTCCGCAACTATTCCTGACAAGGTGGAGAATCCAAGCTGCTACTGGAAGTGGAGTGAAGATAGGGTCTCTCCTGTAACCAGGAATCTGCCAAACAGAGAAAGAAAAAAATTAATATTTACAGTATGTCTAGGGTTTTGCAAAACACGGAAACGAAAAAATATTTGTACATGGCATAACAATAATTCTGCAGGCTTTGTAATAGTACATGGCAGAACAAAAACAATTATGCAGGCATTGTTTTTTAAATATTACGTACCGTAATGTGACCAGGAGCTGTTCCTCCTCAGGAGGAATCGCACGACGGAGCTGTGTGGTCCTGTCTCCGGATGGCTCCTTGAACACGAGCAAGCAAATCCATGAAGCTTTCTTGAGGCATCCGGGTATAGTCACTAAATTTTGCTTGGTTTGCCTGGAGCTCGCTATAGAGGGTGTGGTACGCTACATGGCTCTCCCGAATTACAATAATCGGATGTATCATATTTGCTGGCAAGCAAATGCAAAAGCCTGAGACAGCGCGATGTCCAGATCCAAGTTGAAGTGAAAACTCTTTCACCGCAGATCCATGTTGACAAAGGAAAAAGCAACAAAATCTGAAGAATTCAGCTGTACAGGGTCTATATAAAGAATTCCCATGACACACGCTTACTGGTGTCCCATTGGTGGAGTATATGTTTCAAGAATTTTTCTCCTGTGAAATGTGACACCTAGAGAATGCATGCGCATAAAAACGCAAGCGCAAGCAAAAACGCATGAAAGCGAATGAAAATGGGTCGCCCTCCCAGGGCTGCGGGGTACTTGGCACCGGGCCGGTATGAATGGGATGTGTCACAGTGGCGGTGACCCGGACCGTGGCCCTGGGCGCCCAAGTAATAGGAAGATGTAAGTGGTTTGAATGTTATAAAATGAATAGTTCGTGACGCCACCTGTGGTGTTCGGCAAGGAAGGTGTTAAGCCGACGCTGCAGACAGATCCTCTGGGACAGATGGTGTGGTGCAGCAAGGATGGTATAGCCCTCTACAGGCAGGGCTGTTGTCCCAGGGCAATGTAGATGTGGAAACACTTAGATGGTGTAGTGTCTGGCGCAGGGGATGTAGCAGTGCCAGGCGGACGGACGCAGGAAGGAATGGAGGACACCAGGGCATGTAGTTCCAAAGCTTTACTCATAGTCTGTAGTGCCCGCTTCTGTGCCGTGTCCTCCGGGTCAGGGACTCAGTCAACCTCCAGGCAAGATGGAATGCTCCCTTCCACACTCCGCCAACTTATGTGCCTTTTCTGAACTTTATTATTCATGCATGGTGTGGGGCCCTACTTGAGCACCTTCTGAAGTTGTGCATACAGTGTTTTTCCTTTACCCATAGCAGCTGGATGACTTGCCGCCTTTGTCAATAGTGGATCCAGCAAGAAACCTAAAATCCCTTTAAATCTATTCAGTTTTGGCTCTACATAGCTACGTTGATAATGCACCAAAAACTGCATGAGTGACTTAAGCCTCAAAAGAATTTAGTCAGGGATTCTGAAGATACCTAAATCCTATAAATCACATCTGTTGTTTCATAATGTAGTTTCATTACTTATTAGGTTGATCTCTCAAAGATTTATCTAGACTTAAAAATCAAAGTAACACTTGGCTTACAATCAAAAGCTAGTGTTTTTCCATCAGTTCCTAAAATTGTATTGTTCTTCACTGTTCAAGCCCACATGATCCCCTTCTGCTGTGCATCGACTGTTCCCTTTTGTTTTTTTGCATTAAATTATCACAATCTGTAAAGGGCAAAGTAACGTTCCAGGCTATAAATGCTTTATTTGGAACATCATATTTACAAGAGATTAACACATTGCGGAACATAAATACCCGAGATAAAGCGCACTGTTTATTACAGCAGCGAAACAAACAGATCGAGGTGTCAGGACCCACACTGTAATCTGCTGATCTGAATGGACTTGTTTCCCAATAGATAGCCGTGCACCACTTTCAGTCTTATTATTAGTTACGGTAAGCGTCAGCATCTGTCAGTGAAGCAGCAATTAATCAGATTCTGCCGAGGGAACATGACTGGACCTTTCCATGCATGTGAGCCATAAGTAGGGCCTTGGGCACTGCTGACTGCACAAGTTCTCTGCCTGCCACTGTTAGTAAAAGCACTCTAGACAAATAGATTTTTCACTGCATTTTCTAAAATGTGAAGAGCTTTGATGAAGGTTGTTGCATAGTAACAGCCCAATATAAACATCAAGCGGATAACACTTATTGTTATATTATTACATAACATCAAAGCAGGATTCTAATGTGTCAAAAATGGAATGACAAGAAACAGCACAGCATAGTATAGAGCTGTATAACCGATTGGGGATGGAATAGGTGGAGGGCCCTATGCTAACTTGTAAAGAGGTGATGCCTCGAACAATAAAATTATAGTCACTTCTCGAGGCTCAGATGAGGAGCAGCCAGAAATGCTGTGTGTAACATGCATATTTTAGGTCCATTTTCCTCTCTCTGCATTATGTATGTTAATGTTCATTTCATCTCTCTATGGCGGCGCAGCAGACTCTCACGTCTTTGTATTGTGTCACAACTCTTTTCTATGAGCTGGTCTGATGTGTAAAATCTAGAAATGAGTGAATCAATTTGATACAAATTAAATTTGTGTTCAATTTCAAGGAAATTTGTAACACTTGGCGAATTCAAACAATTTGCGACTCAATACGCACAAATAGCCAAATAAATGTCCACTGCCATTTTACACAAAGCAGAAGATTGCATCAGCCAGAAAGTACTCACATGAACTCAGGCACAGTGGCATTGGATTTCACATAATGTCTTGCAACTACTGCATCACATCGTGTTCTGCCCTCAAAACATGGTACCCTGAGGTGTGTGCGTAGTCTGACAGTCAGCTAAGCCAATATACCATAGTCCAATAAGAAGACTGTATCTTGAAGTCTGTGCAGATTATTGAACATTAGTAAATGCATTCGGTGAAACTTGGAGATATGAAATAAAATAAAAAGCTAGTGCCGATAAGTAAATTCAGCCACTAGATTGAGCATGTGTACTTCAAACAAACTCAACAATGAAGCTTAATGACACATTGTATTGCACAGCCAATCAGAAGGGACTAGCATTGCCTTTATAAAAGCCAAGGCAAGGAATTCAGTAGCCATTTTAGGCTGATTCTGGATAGTGAAAGGATGCCACAGCTAACAGCTCTGGAATAGACATAAAGCGAGAAAGCAACTAACCATTAGGCAAATACTCCAGAGAGTGTGTGTAGCACCACTGCAGTAGTAAAGAAGATTAGTGTTGTGGTCAGCCAATGCCAATGCACAGCCACACATATCTTGCCTGTCTATTTTGTTTTGTAGCTTAACTGAACTATTACTCCCAGGGCTGCCAGGGCTGGCCCTACACAGCTGGACATTTTGCCAGTCACAGCATAGTTCAAGGTTTGTGGCTACTGTTGCTGTTTCTGACAGTGCCGATACACAATGTCACATTTCTGGTCTGTCAATTGTGTACGGATTACACAGCCTACACAAATGGACATCTTCTTTCCTGTCTCATCAAGTTCTATAAAGTGCAGTTGTTACCGCTTCCACTGCCATTAGACAGCCAGATTTCTTATGATTGTCCCTTGTGCATTTTAGCTATACTATACTACTCCTGGAATCCCTACCATGTATGGTGGTAAAGAAGGCTTAAACTTCTCACAAAAATGGGATAATATTTGCACAGCTTTGTCATAAGCCATTGCTTTTTCATTTTGCAAAAAAAACAAACCTATTGCTTCTCCCAGATAAGGAACAATTTTTGAAAAGCCATAACTTCTGAAAGAACAAAAGACAACAAACTTGTTGCTACACTCCGAACAGGGATAATTTTTGGACAATTGCTTCACCAAAAGCCATAGTTTTTTCCATTTACACCACCAGTGCATCCTTACCAGCAAGACAGGCTTCTGCTGGAAAAGGGATAATTTTTTCTACCATTTTTATATTTTAGACAGTCTTTTAGTTGTTAGCACAGTGTGTTATTAAACTGTTTTATTCTGATCACTGGTTCCCATCCTATTACCCAGAACCATATCTGTTGAGGTCATTCTGACATTTATAAGCCTTTTTGTGTTAAAGAGCTTGAAAGTGGTTCAATACACTCCTAGGAGACCTCAGAGTTTTCTGGGCAATTGAAGGCTATTAATTAATTTCCTACAAATTAAATTTTTGAAAAATGCTACAGGGCCAGCTAATTTGAAATTCCAATGATTCACTCAATTCTAGTCCCTTCTGCTGCTCCCCTTTTTCATTTTAACATATGCAGTAGGAAAGATAATGCAAGTTGCATCTCCCTCTTCAACCCTCATTACTGTTTTCTAAGCCCATTACCAAACTAAAGAAACCAGTAGGATACTAATGGTATACATTTCAGATTCATGCATTCACCTGTACTGCAAATAAAAGGTCTAACACTAGGTAGGTGTCTGCAGAATCATCGACAGCAACAAATCTGCACCAAATCATGTGGGTTTTGAGGCAGATTGGGCAGCAGACTTGCTGCTGTTGATTGTGGAAAAGAATATAAAATTCAGCTGAACCAAACTGCCATGCTCATAATATTTTAATAGGGCTTGTGTAACCTAAAGAGTAGTCACCCATGATTTGTAATGCTTGAGTAACAAAATAATTTACTGGTAAATACAATTATAACTTTCCATTATTTTGTTAGAAAGGAGAGACTGGTGATCACCTAACACAGGCAGGCAGAGAGACAGCAAGAACTTAAAGGGGTTGCGTGGCCTTAGGGCAGGGGTGGGGAATCTTTTTTCTGCCAAGGGCCATTTGGATATTTATACCATCCTTCGGGGGCTGTACAAACTCTGCCCACAAATTACATCCTGACTGTGGCACTGGTGTCAGGACATAATCTTTCATTGCATGCCCTTCAGTGTTCAGTAGTGAACACTGCGTGTGTGTGCTCACAGAGCAAGAAGAAATTAATGAGTTTGTGGCAATCAAAATACAGCTCCCTGCCCAAGAATGCAGTCCCTGAGAATCTGCCCGGGGGCCTGATAAAAAGTCATCGAGCACGTAAATGGCCCTGGGGCCTGAAGTTCCCCATCCCTGCCTTAGGGTACTCATCTGCAGTCACTCTAGGAGACTGCCTGTGGGCTGTCCGCCTCCAGTAGGCGTATACACCCAAAAATGATACACGGCAGAGTACACGTTTTCTCTGCCAGTGCAATTATAGTATATGGTCCCCTTTGTGCATAGTATACGTCCAAATCCTGTTTTGCGGGGCCACCGAACGGGTGCCAGAATGCAGTGTGAAAGCACCCTAACAAAAAATTGGCAATGATTTTGTTTGGTATCATGATCTTTATTAAACAAATAAAATTAGTAATCTTGCAGTTTTCACACTAGCCAATGGGGCTTTTTTCGACTTCATGTCACAAAGTGTCATGATCTGACAGTTTTAAATTGCACTGGGTGAACTTTTTTACTTTGGAAAGTCCCAAGGTGTCTTGACTGTCCCCGGTGGTGGTTAGTGGTATCGCACTTTAGGTTTTTGTGCACGTAATTATGGATCAGGTGTGACACCCTATAAAGGTGTGCTAGGGGTGTGCAATCACTGCCTGTGATATTGTGAGATTGTGTTCACTCTGAGTTGGAGAGCCTGGTGGAAGGATGGAGCTGGAGAGGAGTCCTGCGCAGCTTAGCCAGGGGGGACGTGTTTCAGCTATGGTGTCTGGACGAAGGGCTGGCATGGCGTGGTGGGGTCGCAGTGATGGTGTCGGCGGGAAGTGTCTGCATGGACTGGTGGAGTGGCGACTATGGAGAGTGGCACTCACCATGTGGGACTTGGCTGCTGAGCTGGACTCAAGCATGCTTGACTTCGTGTCAGAAGCTGAACTCATCCTTGGGACTCTGTTTCTAAGCAGCAGCAACTGGTGGTGGACTCTGCTCCAAGGCTGCACTATGGTGAAGGATCCTGTTATGGTGATGGATCCGGGTGGAGGAGAAGATGCACGCAGGTGGTGGGCTCTGTTGCAGGAGCATAAGCACAGAGCATAAAGCTAAGTGGTGTCCCCCTGTATTGTTTCTTTCCTCATGTGTGTTGTTAGTGCAGTGGTGGGATTAGTTTCCTCACCGCCCAATTCCCTAGTGAGGGTTTAGGGGCAGGGCGAGCAAGGGCTTTGAGGTACGCGTGCGGCGCCCGGTGCGAAACCGGCATAGGGAACGTTAGGAGTGCAGGGACACTGGCTCAGGGGAGCTCAGGAGGTCTCCATGTCCCTATTCCCTATTGCAGGGCCCACCATTGTAAATGTTTCCCAGGTTCCCCCTTATTATTTAAATTCGCCTTACTGGAGGCGGGGTTTCCAGAATTATTGTATAACGTGTAATACCTAAATTCGCCAGGTGGAGGCGGCGTATCCAACTGCACGTTTTATTATTTAAATGCGCCCCACTGGAGGCGGTGTTTCCAGGGTCACGTGTGTTATGGGTTCGCCTTGCGGTAACCGCTGCATCCAGAGACACGTGACCATGACACAAAGAGTGTACAGCAAGGCACCATATTATCAGAGGCAGGATTATAATGGCAGGTAACATCCCTATATACACAGCAATAGGCGATATCACATCTGACCCTGCTCCCCCTCCCTTCAAATGACCTTTATGCAGGCTCATTAGACACTTCAATGGAAAAGACAGGGTCAAGATCTGACCATTATAGTATGTACTTATGTTGTTTTCTGAAACAGTAAGTTAAGAGTTTTAAAAAGCTCCAGTGATCAGTGTGAAAATTGCATGATTTCTATTTTGCATTATTAATACAGATTGTGATATGAAAAAAGAAGAAAAAACAGTCAAATTTTTTTTAACAAATACATTCAACACTAAAACCTGAATTAAACAATAGGTCATTTTCTGATGATAGCTTCCATTTAACTTGATGGGAGAAGTATATTGTGGTTTTCAATGAGACTCACCGTATTAAAGACACTGACTCTTGGAACTATAGTGTTATAATTGGCCTTATCTATTGAGTTATGTCTTCGGTTTCCTTGTGAACAGGTTATGTTTGACTGCTTGATCATCGACTGCCTGGTCTGTATGAATTAAATCAATATATTATTATCCTCACTATTGATATCATGTCATCTTTTCACTGCTCTGTGTCAGGGAGTTTTATTCTTCATTGTCTTGTCACAGCTGCTTGACTACTCAATCAGTGTTTAGTCAGTCTCCAGATAATGTGCTCCTATGTCTTCAATGATTCTTCTGTGCTTATGTGTTATTGTAAAATGCCACTACTTATTACTTTGTCCGCAGTGTTATTTTGCTGTTTTGCAATTTTGCCAAAAAATGAAAATTCAATATGTAAATTCAGTCCATGTCTTGACACATAGTGTCCTCAGCCATTATGCTTGCATGTTGCCATAAGGTTGCTGAGGACAGTAATTAGCTTTATCGCATGCCTTGTCAGCATGCCATCCCAGAGGAACTATTAACAATAGCTGTCTACAAATATTTAAAGGGATGTCACAGTGTAGAGGGATCATCCTTATTCTCATGGAAACACGAGAAGCAATGAAACTGAAAGGGAGAAGATACAGATTCAATATTAGAAAAAAACTTCATGAAAGTGAGGGTGATCAATGAGTGGAACAGACTGCCACGAGAGGTGACAAGTTCTCCTTCAGTGGAAGTCTTCAAACAGAGGTTGGACAAACATCTGTCTGAGATGGTTTAGTGAATCCTGCATTGAGCAGGGGGTTGGACCCTGGAGGTCCCTTCCAACTCTAACATTCTAGGTTTCTATGAACAAAAGCTGGAGGGACCACCAAAAGTGTGGTGCTGGATTGATGGGGGATTTGTAGCAAGGAGGCATAGGGTGGTAGTCATGCGCAAGTCCATTAAGCAACAGTCAGTGAGCACCCCGGCACCTTGCATATGGAGAGATGGGTACAGGCAGGTACTCACTTCTGTCGACGGAATTCCCTCAGTCCCCAGCTCCATGGTTCCAGGAAACACCACACAGTTGTTTTCTAACAGTGGAACTTTACTGAATGGCAAGGCATTCATTACATCAGCAGCAAAGTTCACACAGGGCAACGTCTCCTGTCCTTTCCCTGTCTTCCGGCATATTCTAGTATCTCTGTCATTTCTCTCTCTTTACTCTCGGCGTTCATGGCCGTACGTCTAGCCAGACTCTGTCCTGTCTGCACTTTCCTTTCCTCAGCCATCCAGGCAGCATCTTTGGACAGATTGTGTCCCATCTGTACCTTCAGCATCACCAGCTCCCTGTCAGCCCCTTGTCCTTCCAGGGGATAATCCTGTTGAGCTGGTGCCCAACTACACTGTTCTACAGCCTGGGATTCCTTTCTGCCGTCCGCAGCTTTACCCCCACGGCCTGTAACTGTCTCACTATATGCATCCTGCACTTGGGCAGACTGCCCGGGCGTCTTCAATGGGGTATACAGCATCCAGATCTTGGGGAACCAACAGTCCATCTTCAGTCACTCCTACCGAACCAGGTCCCGTCCACACTGCCCGGCAGTCCTTGGCAGCTAAGGTCCCCCCTGGACCGGGGTACCCTCTGCTCCTGGCAGTGAAACATGTCCTGCCTCGGGCAAGCCTGCCCAGGCTATGCTGCAGAAGCAGGCACTATCTGTCCAGTCAGCCTGCTGGACCGGCCCCTCTTTTTAACCCCTTCTGTCCCTAATCTCAACATATTCAGTACACTTTGCACAATACAAGAACATACATACAAACACAGCACAATACATTGGTAAAACATTAATACTTGACATTATACACTAACACAGGAGTGAACCATCAGGGTGCCGCATGAGACACATGTGCCCGACATATAGGAGGGAGAAGGCAGTTGAGGGTCCCCGCCACCTCCTTACAGATTTACTTTTTGGGTATAAGATATCTTATTGTATTTTCTGCTTTAAGTCAGCTTACATTGAGTTGTGACTTCTGGATCACTGAGCAAACACTGGAGCAATCTGGTAGGTCACAAACTGCTGGAGACTGACTGGAGTAGTGCCGATGGTCAATGGTGTCTAGTAAGTATAATACTAGGGACAGGTAACTTAGATTAGTTGTACCACTTCAGCACTGTAATAAAATAAAGGAGGGAGTGGTGGTTTCAGTATTGGATAAGAAAATTTGTGCCTCAAGCAATGAAAGATACTGTCAGTAGTCCATCAGTGATCTTACAGTAGTGGATGGAATGAGGTGTCACAACAGAATAAACTCACATATGCAATGTTATTCATGAACCTACATACTTGCCTATCACTATAATATTGCTTCATCACATAGCTTTTTTTATTACTCTTTTTTATCTTAAAGCTGTGTGCCCACGTTGCGTTTTTTAAGCGTTTCCGCAGCGCTTTTAGACAAGCGTTTCTGCTGCGGAAACGCTTAAGAAAAGCATCCAATGTAATCATAATGGAATCCGCACATGTTGTCCTAATGGTGCATTTTTTTCCGCTGCGGAAACGCTTAGCAGTAAAAAAACGCAGCATACATTCAATTGTATTGCAAAAACACATAGGAAAACGCATGCAAAAACGCTTAACAAAAGCATCAAAAACGCTTACAAAAGCGCTTCATAAAACGCATGCGTTTTCCCGGGAAGAGGGTGTGCGTTTCCGCTCAGGAATATTCTGCATGAAAAACGCTACTTGGGCACATAGCCTTATGATATTTCTTCTTTGCTATGTTTGTGGCTTTCTCTGTCCACTTTTACATATATAACAGTACAGATTTTATTTATTCTGTAAATGATACTTTGCATCACACATCAAATACAAAAGGCATCTTCAACCTTCAGTGCTTCTTGTCCTTCATAATGGTGTCAGACAATTGAAGAGTCCCATCACTAATGTGGGCTTTAATCTCGTTATAATTAGAATATCATCAAAAAGTTAATTTATTTCAGTTCTTCAATACAAAAAAATGAATCTCATATATTATATAGAGTCCTTACAGAGTGATCTATTTCAAGTGTTTATTTCTGTTAATGATGATTACGGCTTACAGCCAATGAAAACCCAAAAGTCATTATCTCAGTAAATTAGAATCATAAACAAAAACACCTGAAAAGGCTTCCTAAATGTTTAAAAAGTTCCCCTAGTCTGTTTCAGTAGGCTCCACAATCATGGGAAGACTGCTGACTTGACAGATGTCCAGGAGGCAGTTACTGACACACTTCACAAGGAGGGTAAGCTACAAAAGGTCATTGGTAAAAAGCTGGCTGTTCACGAAGTGCTGTATCCAAGCATATTAATGGAAAGTTGAATGGAAAGAAAAAAGTATTGTAGAAAAAGGTGCACAAGCAACCGGTAAAACCGCAGCCTTGAAAGGATTGTTAAGAAAAGGCCATTCAAAAATTGGGGGGAGATTCACAAGGAGTGGACTGCTGCTGGAGTCACTGATTCAAGAGCCACCACATGCAGACACATCCAGGACATGGGCCACAAGTGTCGCATTCCTTGTGTCAAGCCACTCAAAAGAACTTAACTGTTGCTCAGTGTTGCAAGGTGTTGTTTTCAGATGAAAGTAAGTTTTGCATTTCATTTGGAAATCAAGGTCCCAGAGTCTGGAGGAAGAGTGGCGAGGCACACAACCCAAGCTGCCTGAGGTCTAGTGTGAAGTTTCCACAATCAGTGATGGTTTTGGGAGCCATGTCATCTGGTGGTGTAGGCCAACTGTTTCTTATCAAGACCAAAGTCAGCACAGCCATCTACATGGAAATTTTAGAGCACTTCATGCTTCCCTCTGCTTACAAAATTTTTGGAGATGGAAATTTCATTCTCCAGCAGGACTTGGCACCTGTCCACACTGCCAAAAGTACCAATACCCGATTTAAAAACAACAATATCACTGTGCTTGATTGGACAGCAAACTCACCTGACCTTAAGCCCATAGAGAATCTATGGCGTATTGTCAAGAGGAAGATTTGAGACACCAGACCCCACAAAGCAGACGAGCTGAAGGCTGCTATCAAAGCAACCTAGGCTTCCATAACACCTCAGCAGTGCCACAGGCTGATCGCCTCCATGTCACGCCGCATTGATGCAGTAATTGATGCAAAAGGAGCTCCGACCAAGTATTGAGTGTATTTACTGAATATACACTCACTGGCCACTTTATTAGGTACACCTGTCCAACTGTGTGTTAAGACTTAATTTCTAATCAGCCAATCACATGGCGGCAACTCAGTGCATTTAGGCATGTAGACATGGTCAAGACAATCTCCTGCAGTTCAAACCGAGCATCAGTATGGGGAAGAAAGGTGATTTGAGTGCCTTTGAACGTGGCATGATTGTTGGTGCCAGAAGGGCTGGTCTGAGTATTACAGAAACTGCTGATCTACTGGGATTTTCACGCACAACCATCTCTAGGGTTTACAGAGAATGGTCCGAAAAAGAAAAAAAATCCAGTGAGCGGCAGTTCTGTGGCCGGAAATGCCTTGTTGATGCCAGAGGTCAGAGGAGAATGGGCAGACTGGTTCGAGCTGATAGAAAGGCAACAGTGACTCAAATTGCCACCCGTTACAACCAAGGTAGGCAGAAGAGCATCTCTGAACGCACAGTGCGTCGAACTTTGAGGCAGATGGGCTACAGCAGCAGAAGACCACACCGGGTACCACTCCTCTCAGCTAAGAACAGGAAACTGAGGCTACAATTTGCACAAGCTCATCGAAATTGGACAGTAGAAGATTGGAAAAACGTTGCCTGGTCTGATGAGTCTCGATTTCTGCTGCGACATTCGGATGGTAGGGTCAGAATTTGGCGTAAACAACATGAAAGCATGGATCCATCCTGCCTTGTATCAACGGTTCAGGCTGGTGGTGGTGGTGTCATGGTGTGGGGAATTTTTTCTTGGCACTCTTTGGGCCCCTTGGTACCAATTGAGCATCGTTGCAACGCCACAGCCTACCTGAGTATTGTTGCTGACCATGTCCATCCCTTTATGACCACAATGTACCCAACATCTGATGGCTACTTTCAGCAGGATAATGCGCCATGTCATAAAGCTCGAATCATCTCAGATTGGTTTCTTGAACATGACAATGAGTTCACTGTACTCAAATGGCCTCCTCAGTCACCAGATCTCAATCCAATAGAGCATCTTTGGGATGTGGTGGAACGGGAGATTCGCATCAGGGATGTGCAGCCGACAAATCTGCGCCAACTGTGTGATGCCATCATGTCAATATGGTCCAAAATCTCTGAGGAATGCTTCCAGCACCTTGTTGAATCTCTGCCACGAAGAATTGAGGCAGTTCTGAAGGCAAAAGGGGGTCCAACCCGTTACTAGCATGGTGTACCTAATAAAGTGGCCAGTGAGTGTACATTTCAGTAGGCCAAAATTTAAGATTTTAAAATCATTTTTCAAGCTGGTGTTATAAAGTATTCTAATTTTCTGAGACTTTTGGGTTTTTATTGGCTGTAAGCCGTAATCATTAACATTAACAGAAATAAACACTTGAAATAGGTCACTGTTTGTAATGACTCTATCTAATATATGTGTTTACTTTTTGCATTGAAGAACTGAAATAAATTAACTTTTTGCTGATCATGACAGAGGTCATGATCCCAAGCACACCGCCAGGGCAACGAAGGAGTGGCTTCATAAGAAGCATTTGATGGTCCTGGAGTGGCCTAGCCAGTCTCCAGATCTCAAAACCATAGAAAAACTTTGGAGGGATTTGAAAGTCCGTGTTTCCCAGCGACAAGTCCAAAACATCACTGCTCTAGAGGAGATCTGCATGGAGGAATGGGCCAACATACCACCAACAGTGTGTGCCAACCTTGTGAAAACTTATAGAAAACGTTTGACCTCTGTCATTCCCAACAAAGGATATATAACAAAATATTGAGATGAACTTTTATTAATGACTAAATACTTATTTTACACCATAATTTGCAAAATAAATCTTGCCAAATCAGACAAGGGGATTTTCTGGTTTTGTTTTCTCACTTTGATTCTCATAGTTGTGGTCTAGTCAATTACAGGCCTCTCTCATCTTTTTAAATGGGAGAACTTGTACAACTGGTGGCTGACTAAATACTTTTTTTTCCCCACTGTAACATATCAGCGTGTCAGAGGATGCAGTGTGAAAAAGTCATCATGGATAAAAAAAGATGACTATGAATATAATTTTATTTTGAAATATAAAGTGACCATGAAATAATTATTAACATATGGTATGTATTATGAATATGTGCATGGTTAATACTAAGTGTGTATCACAAATAAATATGTAATAAATATAAATAAGTGCAAATACAGTATGTGTGAATAATACTGAACAACATACAGTTGTGCTCAAAAGTTTCCATACTCTGGCAGAATTTTTGCTTTCTTGGCCTTTTTTCAGAGAGTATGAAAGATAACACCAAAACTTCACAAACCAAAATGGGGTTTGTGAACTTTTGATCAGGGTCATTTGGATGTTTTGGGTTGTCATTATGATTTAGAAAGAGAAAACACAATAGTTTGACAATAAATGACTTCACCCAACCACTAACCATGAGTGGAGAAAAAGTTTTGGTGTTATCATTCATATTCCCTGAAAAAAGGCCAAGAGAGGTAAAATTCCCCCCTGTTATGTAAACTTTTGAGCACAACTGTACAAAGGATAGTGTGAGTAGAGTATATAAATATACCTAAGGGGAACATTATCATATAAATTATAACAGAAGATATATTAGCAGTGATCGCAGAATAACAGATACATTAACCCCTTCACCACAAAGCCTGTTTTCACCTTCCTGACCAGTCCAATTTTTAAAATTCTGACCACTGTCATTTTATGAAATCATAACTCTGGAACACTTCATTAGATCCCACTGATTCTCAGAATGGTTTCTCGTGACATATTGTACTTCGTGATAGTGGTAACATTTTTTTGACAAGACTTGTGTTTATTTGTGAAATAAATGGAAGTTTGGCAAAAATGTTGAAAATTTCACAATTTTCAAACTTTTAATTTTTATGCCCTTGAATCAGAGTCATATAGCATAAAATAGTTAATAAATAACATTTCCTACATGTCTACTTTACATCAGCACAATTTTTTAAACTTTTTTTCTGTTAGGAAGTTATAAGGGTTAAAAGTTGACCAGCGATTGGTCCCAGAGTCTGAATGAAGAGTGGAGAGACACACAATTCAAGCTGCTTGAGGTCTAGTGTGAAGTTTCCCCAATCAGTGAAGGTTTGGGGAGCCATATCATCTTCATAGGTGCATTGTGTTTTATCAAGACCAAAGTCAGCGCAGCCGTCTACCAGGAAATTTTAGATCACTTCATGCTTCCCTCTGTCGACAAGCTTTTTGGAGATGGAAATTTAATTCTCCAGCAGGACCTGTCCACACTACCAAAAGTACCAATACCTGGTTTAAAAACAACAGTATCACTGTGCTTGATTGGCCAGCAAACTCACCTAACGTTAACTCCATAGCGAATCTATTGCGTATTGTCAAGAGGAAGATGAGAGACACCGGACCTAACAATGTAGATGAGCTGAAGGCTGCTATCATAGCAACCTGGGCTTCCATAACACCTCAGCAGTGCCACAGGCTGATCGCATCCATGCCACGCCACATTGATGCAGTAATTGATGCAAAAGGAGCCCCAACCAAGTATTGAGTGCATTTACTAAATATACATTTCAGTAGGTCAATATTTTGGATTTTAAAATCATTTTTTCAAGCTGGTGTTATAAAGTATTCTAATTTACTGAGATAATGACTTTTGGGTTTTCATTGGCTGTAAGCCATAATCATCAACATTAACAGAAATAAACACTTGACATAGATTACTCTGTTTGTAATGACTCTATATAATATATGAGTTTCTCTTTTTGTATTGAAGAACTAAAGTAAATTAACTTTTTGATGATATTCTAATTTTGTGAGATGCACCTGTTCTACATAAATGTCTTTTCACATATCTATATCATATGTATCTATATCATATGTATTATCAACCATGCCAGATGTCAGTTCAAACATTATATTTCAGTCATGAACACAATATGGTTTTGAAGGAAACGTTGAGAAATGCAAGTACATGGATTATTATCTCTGGCTTGCACAATGGCCAAATGTTTCTTGTTGTCTAGGAGCTAAAAGTTTAAAATCTATGTGTATTTGATGTGGATAAATTGATCTGAAATTCACTTATATTTGTATAATTATTATCTTTTAATTATTGCAATTTACATTTGCTATAATTGAGACTTGAAAGCTCAACAGCTTATGGCACTTTCTGTACGTGTGTAATACATAGGAGGGTTATATAAGTTGTTCACGGCACAACTTTCTGTTTTTATGAAGATAACATTGTTTTTGCGAAGACAGGGGCTCCTAACATTCCCGTGCTTCTGACGTAGGTTGTATACACTTGTGGATACTGTGAGATAACACTATATATACATTTAATATCTTTGACCAGTGTTATTACTTTTATGTAGTTTATAATGTTCCAGTAAGTTTCTGTTTTGCACAATACATAAGAATGACAATCTAAAGCTGGTATACTTGATTTCTACTCATATCAAAGCACACTATATCTGTCAGTGTTACATTATCTTACAAAATTTCGTAACATGGATATTTAAGTAGTAGCCGAGTAAAAGATTTTTAAATGCCATCCACACTGAAAGAAAATTGGGATAAATATTTACACAGGAAAATATTACCCAGACTGTTTGGCAAATTCAGATGGAAAATTATCTAAGGGAACCACTCATTTGCAAACAGCAATTGTAGGAAGTGGAAGATTAGCTACAGTCTGAGTTTGACATGTTTTGAATCTCACATTATTCAATGAAAAAATGACCTTTTTTGAGTCAAAGGTGCCGAGCAAAAATAAATTATGAGTGTTACTAAAAGTTCAAGCAAACTGCAGTTTTATGAAGAAAAGAACACAATTAGTATTCTCCTAACGAGGAGTGAGAAGGAGCATAACGGGTAAACTGCTCCTAGTGAAGTGAGCCTAATATAGAATATATTCAAGCTGGACCGATCAAATTGACATTGTATGCCAAACAGGTACAAAATTATAAATTATATTGTACTAGTATTAAATAATTCTAATCTCATATATTAGACAAATGACAGGAAACAAAATGATTGACACAAGGAAAATGTAATGTAACATACTCAACTGACATCTTTCCAGCACCATCTTCATCAGACGCCATTATTCGGATCCTGTGGTCAATATTGACAATGGGAGTGTCATTGGAGATGTTCTCTGTGGGGAAAAAAAAGATAATCTTGTAGTTATGATTCCTTTTCATGGTTAACATAATAACATTTATTTTATTTTTTGTTGGACATTAAAAATAAATGGCCCAGGAGGTCCCTTCCAACCCTACGATTCTATGATTCTATGATTCTAAGGTATCATGACTACAAGATTATATTGTTTCTCCCACTGAGATCAATTTTTTTCAACTGGCCAACACAGTACCAAACCCTCTTTTTTCTTTTAACTAAATGGACTTCCATGCTGCTGGACATTATGAGCTTGAAGAGTCCTGCTGGGTGGCCGCCTAATTTTCCTCTAATGTACTGTATATAGACTAGGTCCTGTTGACCAGCCAATAGAAGGGGCAGATCAACGGACCAATGGCAGGCCAGTTTTGTTGATCAGTAGGGCTGAATAGTTTCTAAATCTTTATGTGACACTTATTCAATGTCAGTTAGTGCATTTTTTAAGCAAAAAACGCGCAGAAAATACGCAGAAAAAACGTGCGGTTTCTGGGAAGGGAGTCAGGTTTTCCAGCAGAAATTTTCTGCTACGTGTGCACTTAGCCTTATAGTCTTAATAGCACAGTGCTTTTACTTGTTATAATTTTTAGGTATCATTTTGCCTCGACTACTGCAACATCCTTTTCTGTGGCCTCCCTGCTAACACCCTCGCACCTCTCCAGTCCATCCTTAACTCTGCTGTCCGACTCATTCATCTCTCTCCTCACTACTCCTCCGCTTCTCCCCCCTGCAAATCTCTTCACTGGCTTCCATTCCCTCAGCATATCCAGTTCAAATTACTAATACTGACCTACAAGGCCATCTGTAACCTGTCTCCCCCATATGTCTCTGAACTAATCTCCCGATACCTTCCCTCACGTATTCTCCGGTCCTCCCAAGACCTCCTTCTCTCCTCCACACTTATTCGCTCCTCACCTAATTGCCTTCAAAACTTCTCCCAAATATCCCCATCCTCTGGAATTCTGTGCTCCAACACGTCCGACTATCAACCACATTCAGATGCTTCAGACGGAACCTGAAAACCCACCTCTTCAAGAAAGCTTACAGCCTGCAATGACCCCGCTGCCTCCTCACCACTACTGGAGCTACCGCCTCACCAACACCGGACCTGCCGCACCCCTCAACCTACTGTCTCCTTCCCCACTATCCTGTAGAATGTAAGCCTACAAGGGCAGGGTCATCTCCCCTCTGTATCAGTCTGTCATTGTAAGTTTGTTTACTGTAAGTGATATCTGTAATTTGTATGTAATTTGTATGTAACCCCTTCTCAAGTACAGCACCATGGAATCAATGGTGCTATTTAAATAAATACTAATAATTTTGACTATCCCTTATTAATTTCATTTTTTATTCTTTAATTCTTATTGCATTAATATTTGTCATCATTATGCTCTTCACAATTGGATAAAATTCTACTCCTCCGCCTTTGTTTTTTAACTAGTCCCTTGTGCCTGTTTACTGTTTTTAATACATATTATACCACTTGTCTCATAATAAATATTTATGAATTGATGCACTTGCTTTGCTTATTTAATGAATGCAAGTTCTTCTAAGAATGAATTTGTAAACAGTGTGTCTGCCTTCAGGGCTCTTTACATTTACCATTCAACTACTGGCTATAGTATAGGTATTTCCTGTGTGTAAGAGTTTCAAAGAGAACATGTTAGCAAGTCAAAAATAGTCAGTTTATGCTCTAATGTTATTCCTGCTACTCCCCAGAATATTCTTCATTTTTGTTTGTTTTTTTTGTCTGGGGGAGGGGTGTTTTTTTTTTCTTTTAAATCCGCCATACAGTTCCAGACATATGGTTCTTTTATTTAGTGCTGTTTTTTATGTTTTTTACCAAATGCTATGACTCACCAGGTGAGGTGGATCCTTCAAGCCCAAGACCTGGGTGTCAGCACAGCAGATAGGAGGGGCTCACGAGTACAGATGGCCAAATGACATGAGACCACAGGCAGAAAAATGGAGTGTAGAAGACCACAGACAGGCGGAGGACATCAGGAAACCACAGGCAGGCAGAGTGCAGGAAACCACAGGCAGGCTGGTGGAGTGCAGAAAACTGCAGGTAGACAGAGGACGTCAGGAAACCGCAGGCAGCTGGCGGACGTCAGGAAGCCGCAGGCAGGTAGAGGACATCAGGAAACCGCAGGCAGGCAAAGACGTCAGGAAACAGACTGCAGGTGGAGTGCTGGAGTAGCTGAGTAGCAATCAAAGGTCCAGCAACACAGAAGTCTTAATGTATTACCTATACATAAGGGTGTGTCTCAGTGAGCCTTATATAGGCCCAGGTTGATGCTCACATTGGATCATGCTGGGCCATCTGCAAAGCCTGATGTGGAGCACAGCAGAGTCCAGGAGATCATGGAGTGAAAATCAAGGGGGATCATGGAGTGAGAATCAAGGCACAGATCCGGGACAGATGCATAACATTTCCTCCCCTGTGAGGGCCACTATCAAAAGAATCCTTTATACAAGAAAGCAGATACTTGGCAAGAAACTTCCCGAATAACATTGGAGCATTCAAGTCCTTTTTAGGTCTCAACAGACTGAGTCCCTTCCAGTAGACCAAGTAAAGGAGTTTCCAGAGAATTTTCTTACAGTCCATGATTTAATTGATCTCATACTCCATGTCGGAATCAGAAGTGGGAGCAGGGACAGTCTTTACCGTAGGAGTGAACCTATTGAGGACCAGAGGGCATAGAAGAGAGACATGAAAAACGTTAGGGATTCCCAGAGTGGAACGTAAATTTAGATGGTAGGTAATGAGATTGACTTGCTCAATAATTGGGAAAGGAATAATAAACTTGGGTGCCAGTTTTTTGCAACAAGTCTTCAGTCGGATGTTTTTAGTAGATAGCATTATCTTTGCTGGCGATGTTGGGTACAGTTTGACTGTGTCTAATAACACTCCTCTTAGTCTTTGTTGCAGTTAAATTCCCTTGTACCTTGGTCCAGATGTTATGGATGTCCTACTAGACTCGCGTTATGGATGTCCTGCTCACAGCTGGAAGTGGACATTTAGCTGGAATAGGCAGAAGGGAGACAAGGTTTTCAGACAAACACTGTAACAAATAGAGGTCCTCCAGAACATTCAGAAACAAAAATATCACGGGCGAATTTGGCTCAATGGAGCAGGTCACTCAAATTATTTTGATGGGAGTAGGGGAATATATACGGTATATGTTATAACACATAGCAAAAGATTATGACACCTCTGCCTGTATTTATGGGCATTGCATTGCTGACAGAGGTGTCTACATTCACCCAAGAATTCAGACATCAGCCTTAGAGAGGTATTCACACAGGTCAGAGACCCATCAGACTTTGAGACCGCCTTGATGATGGCTGGTGGGCAGATAATATTTGGCCAAATTTTATGCTAAGCATCTCATATTTTTTTTCTAATATTCCAAAGCTGTATTGCTATTCAAATTTCACATATTCCTCATTGACATGCTTTAGCATGATCGAGTGCAACTTTTTATTGTATATGGTATGCACCTATTCACACTAGTCTGGATGTGCCAGTCGTTTTTTTTGTCTTTTGTATGTTAGCTTACTGACCGAGCACTCCACCCTCCACCAGGTGGTGATTTTAATTACAGCAGGTCCCTACTTACCCATAAATACAGGCATTGCTGACAGAGATGTCTACATTCACCCAGGAATTCAGACATCAGCCTTAGAGAGGTATTCACACAGGTTAGGGACACATCAGACTTTGAGACCGCCTTGACGATGGCTTGTGGGCAGATATTTGGCCAAATTTTATGCTAAGCGTCTCATATTTTTTTCTAATATTCCAAAGCCGTTTTGCTATTCAAATTTCACATATTCCACATTGACATGCTTTAGCATGATATAGTGCAACTTTTTTGTATACTGCACAGAAGCGACAACCAGACAGGGAAAGATGAGGAAACCAGTAACTGTCACAATGTACCAACTGTGGATGTAACGTGTGAAGTACTCAGTAAAGAATGTGTTAAAGTTAACTTGGACTGTGTCTCAATTGCTGGGGGTCGCCTGAAAGAGGGACCATTGTCGCCTGGGAAGTGCCCAGAGGAAGCTGAATCTGGAGATACAGGTATACTGGAGAGAAGAGTACAGTTTTCAGTAGGGGAAGGACTGGACATAGATATGGCAGTTATTCAGGTCACGACTACAGTCCAGTCCCTCCCTTACACCTATTCTTGGGACACGAATGTGTTCTAAAACTTAAAATTTCAATTGGGAGATTTCATGTCTTTTCTTCTCAAAATGAAAAGGTACAGGCAAGTACAGCGTCGGACTGGAGGACCTTGGGCCCACCACAGAAAAATCATTCTTGGGGCCCACTATGTAGCTACATAGACATACATACAAGACCACCAATTGTGTGGTAAAACATTCTAATATCAGGGTACAATATAAGGTAGTACACATCTTAATTATGTAGCAGGGGTTGGGGTAGCCCCCTCATAGAATATAAAGTAGCCCCCTCATAGAATATAATGTAGCCCCTCTCACAGTATGCAATGTAGTCTCCCTCATGGAATATAATGCAGCCCCCCATAGAATATAATGTAGCACCCTCATATGGTATAATGCAGCCCCCTCCACCTCCATTATTGTTCTCCCTTTCCACCCCCATCATTGTCCTCATCACCACCTCCATCATTGCTTTCTCCCCACCACCTCACCATTGCCCATTCCACCACCTCCATCATTGCCTCATTCCCCACCACCACCATTGTCCTTTCCACCACTACCATCATTGTCCTTTCCACCACAAACATCATTGCATTCTCCCCACCACCCCATCATTGCCAATTCCAACACCTCCATCATTGCCTCCCCCCACACCAATATCATTGTCCACACCACCACAATCATCATTGCCTTCTCCCCACCACCCTATCATTGCCCATACCACCACCTCCATCATTGCCTCCTCCCTCACCACCCCATCATCTTTTCCACCACCACCAACATTGCCTTCTCCCCCACCACCCCATTGCTGCTCTCTCCATCACACACAACACAACACAAGCACAGCACCACTCTCTCACACACACACACAAACACACAAAGCACCGCACCACATACACAGACACGCAGGCAGACACACACAGCACCACTCACCTTTCCGCACCTTCCCCGCAGCCGCAGCACATCCCGGCAGCATCTTCATCGCCGGCAGCTTTCTTAAACAGCATCACCCTGAATAATGATGTCGTCCAGCTGTGCTGTGTCAGACAGGAAGCACCGGGCAGGAAGCAGGCGGCATCGGATCCCTGCAGCTTCTTTCCACTGCCAAGCTGCAGAAATCGCTCCCTGCCTGCCGATTGCCCACCAAGTTAGCCGCCCTGCAGGGCCAACCTCCAGGACCCTGACGCAGCTGCACCGGCTACACATGCGGACAGTGTTAGCCTAAGCCTGCGGCTAACACTACCCGCTATTATAGTGAAATGAGTATTCGCTACTCTCCAAGCCCATGGGGGCTTGGGGAAGCATGAATATTCAATTTCTCTTTAGCAGCGGGGACAGGCTCCTGTCTCCAGCTTCTGCTCTGCTGGCACCGAGCGGGCCCCCCTGACTCAGGGGTCCCATAGCAGTTGGATGTGCCGCTATTAGCGACACGCCACTGGCTGGGGGCCCCTGGAGCAGTGGGGGCCCTAGGCAGATGCTGACCAGTATGCCAGCAGGTGTCAGTGCCTGGGCCCACCGGAGAATCCTCCGGTTCTCCGGTGGGCCAGTCCGACCCTGGGCAAGTATGGTTTGCCACATTGAATACTGGATATATGCTGCGAAATGCGGTCTCATACATTTTTTTTATAGTCTCCCCACATACAGTGTGCAAGACAGCATGGACACTTAATGGCATTTATTACATAGGATGGTGAAAAAACCTTTGATGTCTATTCCCTCCCCCATTTGTGGATGGAAGAATTTGTCTCCCTTTTGGACATTGCTGTTTTGCGGATAATGTAAACATAGGAACGTTTCTTTTTTTTCTTTTCGGTGATGATTTTTATCTCCATGTTCAAGGCACAGCGATGGGGTCCCAGCCATATGCTAATTGTTTTGTGGCTGATTTGGAGAAGCAATATGTCTACACTAATTCTATTTTTTAGGAGAATGCCTTGATATGGTGACGTTACATTGACGACATATTCTGCATCTAGCGGGGCACAGTGACTCACTCCTAGTGTTCTACACTGAATTAAATCAGGTATGGCCAGAATTGCAATTTTCAAACATGATGATCTTAATTCAATAAGCTTCATAGATGCTAACATTGTTAAAACTGATGGCACTTGAAAGTTTATCTTTAAGTTAAAGAGATGGATTGCAATAATCTTTTATTTTTTATTTTTTTTACTTGCCACCTGATGGCCACTAAGGAATCCATCTCCATATCCCAATTTAGTCCAGTTAACCAGATTGTTTGCAATGCAGAAACCAGAACTAAGAGGTTGGATGAAATGGAAAATACATTTTTAAATAGAGGCTATCCCCAAAGATTATTAAATTGATGCAGAAACCCTCCTAACAGGGCCAAAGAAAAGACAGGCATGAGTGTGGCGCCCCTGAGGGTTCAGTCACCACAGAGGTACTGCACCTCCTCCTGAGGTGTGGTGTCCCACCATCCAGGTAAGGTGGAGACACCTGACCACACTCCAACACCTGCATCCCACACAACATAGTAGTGTAGCAAAGCACCTTTGGTGGCTCCCTGCTTGGAACACGAAGAGTGCTGGGAGGTGGGTGGAGCTTAGTCTGCACAAAGAGAGCGGGAGTTCTTTAGGACTAGGTCAGTCTGACAAGGTCAGTCTGTGAGAGAAGATCCCCTGAATGGGATGGATGGAAAGAAGTGCTGTAGCAGACTTCAGTGACCTGAGTGTTATGATGAGTCACCGAAGGAGGAAAAAACAAAATACCAGCTAAGTCCAGAAAAACCAGAGAGGTTGGCAGCTATCTGATTGCAGACCCCTGAACCTATCCACAACAACTAGCAGTAGCCGTGGGGGGTTCCTACGGTGCCCTAGACCCCTCGATCACAGCCGGAGAGCTACATAGCCTAAAGACAGAAAGGGGGAAAAACTAAACTGCCCCAGAGCAGACCCCAAAGCAATAGGCAGCACCCAACATATAATGACGGTGAAGCAAGATGAAAACACTAACACAGATAGAAAGATAGGTTGAGCAAATGATGGGGCCCAAGCTAACTACATAGGACAGGATAGGAAAGCTGCTGTCTGCCATCCGCAAAAACCCTATCAAAATGAGCCAACCGACTGATAGGAAAAACAGGCCCTGAAGTCGCTAGGCTTCAAAAGACTATATCAGCACTCAGGTATATTCTGAAAACAGAGCAAAAGATCAACAGATCAGAGACAAAAATGGAATTCAGCTCACCCCCGGCCGGGGATGGCAGAACTCCCAAAAAACAAGGCAAAACAAAAACAAAACTGAAGAGTACAAAGAAGAGCAGAAAAACTTAGCTTTGAGACGCAGGAATCAGACTGGTCTCCAAGAATCCAGCAGGAAAATCACCAGCCAGGAAGAAGGGCGTTGGCAGCCTTATATCCAGTCCTCAATTCCAGCCACCCAGTTATCATCTAGCTGCCCAGGTGTTTGGTAATCAGTCTCACTACCTTCCTTCACCAGAGGAGGGAGTTCATCAGACCTCAATGGTGAAGGGAAAAATGAACTCACAACACCTGAGTCTGCTGGCACAGGAAAGAGGTATTCAGGAAGCCTAAGTATCCATAAGAAAGATAGTTTTGTACGGAATGTAAGGAGAAGACGAGAACTAAGGATTAGGGTTAGAGCAGAGCCCTTCCCCAAGTTCTAAGCGCAAGGCCGGGGTCCGGTCCCCGAGGTGGTATGGATACTAATGGTCCTGCGACAGACACCGGAGGAATAGAAGTTGTCACCACTTTATTCCCACACAAGACTTGGGGGCACAACAGCAACCAGAGTGAGCCGGGACTTAGTAGCAAGGAGTCCCCGAAGCAGGCTACAACTGTCTGCCGTACAAGTAGAGCTCTAAGAATATCAGAAAGGAGGAACTCCAGTGTAACTCAGTACTGAGAGTACTTCACTACGAGCGCTAAGGAGGGAGACGTTCAGGAAAGGCACATGTTGGCGGAGTGTTGGAAAGGAGTACTTCATCTTGGCTGGAAGTTGGCTGAGCCCCTGACCTGGAGGACACGGCACCGATGCGGGCACCTGTATGCACAACAGACTGTGAGTAATGCTTTGGAACTACATGCCCTGGTGTCCTCCACTTATTCCTGCGCCAACACACTCAGCACTGCTACATCACCGTGCCTAACACTGCACCATCTACGTCTCCTCACTCTCTCTTCATCTACACTGCCCTGGGACGACTGCCGTACCTGTGGAGGGTCACAACATCATTGCTGCACCACACCATCTGTTCCAGAGGATCTGTCTGCAGCGTCGGCTTAACATCTTCATTGCCGAATACCACAGGTGGTGTCACGAATCTTTCACTAATAAACTTTAATCATCATCCACACGTTCAACACCATCTTCCCCTTTTACAATGGACGCCCAGGGCCACGGACCAGGTCACAGCTGCCGTGACATCTCCCATTGAAACCAACGGGCCCAGTACCGAGTACCCCGCCGCCCTGGGTGAGGGCGATCCATTAGGAGTCCACTCATATATTAATTCTATCCCTTTATGTATAGGATGCATAAATGTAAATGCTAGTACTGGCATTTATTACAGTCCAGTTACCTTCAGCTTGAGGAATTTAAACTTCCTTTCCTGCCCTGCTTTCGACGGCCAGCCAACCTTCTCAATAAATTAGTCCATGAAGAGATAGACTTTAGTAGGAAACTTCCGGTCCACTCCTTTCTTAATACTCCTAACAGAAGAACGTTCCATGTTTACATTTTTTGCAATGCGGCAATGTCCAAAAGGGATATAAATTCTTCCATCCACAAATGGGTTAGGGAATTGACATCAAAGGCTTTTTCATCTGTGATTCTTCCTATGTAATATATGCCATTAAGTGTCCGATGGGAGTTGAGGAAGGTCTGATATGACTCTGTCAGGCTTTCTGTGATATAGTCGTTTATAGCCTGCTTCTCTGGACTAGAAATATTTTATAGCCTGCTCTTATGCAGTTTGGCCCCAGCAATAAGATTAATGGCACAATCATAAGGGCAATGAGGATGGAGTTCTTGACACCCCTGTTGTAAAAACACATGCCTGAAGTCAGATAAGTATTCCTGCTGAGACTGGGTATCCACCCAAGCAGTGTTCATGACAGTACTTGCTCCACTTTACCAACTCCCGAGTCTGCCAATCCACTACGGGATTGTGCAGCATATGGCACAGTAGTCGAAGAACCAAAGGAGAACGTAAGCCCCCTAGCATATAGCAATCATTTGATTCCGAGTGCCTGGCCCCAACCTGCAGATGTATCGCTTGAACAACCTGAGTAAAGTACCCCAGGCCAATGGTGCAGAGTCAATGTCAATTATGGGAATTGGTCTAGACAGTTTATGTGGCTTGAGGCCCCTATCCTGGATGAACCGGACGAACCTGGCATGTATCAGATGAAACCCCGCCCCATTGTCCAGAAAGGCTGAAATTTACTTTAATTTTCCCAAGATGGATCTCGGCTGGCAAAAAAAATTGTGACCTACAAACAGTGGAAATCTGAACACACGGGTTGCTGGAAGAACAGATACCTACAAACCCTTCCCATCACAGAAACTTCCCCATCATGCAGAATTGCAGGAGGACCAATAAAATGAGTCATCTATCCACACGAATAGGCAGAGATATGGCTGCCTCCAAGGAAACCTGGGTCTTATACAGGGCAAAGGCATCCTTTACACTCAAAGAAAGCCCCTGACAAAACTGGCTATGGAGTGCAGGGTTATTCCACTTCGTAACTGTAGAGCACCTATGGTTCTCAGAACAATATTCCACTGCTGGCCAGGCTCCTTGCCGAAGCTGATGTTGTGTATATTCGGCCTGAGAGATGCCGTCGTCATATACATAACCCAGAGCCAGAAAAAAATCCTCAACCATCTGAAGCGACTGAGAGTCAGATGAGAGTCAATGCCCAGGCTTGGGGGTCACCCTGGGGGAGAGAAATTACAATCCCCACCCATTGCTCCTCGTTACCTGAAGAGTGAGGATGTATTTAAAATGTATTTTTACAAACCTCAATGAAAACAATAAACTTATCTTGATCCCCAGAAAACCTATCTGGTAGAGCGATAATTTCAGTCAGACAACAAAATCAGTTTTGAGAAAAAAATGTAGGAGACAAACTTCTCCAAAGAAGTTCTTTGCAGGAGCACTGCCCCAGCACCAATAGAAGTGATATCCATTTCCAAGAGAAACTGCTCGTTCGGATTGGGATAATGCAGCACCGAAGCACTGGTGAAGGTCTTGTTCAAATACTGGAAGGCTTACATGTCCAACTCAGGTCAGACTCTGGCATTAGCCTGCTTCTTTATTAAGGTAGAGATAGGCTCCATAAGGGATGAGTATTATGGAATAAATTGCATATAGACATTGGCGAAATTAATGAAGAGCTGGATGGCACACAGACTTTGAGGATGGGGCTAGGAGAGAATGGCAGAAACCTTCTCGGAATCCATATCAAGACCTTGGTTGGAAACAATGTGACTGAGGAAGGGCAAGGAAGTTCTTTCAAAGACACATTTGGACAAATTGGCAAATACATTTTTCTTCTGGAGATGCTACAGAACTTGACGAATGTGCGTCCTGTGGGTAGATAGATCGGCAAAGAATAGCAGGCTATCGTCCAAATACACAACCACAAAAACATAGAGGACATCCCAGAAGATGTAATTAGCAAACTCCTGAAACACGGCAGATGCAGTATATAGACCAAAAGGCATGACAAGATTCTCTTAGTGACTGTCGCAGGTATTAAAGGTAATTTTCCATTCATCGCCCTTACGGATACGAATCAAGTTGTAAGCCCCTTGCAGATATCATTTGGGGAAAAGCTTAGCTCCACAGATGCTGTCAAATAACTCATAAATCAAAGACAGGGGGTACGTGTACTTTACAATGATTTTCTTTAGACCTTGATACAGTGGTGTAGGAAACGATCATTCTCACTCACAAAGAGAGAAGGGAACTTAGAGATAAATCTCTTGGCTAAGTTTTCTTGGATGTACTCGGGCATGGTCTGAGTCTCATGTTGAGATAAAGGATACACTCGGCCGTTGGTTGGTGAAGTACCATTTAGAAGGTCGTTGGGACAGCCGTAAGGTCTCTGGGGTGGCAGAACCTCTGCCTTCTTTTCACAGAAGACATCTGCAAAGGCACAATACTGGATGGGCAGAGAACTAAGGTTTGAAGGTCCAGGAGGTAAAACTTTGCTAAGCAGTTGGAAGTACAAGAAGATCCTCAATAAAGTACCTGATCGGAGGTCAATAACCGGCCCGTGTAGATGCAGCTATTGAACTCCCATAAGAAAAGAATTCACAGATCTGAGTAGCACATTGAAGGAAATCTTCTCAGCGTGCAGGACTCCAATGAGCAGTGTGTCTGGCTGAATAGAATAGGTTCTGCCAGAACTTTCCCATCAATGGAGGCAATAGTCAGGGTGTGATCCAGCTGTAGAGTAGGGAACTGAAGTCATTGGACCAGATTCAAATGAATGAGGCTGCCCGTGGTGCGGGAATCCTGATGGGCAGCAGTGGTGAAGGACTTCTGCCAGACCATTGTAACTTCGGTCAGAAGGTTTGGACAGCAATTACTCTCATCTAGGGTCATCTCTCTGGCCAACCCTAGTTTCTGGAGTTTCCTGGTGTCACAGAGAACTGGTGAACAAAATGTTCCTTGCCTCCACAGTACAGAACATACAAATGTTCTCCCTGAACCCTGTTGTTCCTGCAAAGAAAGTTTGGCCAGCTCAACCTGCATTGGCTCAATGGCTGGTGGTGCAACTTGCATCAGCAAAGGAAACTGGAAGTTTGGAGTGAGTCTGGGTGGATTTTTGGCATGAAGAAACACTGAAACTTGATCCTGAGCTCACTCAAGGAAACGCAATACTAACCTCTTTGAACTTCCACTATATTAGACTGTAGTGATTGTATTCCTTGTAGGCCTCATTCCGTTATCGGTTAGCAGTAGAATGATGTGCTTTACCAAAAAGCTCTATCTTGGTCTCATCTGTCTACAAGAGGCTTTCTCAGAAGGATTTTTGCTTAGTCATGTACATTTTAGCAAACTGCAGTCTAACTTTTTTATACCTCTGTGTCAGCAGTGGTGCCTTCATGGGTCTCCTGCCATAGCGTTTAATTTCATTCAAATGTCGAAGGATAGCTCGCACGCACTGACACTGATGCTTTCTGAGCTTGCAGGACAGCTTGAATTTCTTTGGAATGTGATTGGGGCTGTTCATTCACCATCCAGACTATCTTGCGTTGCAACATTTCATCAATTTTTCTCTGCCGTCCATGTCTCCCTGATTAACCCCTTTGCGACCTTAGGCATATAAGTACGTCTAAGGTCGCCTCACCCTGTTTGCTGCAGGCTCCATTGATGAACCCTCAATTTTTCCGCCAAATGTCAGCTGATTTTGTCAGACATAGAGAATCATAATGTCAGGTCAGCTTTAGCATTTAGTGAACATGGTAAAAAAAAAAAAAAAAAAAAAGAATTGTGGAATTGCACTTTTTTTTGCAATTCCACCGCACTTTGAATTTTTTCCCCATTTTTCAGTACACTATATGGGAAAATCAATGATGTTGTTCAAAAGTCCAACTCGTTCCACAAAAAACATGCCCTCATATGGCCATATTGATGGAAAAATAAAAAAGTTTTCTTTCTGGGGAGAAGGACAGCAAAAAGTGGAAACAATAATGGAAAAAACAAAGGTGATGAAGTGGTTAACTGAAGTTTCATGGGTTTTAAACTTCGTTATTATGTTGTGCACCGTGGACAATGGAATATCAGAACTCTAGGGATGGACTTGTAACCTTAAGATTTTTATTATTTTTCATAAATTTTGATTTTCAAGTCCTAAGGCTATGTGCACACGCTGCGGATTCACCTGCAGGTTTTTCCGCGCGAACGGCAGGTAGAACCGCAGGTAAAGTGACCTGCGGTTTGGCCTGCGGTTTCACACCTCTACTATGTTAAAGGAGTGAAACCGCAGCGGAAACCGCAGAAACAATTGACATGCTGCGGTTTGTAAACCGCAGCAAAACCGCCGCGTGAGCACAGCGGTTTTAAAACCCATAGGGTAACATGGTACTGTACCATGTCCGCGGAACTGCTGCAGTTCCGCAGGGCCAAAAACGCTGCAGAACCGCAGCAGAATCCGCAGCGTGTGCACATAGCCTAAGACAGTTTTCTTCTTTCTGTTCTCCTTTGCTTAGTGAGGCACACACAGATAAACTATGCAAAGATTGAGTCAACTTCTTCCCGTTTTATCTGGTTTTAGGTGTGATTTTCATATTGCCCACACCTGTTACTTGCCACAGATGAGTTTGAACAAGTATCAGAGCTTGAAACAAAGTTGTTTACCCACAATTTTCAAAAAGTACCAACAATTTTGTCCTGCCCTTTTTGGGGGTTTTGTGTAAAATTATGTCCAATTTGCCTTTTTTCTCTGTTTTTGTTGTGCTGTTCCAATACACACAAAGGAAATAAACATGTGTATAACAAAACGTGTAATTTCAATCATTTTCTGGAAGAAATGCTTAATTTTCTGGAACAATTTCAAGGGTGCTAACAATTTGGGCCTTGACTCTTTGTATATGTACATGTTTTGTTATACATATGTCTATTTCCGTTGTGTTTATTGGAACAATACAAAAAAACAGAGAAAAAAGGCAAACTGGACATAATTTCACACAAAACACCCAAAATGGGCTGAACAAAATTGTTGGCACCCTCAATATAATATTTGGTTGCACACCCTTTGGAATTATTGACTGCAATCAATCGCTTCCTATAACCATCAACAAGCTTCTTACACCTCTTACAACTGCAATTTTGAGCCACTCTTTTGCAAACTGCTCCAGGTCTCGCATATTTGAAGGTTACTTGCCCACAACAGCAATTTTAAGATCTCTCCACAGGTGTTCAAAAGGGATTTATATCCGGACTCATTGCTGGCCAGAACTCTACAGCATTTTGTTTCTATCCATTTCTAGATGCTTTTTGAAGTATGTTTGGGGACATTGTGGTGCTGGAAGAGCCAAGATCTAGGATGTGAAGCCAGCTTTCTGACAACTGGGCACTACATTGCAACCTAAAATGATTTGGTAATCATCAGATTTCGTGATGCCTTGCATACAGCCAAGGCACCCAATGCTAGAGGCAGCAAAACAACCTCAAAATATCTTTAAATCTCCACTGTATCACTATGTTCTTTTCTTTGTAGGCCTCGCTCAGTTTTCAGTAAACAGTAGAATGATGTGCTTTACCAAAAAGCTCTATCTTGGTCTCATCTGTCCACAGGAGATTGGCAAACTACAGTATAGCTTTTTTATATCTCTCTCTGTGTCAGCATTGGGGTCTTCCTGGGTGTTAGGAGTCAGGTTCCTGCGTCTGCTCTGCAGGAATCCAGACCCTTACATTCTGCGGTCTCTTGCTCTTTATCTACCACAGAGGAGATTGCCTTGCAGCAAATCTCACCAGGGGCTTAGTCCCTCTGTCCTCCTACTGAGCATGCTCATTAGACGGTTTCCCATTGGAGATCGGGAGTCATGTGCTCAGGTCCTGCTCCAGATCTCATTGGTCCATCTCGGACTTCTGGAAGCTTCCGGAAGGTTCTGGCTGCTATAAAAAGCGCGCATGGCCGTTCCGCCATGCGCTATTATAGACTATACTGCTATGTGTGAATGGTGACGGATGTATGATTCTGGTGACTGACTTATTATGAAACCCCTTCCCTCTGATATTACGCATGTGGTTAGGGAATTAGTTCAGTAGTCTGCACCAGTCTGTGGCAAGCCTTAGGCCACTGTGCACACCGCACCTCTGCGCTAGCGTCCGACATAGAGCCTGCTTTGTAGCTGTGTCATCCAGCCACAGTGTCCTGCGCCGCGCTGCAGTTGCATCCCTTTTTGGCGTTCGCAGTAGCGACGCCGCACACACGGTAGGTCTAGACGGACGCAGCCCCTCTGTCTTAGTTCCTGCTCCTGTGACCTATACCATGTGTGCATTTACCTGAGGCCTGTGACTCTAAGAGGCTCAGCCTTTTGTATGTTTTTGTTGCGGCGCCTCTGTGTGTGAACAGAGCCCGCTCTGCGCACTTCGGGTGAAGTTGAACCTGTGCGCATTATATCACCATATTGCTCGTCTGCCATTAATCAGCAGCAGTTGTAACATCTACTGCACGGTGGACCCCGAGCGGTGAACGCACTTTATTATTATTTTTATTTAGTGCATTCTGCCGTTCCTAACACTGGGTTACCTATAATTTCATTAAAATGTAGATGGATAGCCTGTATTGACCCTAATGCACCCTAAGCCCGCAGGACAGCTTGAATTTTGTGGAACTAGATTGGGGCTGTTCATCCACCATCTGAACTATACTGCGTTGCAACCTTTCATCAATTTTTCACTTCCATCTACATCCATGGAGGTTAGCTACAGTGCCATGGGCTGTAAACTTCTTGATTTTGTTACGCATCATGGACAAATGAACATCCAGATCTTTGGAAATGGATTTGTAACCCTGAGATTGTTAATATTGTTCACCAAGTTTGGTTCTCAAGTCCTCAGACAGTTCTCTTCTCATTCTTTTCTCCATGCTTAGTGTGGCACATATACAGACACACAATGTAATGATTAAGTCAACTTCTCCCCTTTTTATCTGGTTTCATCTGTTATTTTCATATGGCCCACACCTGTTACTTGCCACAAGTGAGCTTGAATGAGCATCACATGCTTGAAACAAAGTTGTTTTTGGAAAGTTGCCAATAATTTTGTCTGGCCCATTTTGGGGGCCTTTTGTGAAAATATGCCCAATCTGCCTTTATTTCTCTTTTATTTGTTTTACTTCCAAATGAAATGAACATGTGTGTAACAAAACGTGCAAGTGCAATAACTTTCTGAAAGAAATACTTCATTTTCTGGAACAATTTCAATAGTGCCAAAACTTTTCGCCATGACTGGATAAATACAGTTGAAACTAGAAGTTTAGTTTACATACACTATATAAAAAGATACATATGCATGTTTTGTTCAATATCTGACGAGAAATCAGAATAAACCTTTCTGGTTTTAGGTCAATTAGGATTTCCATAATTATTAATATTTTCCAAATGCCAGACTAATGAGAAAGAGAGAAAATGTTTTAAGGCATTTTTATTACTTACTGCAAAGTCAAAAGTTTATATACATTTCATCAGTGCTTGGTACCATTGCCCTTAAACTTAATGACTTGGGTCAAACATTTGGGATATCCTTTCACAAGCTTCTTAAGGCCCTTTTACATTTAGTGATGCACCAGCGATCCGACCAGCGATCCGACCCGGTCAGGATCGCTGGTGCATCGCTAAATGATCGCTAGTGAGCTTTCATACAGAAAGATCTCACAGCGATGCAGCAGCGACGCAGCGGACGATACTCACCTTTCACACATAGCGATCCTGACGTCCTCCCACCCGCCTCCATGCGTCGCTCGTCGTCACAGCAGGAAGTCTCAGCAGGAAGCGCCTGACGAGAAATGGAGCCGGACATTCTCGCGCGATCAGCGATGGACAGCGGGGGAGCCGGTCGTTGGTAAGTATCACACATAGCGATATCGCTAGCAATATCGCTATAACGTCACAAAACCAGTGACGTTTTAACGATATTGCTAGCGATATCGCTTAGTGTAAAACCCCCTTTACAATAAGTTGGTCGGAATTTGGGCCCATTTTTCCTAACAAAACTGATGTGACTGATTAAGGTGTGTAGGTCACCTTGCTCAGACCTGCCTTTTCAATAGAAGTCTTCAAACAGAGGCTGGGCAGACATCTGTCTGGGATGATTTAGCGAATCCTGCTTTGAGCAGGGGGTTGGACCAGATGACCCAGGAGGTCCCTACCAACTCTACGATTCTATGATTCTATGATTTTCAGCTTTGCCCATACATTTTCAATAGAATTGAGTTCAGGGCTTTGTGATGGCCATTCCAAAACATTGGCTTTGTTATCCTTAAGCCAGTTTGTTACTATTTTGGCAGTACGCTTCGGGTCATTGTCCATTTGGAAGACCCATTTCCGCCCAAGCTTTAACTTCCTGGCTGATGTCTTGAGATGTTGCTTCAGTACTGCCACATATTCTTCTTTTCTTATGATGCTATCTATTTTGTAAAGTGCACCAGTTCCTCCTGCAGCAAAGCAACCCCACAACATAATGCTGCCACCCCCGGGTTTCACAGTTGGGATGGTATTTTTAGGCCCAAAAAGTTCAAATTTAGTTTCATCATACCACAGGACATGTCTCCAAAAATTAAGGTCTTTGTTCCTGCGTGCATTTGTAAACATTAATCTGGATTTTTTGTTTCTTTTGGAGTAATGGCTTCTTTCTGGCAGAGTGGCCTTTCCGCCCATGTTGATTCAGTACTTGTTTCACTGTTGATGTTGACACAATCTTATCAGCTTCTACCATCATCTTCACAAGGTCTTTTGTTTTTTTCCTTGGGTTAATATGCATATGTGGGACCAAAACACCTTCATCTCTAGGACACAGAACCCGTCTCCTTCATGAGTGGTATGATGGCTGGACATTCCCATCTTGTTTGTACTTCCTTATAATTGTTTGTACAGATGAACGAGGCACCTTCATGTACCTTGAAATTGTACCCAAGGATGAGCCAGACTTGTGCAAGTCCAGAATTCTCTTCCTGATATCTTGGCTGATTTCTTGAGACTTTTCCATGATGCTACACAAAGAAGCAGTGTGTTTCAGGTGTGCATTAAAATACATTCACACAAGCTTCCAAACACATAGTAACATAGTAACATAGTTATTAAGGTTGAAGGAAGACTTTAAGTCCATCTAGTTCAACCCATATCCTATCCTAACTTGCCCTAACATGTTGATCCAGAGGAAAGCAAAAAAAAACCCATGTGGCAAACAGTAAGCTTCACATTGGGGAAAAAAATTCCTTCCCGACTCCACATACGGCAATCAGACTAGCCCCCTGGATCAACGCAATATTAAAGAAACTAGTGTATATACCTTGTAATATTATACTTTTCAAAAAAGGCATCCAGTCGCTTCTTAAGTTTTATTAGGGAATCACTCATTACAACATCATATGGCAGAGAGTTGCATAGTCTCACTGCTCTTACAGTAAAGAATCCGTGTCTGTGAGTATGCTTAAACCTTCTTTCTCCAGACGTAGAGGATGTCCCCTTGTCCCCATCACAGGTCTAAGAGTAAAAAGATCATTTGAAAGGTCTTTGTATTGTCCCCGCATATATTTATACATTGTAATAAGATCACCCCTAAGCCTTCGATTTTCCAAACTAAATAACCCCAAGTGTAATAACCTGTCTTGGTATTGCAGACCCCCTAGTTCCCTAATAACCTTGGTCCCTCTTCTCTGCACCCGCTCCAGTTCAGCTATGTCTTTCAAATACACCGGAGACCAGAACTGTACACAGTATTCTAAGTGTGGTCGCACTAGTGACTTATATAGAGGTAAAATTATGTTCTCCTCATGAGCATCTATGCCTCTTTTAATGCATCCCATTATTTTATTTGCCTTTGTAGCAGCTGCCTGACACTGGCCACTAAATGTGAGTTTGTCGTCCACCCATACACCCAGGT
This sequence comes from Dendrobates tinctorius, assembly GCF_039654945.1. Taxonomy (NCBI): domain Eukaryota; kingdom Metazoa; phylum Chordata; class Amphibia; order Anura; family Dendrobatidae; genus Dendrobates; species Dendrobates tinctorius. The sequence continues at coordinate 3,367,924 of NW_027361703.1, read as the reverse complement.
CTTTTTCAGTGACAGTTTTGCCCAGTGTTTTACAATTAAGCACATAATTATACATCTTGTTCTTCCTACCCAAGTGCATGACCTGACCTTACATTTATCCCTATTAAAGCTAATTTGTCATTTAGCTTCTAGTTACATAAATCCTCCTGTAATATAAAATTGTCCTCCTCTGTATTGATTACCCTGCAGAGTTTAGTGTCATCTGCAAATATTGAAATTCTACTCTCTATGCCCCCTACAAGGTCATTAATAAATATGCTAAAAAGAAGCGGGCCCAAAACTGACCCCTGTGGTACCCCACTGCTAACCGTGACCCAGTCCGACTGTGCTCCATTAATAACCACCCTTTGTTTCCTATCCCTGAGCCAGCTCTTAACCCACCTACACATATTTTCCCCTTTCCCCATTGTTCTCATTTTATGTATCAACCTTTTGTGTGGCACCGTATCAAAAGCTTTTGAAAAGTCCATGTACACCACATCCACTGCATTCCCCTGGTCCAGTCCTGAACTTACCTCTTCATAAAAGCTTATCAGATTAGTCTGACAGGAATGGTCCCTTGCAAACCCATGTTGATATTGGGTCATGAGGTTATTCTTCTCCAGATACTCCAGTATAGTATCTCTTAGAAAACCCTCCAGGATTTTACCCACAGTTGAGGTTAAACTTACTGGCCTATAATTTCCAAGTTCAGTTTTTTGTCCCCTTTTTGAATATTGGCACCACATTTGCTATACGCCAGTCCTGTGGTACAGACCCTGTTATTATGGAATCTTTAAAGATTAAAAATAATAGTCTATCTATGACTGTGCTTAATTCCTGCAGTACTCGGGGGTTTATCCCATCCGAGCCCGGGGATTTGTCAATTTTAGTGATTTTTAGACTTCATCATATGGGCAGTCCAGAATTGTTTAAAGGCATAGTAATCTTAGTGTATGTAAACTTTTGTCTTTGCAGTAAGTAATAAAAATGCCTTAAAACATTCTCTCTCTCGCATTATTTTGGCATTTGGCAAATATTAATAATTATGGTAATCCTAATTGACATAAATCGGGAAAGGTTTAATCTGATTTCACGTCAGATATTGAGAAACACATGCATATGTGTCTTTTTATATAGTGTATGTCAACGTTTAGTTTCAACTGTATATGTAAATAGCGATCTTCTATATTACAAGACAACAAGTTTCAACCTCAAGGTCTATCAAACCGCAAGGTCAAAACGCATTGTATTATAAAGCTAGAATTTACTGTTTTAACTACGTCCATGTTCCTTAAAACAAGTTTTTAAAGTCTGATATTGTAGTGCTGGATCTTGTCTTCTTCTACTCCACTAGCGTTAATGTTGCAATCTACTAAAGCTGTAAAAATTATATTTATATAGCCTTAGTTCTGCTTTCTATTTTTGAAAAAGGATCTGAAAAGGGTCAACCCACATACTAACTAGTTCATGTAGGAACAAAGTGTATATATTTAGGATTTGAAGGCAAAGCTACATTGCTAACTATAGTAGAAAAATCATCAAATCACATCATTACATTTCCACAGAGTAAGCAGCTCTAAGCCCAATGTATATATTTATTATCAACATTTTCTGTATTAATTTTATTTATTTATTTTACTCACTTGTATAGCGCCATTTATTCCACAGCGCTTTACAGACCTTAATCGGAACTGTCCCCATTAGGGCTCACAATCTAGATTCCCTATCAATATGTCTTTGGCAATTACTAATACTAATGTGCCACAAACAGGAAGTTGATATCACCAACCATTCCCATTTTATTTAGGTGTATCCATATACATGGCCCACCCTGTATAAAAGTGCTAATTATAACTGCTAATATCCTTCACAAATATATATGTGAAAGGGGTATACAGCTCTCTGCCCTTCGTGCATCTAATCACATTGATATATACTATAGAATAGAGTTAATTTCATTAATTTCCAAAAAAGTTTTCCTCATCACTGAACATAATGTTTTGTGTAAACTGAGGGTCCTGTTCCAATTTTTGTTTTGCCCATTCTACAAATTCAGGGTGCTGATCTGGGTCATCCTTGTTGAGATGCTGCAGCAGCTGGATTTCGTAAGGGTGCCATTTGTGAGCAGCTAATATCCACCGAAGGGATGTTCGACTGATGCCAGATCGGCCCGCTGAATTTGCAGAATGGGCAAAACAAAAATTGGAAAAGGACCCTCAGTTTACACAGAACATTATTGTAACGTCCGTCTGCGGTTCTGGGCTGCAGCCAGGCAACACCCCGAGAAACACTGATACCCTTTACCCCTATACAGGGATCTGGATTTACAACAGAGCCCAGGAGGTACTGTCTGAATAGGAGCAGCGGCCAGAGCAGGACGGTCGTCAGAGTGAAGTACAAAAACGGCAGGCAATAGCAGAGTCAATTTCAGGCCAAGGTCAGAGTCAAAAACCAGGAGGGCGGCAGAGGTACAGAATCGTTAGGAAGTAGCAGAGTCAGAATATCCAGGCCAAGGTCACAAACCAGGAGAGTAGCAGAAGTACAGAATCGTCAGGCAAAAGAGGGGTCAGAAATCAGGCTGAGGTCAGAGTCAAACAGAAATCAATCACTAAGTAACACACAGGGGAACCAAGAATATATCCGGCGGCTTGCAAGACCAGTCCCAAGGTATTTGAGGGATCAGGTCATCCCTCACAGGTTCCTGGACTGGTGATGTCATTAGGGCCGCCCCCAGGACCAGGCCAGATGGAGTTGCAGTAACCCCCTGATGACTGACAGAGGGGCGGAGCCTGCGCCCACCAGATGCCTGCGCAGGAGCCACTTCTCTGTCACCACCATAACTCACGGGCGGACCACGGCGCCTCCCAGTGGCCGAGGCAGGAACAGCCGTCCCCGAGTCTGACAGTGAAGTGGCGGTCTGGCGCCTCCTAGTGGCCGTGACTGGAACAGCAGGCCTCGAATCCAACGGTGACGTGACAGACCGGCGCCTCCTAGTGGCTAAAGCTGGAACCATAGGCCCTGAGTCTGACGGCGACGTAATAGAACCACGGCGCCTCCCAGTGGCCGAGGCAGGAACAGCCATCCCCGAGTCTGACGGCGAAGTGGCGGCCCGGCGCCTCCTAGTGGCTGCGACCGGAACAGCAGGCCCCAAATCTGACGGAGACGTGACAATTATGTTCAGTGATGAGGCAAACTTTTTTGGGTGGTCCATTTATATTGATATACCTAAATAAAATGGGAATGGTGACAGTTTTCTTGTGTAGGGTGTCTTGCATTGAAATCTGCTACAATGATCCGGGTACTGCGTTCACCAGACATCAACACAATTTCTATAGGCTCCTCACGTGTTAACCTTAGTGACATGTCAATGGCTGTAAACAAAGAGAAACTTGGAAATAACTCATGAAAGAATAAAGTTACATTAAAACCAAGCACACCATTGTTTTTCTTGTGAAATTCTCAGTAAGTTTGATGTGTCACATGACCCTCTTCCCATTGGAAAAAATAAAGTTGGATCCAAAATGGCCCACTTCAAAATGGCTGCCATGGTCACCTTCCATCTTGAAAAGTTTTCCCCCTCACATATACTAATGTGCCACAAACAGGAAGTGGATATCACTAACCATTCCCATTTTATTTAGGTGTATCCATATACATGGCCCACCCTGTACATTGTATATTGGAGAACAGTTACATATTCTGCCTAAAGCAACCAATGGCAGAAAAAGTATTGCAAGTATTTACTATAAATTGAATTATTCATTGAAGGAGTTTTTCTATTCTGTGAGTGCACCAAGGCTGCAGAATGCTGACAGTTTGTAATATACTCCCTGTCAGCATTCTGCACTGTTGCCCTAGAAACCACACTTGAGAGGTATCCAGCTCTCTTCTAATTCTGGAGAAGCTGGTCACACGCCTAGAGTTTTCCTGTCTGACAGAGACTGGACCTAACCGTGCCCCCAGTCTCTGTCAGACCCCCCCGCCTACTACTTCAGCACACAGTGTAGACCAACAGTGGCAGGACTCAGCTTTAACCCCTTCATGACATGAGATGTACTATCCCGTCCATGGGACCCGGGCCCCTATGCCCATGGACGGGATAGTACGTCTACCGCGATCAGCGGCGCCCACGTGGTGAGCGCTGCTGATCGCGGCCGGGTGTCAGCTGATTATCACAGCTGACACCCGGCACAATGTGTCAGGGGCGGTCACGGACCGCCCCGACACGTTAACCCCTTGCACACCGTGATCAAACATGAAGCATCGGCAGGGAGGGGGCTCCCTCCGTGCTTCCCTGAGCCCCCCACGGCAGCGCAATGTGCAGCGCTGCTGCCGGGGGCTCCTTTCCTGCAGGCCCCCGAATCCAAGATGGCGACGGGGGCCTTCGGGGGCCTGCAGGAAGCTGGCTTCCTCAGTGCCTGCAAAGCGCAGGCATGAGGAAGCCTTCTACAGTGCCTGTGACAGATTGATGATCTGTCACAGTGATCTGTGATGTGACAGATCAGCGATCTGTCACAGGACAGTGATGTCCCACCTGGGACTATTTAATAAAGTAAAAAAAGTAAAATAAAAAAAAGTGTTAAAATAAATTAAAAAAAATCGCCAAATAAATAAATAAAAAAAAATATTCCCCCAAATAAATCCATTTTTTAGAAATAATAATAAAAAAAACAATAAAAGTACACATATTAGGTATCGCCGCGTCCGTAACGACCCGCCCTATAAAACTGTCCCATTAGTTAACCCCTTTAGCGAACCCCTTAAAAAATAAAAATAAAAAACGAAGCAAAAAATAATTATTTATTATCATACCGCCAAACAAAAAGTGTAATAACGCGCGATCAAAAACACGCATATAAATATCCATGGTACCGCTGAAAACATCATCTTGTCCCACAAAAAACGAGCTGCCACACAGCATCATCCGCAAAAAAATAAAAAAGTAATAGCTCGCAGAATAAAGCGATGCAAAAATAATTATTTTTTATATAAAATAGTTTTCATTGCATAAAACCGACAAAACATAAAAAAACGACCTAAATAAGGTATCTCTGTAAGCGTACTGACCCGAAGAATAAAACCGCTTTATCAATTTTATCGCACCCGGAACGGTGTAAACGCACCCCCCCAAAAGAAATTTATGAAACGCTGGTTTTTGTTCATTCTGCATCACAAAAATCGGAATAAAAAGCGATCAAAAAATGTCACATGCCCGAAAATGGTACCAATAAAAATGACAACTCGTCCTGCAAAAAATAAGACCTCACATGACTCGGTGGGTCAAAATACGGAAAAATTAGAGCTCTCAATATGTGGTGATGCAAAAACTATTTTTACAATAAAAAGCGTCTTTTAGCGTGTGACAGCCGCCAAACATAAAGACCGCCATAAATAGTAAATCAAACCCCCCGTTATCACCCCCTTAGTTAGGGAAAAATAATAAAATAAAAAAAAATGTACTTATTTCCATTTTTCCATTAGGGTTAGGGTTAGGGCTAGGGTTAGGGTTAGGGTAGGGTTAGGGCTAGGGTTAGGGCTAGGGTTATGGTTAGAGATAGGGTTAGGGTTAGGGCTGAGATTAGGGTTAGGGGTGTGTTGGGGTTCGGGTTGGAGTTAGAATTGGGGGTTTCCACTGTTTGGGCACATCAGGGGTTCTCCAAATGCAACATGGCGTCTGATCTCAATTCCAGCCAATTCTGAGTTGAAAAAGTCAAATGGTGCTCCTTCCCTTCCAAGCTCTGCCATGCGCCCAAACAGTGTATTTTACCCCCACATGTAGGGTATCAGCCTACTCAGGTCAAATTGCAAAACAATTTTTGGGGTCCAATTTCTCCTGTTACCCTTAGGAAAATAAAAAATTGGGGGCAAAAATATCATTTTTGTGGAAAAAAATGATTTTTTTATTTTCATGCCCGAGCGTTATAAACTTCTGTGAAGCACTTGGGGGTTCAAAGTGCTCACCACACATCTAGATAAGTTCCATGGGGGGCCTAGTGTCGAAAATGGGGTCACTTGTGGGGAGTTTCAATAGTTTAGGTACATCAGGGGCTCTCCAAACGCACATGACACCCGCAGACCATTCCATCAAAGTCTGCATTCCAAAATGTCACTGCTTCCCTTCCGAGCCCCGACGTGTGTCCATACAGTAGTTTTCTCCCACATATGGGGTGTCAGCGTACTCATGACAAATTGGACAACAACTTTTGGGGTCCAATTTCTCCTGTTACCCTTGGCAAAATAAAAAAATTGGGGACTAATTGATCATGTTTGTGGAAAAAATACGATTTTTTTATTTTCATGCCCGGGCATTATAAACTTCTGTGAAGCCCTTGGGGGTTCAAAGTGCTCACCACACATCTAGATAAGTTCCTTAGGGGGTCTCGTTTTCAAAATGGTGTCATTTGTGGGGGGTTTCCACTGTTTAGGTACATTAGGGGCTCTCCAAAGGCAACATGACACCTGCAGAACATTCCCTCAAAGTCTACATTCCAAAACGTCACTACTTCCCTTCCGAGCCCCGACATGTGTCCATACAGTAGTTTTCTCCCACATATGGGGCGTCAGCATACTCAGGACAAATTGGACAACAACTTTTGGGGTTCAATTTCTCCTGTTACCCTTGGGAAAATGAAAAAAATTGGCGACTAATTGATCATGTTTGTGGAAAAAATACGATTTTTTTATTTTCATGCCCTGGCATTATAAACTTCTGTGAAGCCTTTGGGGGTTCAAAGTGCTCACCTCACATCTAGATAAGTTCCTTAGGGGGTCTAGTTTTCAAAATGCGGTCATTTGTGGGGGGTTTCCACTGTTTAGGTACATTAGGGGCTCTCCAAAGGCAACATGACACCCGCAGACCATTCCATCAAAGTCTGCATTCCAAAACGTCACTACTTCCCTTCCAAGCCCCGACGTGTGCCCATACAGTAGTTTTCTCCCACATATGGGATATCAGCATACTCAGGACAAATTGGACAACAACTTTTGGGGTCCAATTTCTCCTGGTACCCTTGGAAAAATAAAAAAATGGTGACTAAAAGATCATGTTTGTGGAAAAAATACGAATTTTTTATTTTCACACCCGGGCGTTATAAACTTCTGTGAAGCACTGGGGGGTTCAAAGTGCTCACCACACATCTAGATAAGTTCCTTGGGGGGTCTAGTTTACAAAATGGTGTCATTTGTGGGGGGTTTCCACTGTTTAGGTACATCAGGGGTTTTCCAATCGCGACATGGTGTCCGATCTCAATTCCAGCCAAAAATGTCAAATGGCGCTGCTTCCCTTCCGAGCTCTGCCATGCGCCCAAATAGTGGTTTACCCCCACATGTGGGGTATCAGCGTACTCAGGACAAATTGCACAATAACTTTTAGGGTCCTGTTACCCTTGGAAAAATAAGAATTGAGGGTGAAAAGATCATTTTCGTGGAAAAAATATGATTTTTTAATTGTACAGCTTTAGGTTATAAACTTCTGTGAAGCCCTTGGGGGTTCAAAGTTCTCACCACACATCTAGATAAGTTCCTTAGGGGGTCTAGTTTCCAAAATGGTGTAATTTGTGGGGGGTTTCCACTGTTTTAGTACATCAGGAGTTTTCCAATCACGACATGGTGTCCGATCTCAATTCCAGCCAAAAACGTCAAATGGCGCTGCTTCCCTTCCGAGCTCTGCCATGCGCCCAAATAGTGGTTTACCCCCACATGTGGAATATCAGCGTACTCAGGACAAATTGCACAATAACTTTTAGGGTCCTGTTACCCTTGGAAAAATAAGAATTGAGGGTGAAAAGATCATTTTCGTGGAAAAAATATGATTTTTTAATTGTACAGCTTTAGGTTATAAACTTCTGTGAAGCCCTTGGGGGTTCAAAGTTCTCACCACACATCTAGATAAGTTCCTTAGGGGGTCTAGTTTCCAAAATGGTGTCATTTGTGGGGGGTTTCCACTGTTTTAGTACATCAGGAGTTTTCCAATCACGACATGGTGTCCGATCTCAATTCCAGCCAAAAACGTCAAATGGCGCTGCTTCCCTTCCGAGCTCTGCCATGCGCCCAAATAGTGGTTTACCCCCACATGTGGGGTATCAGCATACTCAGGACAAATTGCGCAATAACTTTTAGGGTCCTGTTACCATTGGAAAAATAAGAATTGAGGGTGAAAAGATCATTTTTGTGGAAAAAATATGATTTTTTAATTGTACGGCTGTATGTTATAAACTTCTGTGAAGCCCTTGGGGGTTCAAAGTTCTCACCACACATCTAGATAAGTTCCTTAGGGGGTCTAGTTTCCAAAATGGGGTCACTTGTAGGGGGTTTCCACTGTTTAGGTACATCAGGGACTCTCCAAACATGACATGGCGTCCAATCTGAATTCCAGCCAATTTTGCATTGAAAAAGTCAAACGGCGCTCCTTCCATTCTGAGCTCTGCCATGCGCCGAAACAGTCGTTCCCCCCACATATCAGGTATCAGCGTACTCAGGACAAATTGCACAATAACTTTTGCAGTCCAATTTCTCCTGTTACCCTTGGTAAAATAAAAAAAATTGAACCTGAAGTATTTTTTTGTGAAAAAAAGTTAGATGTTCATTTTTTTTTAAATATTCAAAAAAATTCCTGTGACGCACCTAAAGGGTTAATAAACTTCTTGAATGTGGTTTTGAGCACTTAAGGGGTGCAGTTTTTAGAATGGTGTCACTTTTGGGTATTTTCTATCATATAGACCCCTCAAAGTGACCTCAAATGTGATGTGGTCCTAAAAATAAAATGGTGTTGTAAAAATGAGAAATCGCTGGTCAACTTTTAACCCTTATAACTTCCTAACAAAAAAAAATTTTGGTTCCAAAATTGTGTTGATGTAAAGTAAACATGTGGGAAATGTTAGTTGTCAAGTTTTTTGTGTGCTGTATCTCTGTGATTTAAGGGCATAAAAATTCAAAGTTGGAAAATTGCAAAATTTTCAAAATTTTTGCCAAATTTCCGTTATTCTCACAAATAAACGCAAGTTATTTGAATGAAATTTTACCACTAACATGAAGTACAATATGTCACGAGAAAACAATGTCAGAATCACCAGGATCCATGGAAGCGTTCCAGAGTTATGACCTCATAAAGGTACAGTGGTCAGAATTGTAAAAATTGGCCCGGTCATGAACGTGCAAACCACCCTTGGGGGTGAAGGGGTTAATAAATAACATCAAAGATTTGCAAAGTCCACTTTATAAAGACCAAAAAAACTCAAGGATCAACTTTAAAATGACTACCTTTCCCCTCAAGAAAAGCCTCTCGATGACGCTCCTTCCTGTCAAAAAGACTAGCAAAGAGGCTTGGTGGGCAGGTAACTGTTGCTTCTTCTCTTCAGAAAGAACTGAGGAGAATTCCTGAGGGAGTGGGTGTAAATAGAGCACCTTCCCCGCACTTTTTCCAACCAATCCAAATAACAGCTGACAGACAGCCAGGCCAGCCAATCAGTGGGATCACTTGCTTCTGTTATATGACAACAGGGACCAACAGTAAAACAAAATGGTTAGAGGCAGCATATTCCTAACAATATCCTACATCCTAATATTCCTAACATATCATACATTTAAACCTAAGTGCTACGAGCCCATGCAGCTCCCACTCTAATTGATGTAGGCCCTATCAATCCTGTCATTTACTAAACAGGCAATAAGAATACGTGGGACCAAAGCTGGCATGAAATGGCCGAGAGGCTTTTAATACTTAAATAATTAATCCAATTTATATAATAAATCATTTAATAAATAACATCAAAGATTTTCAAAGTCCACTTTAAAAAGACCAATAAACTCAAGGATCAACTTTAAAACGACTACTTTTCCTTACCCGGACACACCGGATAAAGGGTGGCCACCCCCAAACCCCTCAGCCATTTCTCAATCGCAGTTTGCAGACTCATATTGAAAATATCCAATCCATTAGCATCTAAGTGGACCCCGACTTGCCTATACAGCCCCGGTATAAAACCTCCTAGGTCAATGTGTCACCCAACACTGGCATAAAATGTTCTAATGATTTATTGAATCTTTTGCGAATGGATTCTAGAAACTGCAGATTCACAGAGGACCATATCAAGCGTGGCACGATCTTGGAGAAGACAATAGTGGCATAAGGAAACAGAGTGTACGACTTTTAAATCGTGTCGCACTTGCCACAACAAATCAAGCGAGCGTATTCTTCCAAGATCATTACCAGCTAAGTGCACAACGATCAAGTCAGGGTTGGGCAACTGGTGAGATAAACTATTCAATGTAACGTAGAGAGCTTCCCATTTCATGCCTCTGCGCTTGTACTACAAAATACGAACGGTATTCTGATTGAAATAAAGATTGGGCCCTCTTCCTCGCCCAGTGGACAAATGAATGTCCTACAATCCAGACATACTTTCTACCTGTAGATGAAACAGCAAATGTTAGATGATACTATCAGGCCGAATGTTCAATTTTACCCTCCCAGAAGCCCATCTCACAATCTTCTTAATCTTGCTTCCTGCTAAACCCATCCTAGCTGTCTCCATCGCTGTGCCAATGAGAAACGAGTGGGAGGAAAATTGAAAGTCCTCCAACCCCAGCTTAGCCAAGCAACGTCGTAAAACCGAATTGAACTGGAACTGAGTCAATGGAACCTCGTTCTCATGGATAAACAACGGGTAGTTCTTATGATTGGGTCACCGAGGAGGAAAGCAAGACCAAGCTAAGCCACAGAAAACCAGAGAGTTTGGTAACTAAGTGGATTGCAGACCCCTGATCCTATCCACACAACTTGCAGTAGCCGTGGAGCGTGTGAACAATAGCAAAAGAACACTTAGCTGAGCATGCAGGGACTGAGCTGGAAACTAAGACCTCAGGAGGCAGGAAAAAATCACCAGCAGGGAGAGGGAGTTGGCTGTCTTAAATCCAGTCAGAAACTCCAGATCTCCAGTCATCCTCCTCATTATCAGGTGGCAAGCCTCTGTTAATTAGATCAGCTCCATTACCTCCAGTAACCACCAGAGGGAGCCCAGAAAGAGAAATTGCGACCCCTCTGTCAACATAACCAGCTCCACTACCTTCACTAGTAACCAGAGGTAGGCCAGAAAGCGAATTCACAACAGGTAGTCAATCCTGGGGGCGAACCTATAACCAATTGGTTATATTAGCATGGGGGCAGAGTTCCAATCCTGGTATAGACTGGAGGTGTACCGATACACCTTTCCCAACCTGTTCAGTTTTTGACCTGTGAACCCTAATGACCACTTTGTTTGCCTTTATAGCAACGTTCTTGACAGTCAACCCCGATGAACGATATCTGCTGTAACAAATCAACTCCCCTATGCGGAATGGTCCAAGAAACGCCAAAGAGAAACAAGATTTAAACAGAATAACTTTGAATTTATTAAAACAGGCAGAATGTAAAACCTCCCACATTCGAGACTTTAAGTCGATAGAGATAGCTCTCCTTCCATCCACTCGGAAGTGTTGTTTCTTCAAACCCTTTAAGAATTGTTTAACGTGAAATAAAAGCAAAATAGAAGCACCATGCAACCTCAGAAAAAATGATACTCCAGATGTTACTTTGTAAATGCTGGATTGGCCGTACCCCTTGGCCACCATTCCTTAGAAAAAACATAGGGTCATTGAAACCCGAGCTGAAAAACGTGAAACCCGATCCAAGGCACACAAGTACAACCACTCCATCCATGCGGCTGAATATGCTGCCCATGTTACAGGAGCCAGGGACCGACGAATGTACTCCTAGGCTACCTCGGATTCAGGCACATGGTACGGTTTCATTTGCACCCTTATCTGAGGCTTGGTAACAATGTAATGCTGGATTACAGAGGTATGGCCGGGTAGTTCAGACAATACATCCATATTCTCCAGCACTAATTTCCGAGCCTCACAACACTGTTGCTTAGAGAGAGTATTGCCTATCTTTACCTCTCGCTCGGTCTCCGTCTGGGCCGATATCAGATGATATTTCTGGAGTTGCATCCGTACGCATACACTCCTGGTCCTTCCACGCTTTTAACAGATTGATGTGATACAACTGTTTGAGTTATTGTTTCCAGGGCTGGTATACTCGGTAGTTCAACTCCTCAACCTTTTCTCGAACTTCATATGGCCTTTGCCACTTGGCCATAAGCTTTCTTTAGGCGAAGGGTACTAAGACTAAAACCCAATCTTCCTTTTTTAAAGGAGCGTACCATGGCCTTTCTGTTATATGCGCGGCTCTGCGCTGCCTGAGCATCCACTAAATGTTCTTTTACTATAGGCATGAACGCTGCGATCTGGTTTTGCATATTGGCCACAAGCGCAATTACATTCTTATGTGGCGTAGGTTCCTGCTCCCATGTCTCTATGGCTATGTTCAGCAGTCCCCTAGGCATCCTGCCATACAGTAGCTCATAGGGTGAAAATCCCATGGAAATCTGAGGTACCTCGCAAATAGCAAACATTAAGTAGGGCAGTAACATGTCCCAATCTCTTCCTTCCTTGGAAACCACCCTTTTTAACATGGATTTGAGGGTTTTGTTGAACCGCTCGACTAATCCGTCGGTCTGAGGGTGGTACACCAATGTGCGCAACTGCTTTATTTTGAGAAGTTTGCACAGTTCCTTGGTTACCTTGGACATAAAAGGAGTCCCCTGATCAGTAAGGATCTCCTTAGGTGTATCCCAAGGCGACCGAACATGGCGATCAACACCCAGGCGAAAAGCTTAGCGGAGTATGCCAAAACGGAATGGCCTCTGGGTACTGAGTAGCATAGTCTATGACCACTAATATGTTTTGGTGGTCACCGGCGGATTTTACTATCGGCCCTAACAGATCCATCGCAATCCGCTCAAAAAGTACCTCTATAATGGGTAGAAGTACCAACAGACTCCTGTAGTTTGCGGTGGGTGGAGTCAGTTGGCACTTAGAACATGTTTCACAAAACCTCTGCACATCGGCGTAGACTCCAGGCCAAAAAAGTTGTAATATGCGTTCCTGTGTCTTTTTAGCCACCAAGTGCTCCCCCAGCATATGGCTGTGAGCCATTTCGACGGTAGGATTGGGGCACTACCAGCTGTTCTACCACTTCATCCCGGATTTTATCAACCCTATAGAGTAACTCCTGGTTGACTGCCATGCATGGGAACACCGTCTCTACACCTGGTTGTTGAGCCACTCCATTTACCTTGATTACTCTTTCCTGTGCCTGGGTCAGTATGGGATCCTGTAGCTGGGCTGTCCCAAAAGTTCCCCGTGGCGCTTCCAGCTCAGGGATTGTCGGGGTCTCCTCAACCTCTCCTGCCATCAGCATAAGGGGAAAGCTATCGGGTTCACACTCTACCTATGGGGGTGACCCCTAAGGCAAGAATCCAGGTGTCGGGATCTTCAGGCTCTGCACCTGGAAAAATATTTGTCTGGGGAGGGTTAATTTTATTTTTCCACAGAGACCAGAAGAGGGGCAAGTCCCTTCCCAGGACAGCCCCATAAGAAAGGGTCTTCACTACCCTCACAGGTTTAACTTCTCTGCATGGAGTAAAAAATGTAACCTCCACTGTCGGATACTCGCAGAATTCACCATCAATACACACAACACCCACATTTTTCCCAGTGGGTTCTAAGCCCGAGATTAATGACCCATGCACAAGTGTTACTAGGCTCCCAGAGTCCAGGAGGGCCTCGGCCTGGTGTCTGTTGACGCGCACCTGGCAGAGATGCGGTTCACCCGTTGGGACGAACAGATCCGCGATGAAAACAGTCTGGGCGTACATAGACATATGGCGAGTAACCACGCAGTCCATGTATTCGCTTTTCAGGGGGTAGAGATGCTTATTTGTGTAAACAGGCCTCAATACAATTGCACTAACAGGGTGCAGCGGACCCAAGTAAAATGGCAACTGCACAGGTGCAATAATACCTAATGAAACAGCCAGCCTACAATCAGGGATTGGCCGTGCGGCACACCAGTGCAAAAAAATAATCCGTATGTGGCAATGTTCACACAGGGATTGCAGAGCATATGGTTCACAGCTTCTTAGTAACACCATATAGGGGGGCTGCTCAGTGATAACTATATTGCATCCCGTGTGAACAGAGGCCACAGTTTACAGAACCATTTGGGCCCAACTGCACCCTGAAAAGATAAAAAGTGCACAAAAACATATCAATATATGTAAGGTATTGGTTAATATTATGGCCATAATACGTAAGCTGGCAAACTAGCGTCAAAGTTCCTTACACTTGCCAGTCCTATTCTAACATGAAAACCACAGAAAAAGGAAAGAATCCTCAAATATTTGACAAAAAAACAAAACAGGCAGAGATGCTTACTTGTATAAACAGGCCTCAATACAATTGCACTAACAGTGGCAGGCAGAGTTCTCACTAGCCGATCGACCACCACCCTCTCTACCATCTGGAAAGTGGTTAAGGTCTCAGGCTGAAGATAATTTTTTTTACTAGCTGCAGCAAGTCATATGCCTGAGACCTGGCGGGTGGGGCCTTCCACAAAGGACGTACAGTATGTGTTAACTCCAGTCAGGCAAGGATCTCACCTTTCAGTTTCCCATAGTTCTGGGCATCCTCCTGGCTGAGGTCAAAGCAGTCCTTCTGGGCATCGCCTACCAGGAAAGGGGCCACCAATTCAGTCCACTGGGAAATCGGCATTGTGGAAAGCCTCCATGTCATCCTCAGGACTCATCTTCGTGTGCGCTGACCGGACTCAGAATGGATCGGGGTCACTTGTGAGGGCATCTCTCGCAGGACCGCAATCTCAGTCAGAATCAGATCATTAGTCTTCTGCTGCTGCTGATACAGCAGCTGATGATGATAATTGCTGCTGCTCCTGCTGTTGTCGCTGAAACTGCAGATGCTGCTCTTGCTGTTGCTGCTGAAATGCAGCTGTTGCTGAGTGAGGGTCAACTGCTTGAGCATTTCCTCCGTTTTACTGGCAGGCTTGAGCTGTAGCATTGCAGGCGTAACACTGACATGCAACATGCTTTGGGTATGCCTCATTTCACACTGCCCGCATTCTCCAACCATATGTAGTGCAGCGGGGTTGGTGCAGTTCGACAGATAGGCAGGGACCACAGAAAGTTCAGCATAAACTGTGTCTTTATTCTCAGACTCACATAACAGGAGTGATATCCTCCGGATCACACCGGGTTTCCACAAATACAGTCCGTGTTCAAAACCCATTGCCATTGGCAATGACACCGCCTTATCTCTTGGGTGTATCAACTGCCTTGAAGTCCCTGACTCTGTGTTAGCAACACACAGACCTGGGATGCACAGAGCCCCCTGCTCTATAGCTTGCAAACTCCAAACTGACACATCCAAGGCCAAACTGCCAGAATTAAATAGAATCGTGGCCATAGAGCCACTTTCAAAACCCGAAGTGGAGAGAGGGATTCGCCCCACTACCAAACCTGCAAATCCTTCTAAAAATAAAAGCCCTTGACGGGTGTTCATAAAAAATCTGACTGGGTCAACTACTTGTACCCAATCCACTCTCTTTTATTTTGCCTTGTGATTCACAGGCGTTCTGCTGTGAACACAAGGAGCTCCAGCAGGTTTAATAAGATTCCATCCGTATCCTGGGGGACACATATCGACCCTTGCATATGATCCCCTCACTGTCTCACAGTGGGCACGTGTCCTTTCCGATCTCACAGTAAACAGCCGCCGGAAAAACTTAAGAGGCCCGGGTTGTGGTGATGTTAGCAACCCGGGTGTACTCATCACCTCCATGAGAAGGACACAATTTTTTCTGCCAGCTGAACTTCACCTCAGTGAAATTAAGGTATATGTGTCTGCATTTCTGGACAGTGGAGCAAGGTTTAACTTGATCAACACTAGGTTCGTCCAGGTCCGTGGCCTCAACCCACATACTCTTTCCAGATCCATAATCGCCATCAACTCCGCCCCTTTGAGACAGGGGTATTTTACTCAAGTTGTCTGAGGTTTACATCTTCAGGTAGGGGCCATGCACTCTGAGGTAATAGACTGTTATGTGCTAGAGGGTCTGCCCTCACCTGTGGTTCTTGGACTTTCTTGGCTCACTCTGCACAATCATGTAGTAGATTGGTAGACTCAGGAAGTGGTAAAGTGGAGTGAGTATTGCAAGGACACTGTTTGAGTACGCGGCTTGCTTGGGTGGATACCCATTCTGTGCCAAAATATCTGTCTGACTTTGGGGATGTGTTCTTGGAGCAGGGGTGCCAAGAACTTCCTCCTCATCGTCCTTATGACTGCGCCGTAAATCTTGTTCCTGGGGCCAAGCTGCCTAAGAGCAGACTGTGTAATATCTGTAGTCCAGAGAGGCAAGCCATAAAGGCCTAAATTGTGGAAAGTTTGGCAATTTGTCATATCAGACCATCCTCATCCGGGGGTTCTTTTAGTAAAGAAAAAAGATGCCGATGCCTAGATTCCACAAACTCAATAAGATTACTGTCCTGGATCCATATCTACTCCTTCTCATCCCGGACCTCTTTAACCCCTTCACCCCCAAGGGTGGTTTGCACGTTCATGACCGGGCCAATTTTTACAATTCTGACCACTGTACCTTTATGAGGTCATAACTCTGGAACGCTTCTATGGATCCCGGTGATTCTGACATTGTTTTCTCGTGACATATTGTACTTCATGTTAGTGGTAAAATTTCATTCAAATAACTTGCGTTTATTTGTGAGAAAAACGGAAATTTGGCGAAAATTTTGAAAATTTCGCAATTTTCCAACTTTGAATTTTTATGCCCTTAAATCACAGAGATACGGCACACAAAAAACTTGATAACTAACATTTCCCACATGTTTACTTTACATCAACACAATTTTGGAACCAAAATTTTTTTTTGTTAGGAAGTTATAAGGGTTAAAAGTTGACCAGCGATTTCTCATTTTTACAACACCATTTTATTTTTAGGACCACATCACATTTGAAGCCACTTTGAGGGGTCTATATGATAGAAAATACCCAAAAGTGACACCATTCTAAAAACTGCACCCCTTAAGGTGCTCAAAACCACATTCAAGAAGTTTATTAACCCTTTAGGTGCGTCACAGGAATTTTTTTGAATATTTAAAAAAAAAATGAACCTCTAACTTTTTTTCATAAAAAAAATAATTCAGGTTCAATTTTTTTTATTTTACCAAGGGTAACAGGAGAAATTGGACTGCAAAAGTTATTGTGCAATTTGTCCTGAGTACGCAGATACCTGACATGTGGGGGGGAACGACTGTTTCGGCGCATGGCAGAGCTCAGAATGGAAGGAGCGCCGTTTGACTTTTTCAATGCAAAATTGGCTGGAATTCAGATTGGACGCCATGTCACGTTTGGAGAGTCCCTGATGTACCTAAACAGTGGAAACCCCCTACAAGTGACCCCATTTTGGAAACTAGACCCCCCAAGGAACTTATCTAGATATGTGGTGAGAACTTTGAACCCACAAGGGCTTTACAAAAGTTTATAACGTACAGTGGTACAATTAAAAAATCATATTTTTTCCACAAAAATGATCTTTTCACCCCAATTTTTATTTTCCCAAGGGTAACAGGACCCTACAAGTTATTGTTCAATTTGTCCTGAGTACGCTGATACCCCACATGTGGGGGTAAACCACTATTTGGGCGCATGGCAGAGCTCGGAAGGGAAGCAGCGCCATTTGACGTTTTTGGCTGGAATTGAGATCGGACACCATGTCGCGTTTGGAAAACCCCTGATGTACCAAAACAGTGGAAACCCCCCACAAATGACACCATTTTGGAAACTAGACCCCCTAAGGAACTTATCTAGATGTGTGGTGAGAACTTTGAACCCCCATGGGCTTCACAGAAGTTTATAACATAAGGCCATACAATTAAAAAATCATATTTTTTCCACAAAAATGATCTTTTCACCCTCAATTCTTATTTTTCCAATGGTAACAGGACCCTAAAAGTTATTGTGCAATTTGTCCTGAGTACGCTGATACCCCACATGTGGGGGTAAACCACTATTTGGGCGCATGGCAGAGCTCGGAAGGGAAGCAGCGCCATTTGACGTTTTTGGCTGGAATTGAGATCGGACACCATGTCGCGTTTGGAAAACTCCTGATGTACCAAAACAGTGGAAACCCCCCACAAATGACACCATTTTGGAAACTAGACCCCCTAAGGAACTTATCTAGATGTGTGGTGAGCACTTTGACCCCCCCAGTGCTTCACAGAAGTTTATAACGCCCGGGCGTGAAAATAAAAAATTCGTATTTTTTCCACAAACATGATCATTTAGTCACCATTTTTTTATTTTCCCAAGGGTACCAGGAGAAATTGGACCCCAAAAGTTGTTGTCCAATTTGTCCTGAGTATGCTGATACCCCATATGTGGGAGAAAACTACTGTATGGACACACGTCGGGGCTCGAAAGGGAAGTAGTGACGTTTTGGAATGCAGACTTTGATGGAATGGTCTGCGGGTGTCATGTTGCCTTTGGAGAGCCCCTAATGTACCTAAACAGTGGAAACCCCCCACAAATGACACCATTTTGTAAACTAGACCCCCCATGGAACTTATCTAGATGTGTGGTGAGCACTTTGAACCCCCAAGTGCTTCACAGAAGTTTATAACACTCGGACGTGAAAATAAAAAAATCATTTTTTTCCACAAAAATGAAATTTTTGCCAATTTTTTATTTTCCTAAGGGTAACAGGAGAAATTGGACCCCAAAAATTGTTTTGCAATTTGTCCTGAGTAGGCTGATACCCTACATGTGGGGGTAAAACACTGTTTGGGCGCATGGCAGAGCTTGGAAGGGAAGGAGCACCATTTGACTTTTTCAACTCAGAATTGGCTGGAATTGAGATCAGACGCCATGTTGCATTTGGAGAGCCCCTGATGTGCGCAAACAGTGGAAACCCCCAATTCTAACTCCAACCCGAACCCCAACGTGCCCCTAGCCCTAACCCTAACCCTAGCCCTAACCCTAACCCTAGCCCTATCCCTACCCCAACACACCCCTAGCCCTAACCCTAGCCCTAACCCTAATGGAAAAATGGAAATAAATACATTTTTTTTATTTTATTATTTTTCCCTAACTAAGGGGGTGATAACGGGGGGTTTGATTTACTATTTATGGCGGTTTTTATGTTTGGCGGCTGTCGCACGCTAAAAGACGCTTTATTGTAAAAATAGTTTTTGCATCACCACATATTGAGAGCTATAATTTTTCCGTATTTTAACCCACCGGGTCATGTGAGGTCTTATTTTTTGCGAGACGAGTTGACGTTTTTATTGGTACCATTTTCGGGCACGTGAAATGTTTTGATCGCTTTTTATTCCGATTTTTGGGACGCAGAATGAAGAAAAACCAGCGTTTCATGAATTTCTTTTGGGGGGGTGCGTTTACACCGTTCCGCATGCGGTAAAATTGATAAAGCGGTTTTATTCTCCGGGTCAGTACGGTTACAGCGATACCTCATTTAGGTCGTTTTTTTATGTTTTTGTCGGTTTTATGCAATGAAAACTATTTTATATAAAAAATAATTATTTTTGCATCGCTTTATTCTGCGAGCTATAACTTTTTTATTTTTTCGCTGATGATGCTGTGTGGCAGCTCGTTTTTTGTGGGACAAGATGACGTTTTCAGCGGTACCATGGATATTTATATGCGTCTTTTTGATCGCGCGTTATTACACTTTTTGTTTGGCAGTATGATAATAAATCATTATTTTTTGCTTCGTTTTTTATTTTTATTTTTTAAGGGGTTCGCTAAAGGGGTTAACTAATGGGACAGTTTTATAGGGCGGGTCGTTACGGACGCGGCGATACCTAATATGTGTACTTTTATTGTTTTTTTTTTTTATTATTTCCAAAAAATGGATTTATTGGGGGAATATTTTTTTTTTTTTTTCTAATTTATTTGGCGATTTTTTTTTAATTATTTTTACACTTTTTTTTATTTATTTTTTTACTTTATTAAATAGTCCCAGGTGGGACATCACTGTCCTGTGACAGATCGCTGATCTGTCACATCACAGATCACTGTGACAGATCAGCGATCTGACACAGGCACTGCAGAAGGCTTCCTCATGCCTGCGCTTTGCAGGCACTGAGGAAGCCAGCTTCCTCAGGCCCCCGAAGGCCCCCGTCGCCATCTTGGATTCGGGGGCCTGGAGGAAAGGAGTCCCCCGCAGCAGCGCTGCACATTGCGCTGCCGTGGGGGGCTCAGGGAAGCACGGAGGGAGCCCCCTCCCTGCCGATGCTTCCCTTTAACTCCCGGTACACCGCGATCATGTTTGATCGCGGTGTGCAAGGGGTTAACGTGTCGGGGGCGGTCCGTGACCGCCCCTGACACATTGTGCCAGGTGTCAGCTGTGATAATCAGCTGACACCCGGCCGCGATCAGCGGCGCTCACCACGTGGGCGCCGCTGATCGCGCCCGACGTACTATCCCGTCCATGGGCATAGGGGCCCAGGTCCCATGGACGGGATATACCGTCGGATGTCGGGAAGGGGTTAATGAGAATATAGGAGCAAAATGGTTTTCAAAACTGGACTTCAGGGGGTTTATAATCTCATTCACATTAAAGAGGCGGATGAGTGGAAAACAGCATTCAATATGCCTGGGAGACACTATGAGAACCTGGTGATGCCATTTGGGTTGACATATTATTTTATTCAACTGACCTAGAGTCACATCAGGTACATGTCAGACAGGCCTTACATATACTCCGAGGCAATAAATTATTTGTTAAATGTATGTTCTAAGTTGAGGAGATCCCTTTCCTAGGATATGTATTGTCATCCAACGTTTTTCGTTAGATTTCACCAACTACTTCTGTAAGTTCATCAAAAACTTTTAGGCAGTAGCTAAACCTCTGACTGATATGACTAGGAGGCTCCCCAAGTGGTCCTGTCCGGCCAGAGAGGCATTCGATACTTTGAAGAGGTGTTTTCATCTGCGCCGATCCTCATATAGCCTGACGTCTCTCAGCCTTTTAACGTTGAGATTGACACGTCTGAGGTGGGAGTGAGGGCTGTGTTGTAGCAGGGTGCGTCCATGTGCATATTTTTCAAAAAAACTGTTGTCTGCAGAGATAAATTATGACATCGGTAACAGCAAACTCTTGGCAACCAAGTCGGCTTTTGAAGATTGGCGTCATATTTTGGAGGGATCGGTTAAATTGGAATCGTCGAAATGTCTAATGCCTTGATAGGCATAATGGTCATTGTTCATTACCAGGTTTAACTTTTTTGTCACATATAGAACAGGGAACAAAAACATTAAGGCAGATGCTTTATCTTGCTGTTTTCCTGGGGGAGGAATTAATTGAGGACCGATACCTATTCTACAAAAAGGGGTGGTTAGAGCATCTATATGCTCTGATCTTCAAAGAGAGGTTGTTGATGCTCAGAGGGATGCCCCTGCTGCCTGTCCATTAGGTAAGCTGTTTGTTCCTGTGAATCTTAGTCTAAGAGTCCTTAGTGAACATCACGATTCGATCTTGGCCGGACATCCTGGTAATAAAGCCACCACTGATTTTCTTACTCAACGTTTTTGGTGGCCAGGAGTTCTTCAGGATGTCCTGGAATATGTAGCCACCTGCAGTGTCTGTGCACGTTCTAAGACCTCTCATACTCGTCTGTTGGGGTTTTTCAACTATTGGAGATTCCCAGTAGACCTCGGACTCACTTGTTAGGTGATTTTATCACAGATCTACCAGTGTCGGCGGGGAATACTGTAATTTTGGTGGTGTGGTGGATAGAATCAGCAAGATGTCTCATTTTATTGCATTACCAGCTTTACCAAACGTCAAGTCCTTGGCGAAAATTTTCATCAGGTAAATTGTAAAATTACATGGGATACTGACTAATATTGTTTCTGACTGTTTGTTTCCAAATTTTGGAGGGCATTTTGCACCCATCTGGGGATCCATCTGTCATTTTCTTCTGCATTTTACCCACAGTCTAATGGGTAGACTGAATGGTTTAACCCGAATCTGGAGACTTGTCTTAGGTGTTTTGTGTCTGAGAATCAGGAGGATTGGGTTACCTACTTAACGTTAGCTGAATTTCCAGTGAATAATTGTTGTTATGAATCTACTGGTAAGTCCCCGTTTTTCAGGGCATATGGGTTTCATCCTCAGTTCAGTTCATTTAATAAGAATCATTCTTCTGGATTACCTGAAGAGGAATGGTTTTCATCATCTATTTTGTCTGTGTGGCAGGGGGTTACTAATAATTTGAGGAAGACGGCATCCTAATATAAGAGTGTGGCTGATGGGTGATGTTTGGTGGGTCCGGACCTGTGTTTTGGTGACTTGTTGAGGTTGTCCTCTAGGAACATTAAGTTATAGGTTCCATCTTGGAAACTGGGTCCCAGGTTTATCAATCCTTATAAGATCAAAGCCATTGTCAATTCCGTAGTATTCCCCCTTGCTTTGCCGCCTGCTTTTAGGATAAAAAAAATGCTGCATCTTTAGCACTATCACTGTTACCACCATCTCCTGTCATTGTCGATGGAAACGTAGAATTTCAGATAGCGAAAATCTTGGATTCTCGTTTAGTTCATCGGTTGCTTCAGTATCTGGTACAATGGAGGGGGTATGGTCCTGAGGAGAGGATGTGGGTACCAGAATCTGACGTCCATGTGGCCAGACTGATTCGGTCTTTTCACATGGCACACCCCAATAAACCTGGTCCTGAGGTTCTGGAGGTCCTTTGTAGAAGGGGGGGTACTGTCACGGGGTTGCTGCAACAGAGAGGAGCAAGAAAACTGCAGCGTCTGATTGCTTCTACTTCTGCACTAAAAAGAAGTACTTCACCTTCTTTTTAAATGATGTTCACTTCATTTGGCAGAATAGGGGTTAATCACCCGTGTTGGGAGCGCTGGGCATTTGAGCTCTCAACTGAGCTCGGTTAGCCACTTCTATCCTCTATATAATCTGGGTCCTGATTGAAACACATCATCACAGCTACAGCTAGCTTATGCTGCATGGCTTGGAGGAGATGTGTTTTTGGTGCTTATATGAGAAGGAATTTGGAGGAGTTATCTGTGTTGCGTGGGTTTGTAAGTGTGATAATTTCCTTCCCTCCTCTTATTTTGTTTTTTTTCCGCATCCTCCACTCCCCAGTGCATTCCTCTGTTATACGTGAGTGAATATTTGTATGCCTGGTATTTTCAGTTACCCCTTGGTCATGATGCCTTGTTAGTCGGGTTGATGTACTGCGGTGCAAGGCAGCTCCCCTCTTCCTTGGGTGGGGGGAGGGAACAGATGGAGGGCTGATTCAGGAGATAAGGCAAGGGTGGAGGCCCCGGCATCTTCAACTTCAGAAGTATCCTGAAGAATAGGGCAAGCTAGGGAGTCCCCTAGAGTTTGAGGCAGGGAAGGAGCCCCTGGTCTCGGGTCACCTGACAGGTGACAGCTGAGCAATGACGGAAGATTTAAAGATGCAGTGTACCTGTGCCTATCTCTGTGTGCAGCCGGGGAGCACATGTGACTGCTATGGATAAACCACATGTCCTGGGTGAAGTTGGCACTGAGCCAGGAAGCAAAATCAGACAGGATGGATGATCTGATTAAGCAAATTTTGAAAGCACAACGGCAGCAACAGCTGGTACATTAGGAGACAAGTAATCTACTTATGCAACAGATCCAGAAACAGCAGCAGCAAGAGATATAGTAACAGCAGCACCAGTAGCAACTCTAACAACAGCAGCAGCATCAACAAGACCAGCTCTGACAACAGAAGCAACAGATTGAGTTGCTCGCAGAGGCATTTAGTAGGATGGCAGGAAGCCCCTCCCCCAAGTCCAGGTGACGGCACCATACGTCCGGAAGGCGGTAGGACGAACGATGCAAAAGATGACCCTGGGGGATGATGTAGAAGCATTTTTGACTGATTTTGAGCTGGTAGCAGAGCAGGAGATGCTACTGCCAGACCAGTGGGAGGAGGTGCTGCTGGCCCCCTATCTAACTGGCGAGCCCCAGAAGGCTTATTATGACCTGGCTTTACAAGATGGCAAAAAGTGTACCAAATTAAAATTGAAATTTTGGCACAAGCAGGAGTGACTATGGCGGTCAGAGCACAAAGGGTTCACCAATGGTTATATTATGGTAACAAACTCCCTCACTCAAAAATGTTTGATTTATTGCATCTCGTACAGAAGTGGTTGCAGCTGGAATCTTCCACTCTAGCCCAGATGGTCGTGCCGGTTGTAATGGACAGGTTTATCCACTCCCTTCCAAGGCTGGTGCAGACCTGGGTTTCCCAGGGTGACCCCCAAAATGCATACAACCTGGTTGGCTTAGTAGAGAGGTGCCATGTAGTCGAGAGGTCCCCGACGAAGTCGAGTGGTGTTGTATCCCCATACTGGGGTACTCAGAAGGAGCCCGAATATCAAAATAAAGGTATTAGAGCCACCTCTTGGGGGAGTCCAATGTCCCAAGGGGTTTCCAAAGGCCACTGGTAAAGACTTGCTCTGCTGGAGATGTCATGGTCCTGGAAATATAGCCCCTCGGTGTCCTATGCCTTACGAACAGAAGGACTGTAGCATGGGGAGGTGCTATTCATGCTGTGCCTACCCCTCCTGCAGTGTGGACTATTAGCCTGGTGAAAGTCTGCAAACATGTCCTCTAACAATAAATGGGGTACTGATGTCAGTACTCTTGGACTTGGGGAGTTTAGTGACCATGGTAAGGGCCACCCTTCCTCACCAGTTGATCCCTGGAAAGCACATGGGCATTTGCTGTATTTCAGGGGAACACAAAGGACTACTCCAGTGCCAGAGTGTCAATAAAAATGAACTGTGGGGCTTAGACCCATGAGGTTGGAGTGGTTAAGGACCTACTACACCCTGTGATACTAAAGAGGAAGGCAGAAGTATTAGGCTACACAGACAGGAGTTAGTCCCACCATGATGAATCCCCAACGCAGTCAGAGGTGGATGAGTTCACCCTGTGTGTTTTTACCGGAGGCGAGGACGAGATGGTGACTAATGAGGCTGAGATTCATGAACTGGGGGTTTCTGTGGGAAATTTTCGGACTGCTCCAATGTGGGATCTTACTGTAAAAGGGGAATTTGACAAAGCAACTGTGATAAATGGGGACAATCAAGAGCCCGGGGCTGACACCATTTTGCTTTAAATGAGGAGCTGCTATATTGGGTCACTAAACTAAGGGAGGAAATGTTAGAACAGTTGTTAGTACCGGGTCCCTATAGGTGTAGGGTTCTAGTCCTGGCCCATTCTCATGTCTTGGGAGGGCATCTGGGAATAGAAAAAAATTAAAGAACGGGTCCTTCAGAGGTTCTACTAGCCTGTATGTCACACAGAGATTAACTACTGCTGGTTCTGCCCTACTTATCAACTAACTGCTTCCGTATCTCACTTCCGCAGTCCCCTAGTGCTGTTGCCCATTATAGAGGTCACATTTGACCGGATTGCCATGGACCTTGTAGGGCCCTTAGTTAAGTCTGCCAGGGGGCACCAATACATCCTAGTGGTGGTGGACTATGCAACACAGTACCCGGAGGCGGTACCACTGAGGAACTCCCCTGCCAGGAGCATAGCCCAAGAGTTAGTCCATATTTTCTCATGGACAGACCTACTAAAGGAAATCCTGATGGACCAAGGAACTCCACTTATGTCCAAAGTGATGAGGGAGTTGTGTAAGGCTCTCCAGATTACGCAACTCTGGACAGACTATACGGCCTGGTGGAGAGGTTCAATAAGACCTTGAAATCCATGCTTAACAAGGTCGTGGAGAAGGATGGCCGAGACTGGGATTGCCTACTGTCGTTCTCGTTGCCCTCTAACAAGGAAATCCCACAGGCCTCTATGGAATTCATACCATTCGAGCTGCTATATGGATGTCAAGCTCGGGGACTTCTGGATAGTGTGAAGTAGATCTGGGAATCAGAGGTTACACCCCACCAAAGCATTAAGACACATATAGTCCAGATGCAAGACCGGATCGCAAAGGCGATGCTGATTGTGGAGGAGAGCCTCCTACAAGCACAAGAGGCTCAGGCAAGGGTCTATAATTGGGCAATGAGACTGAGACAGTTCAGCCCTGGAGATTGGGTGTTGGTGTTGATCATCACGGTGGAAAGTAAGTTCCCGGCCAAGTGGCAAGGGCCATATGAGGTGGTTGAAAAGTTGAATGATGTCAACTACAAGGTCCCCAACCAGGGAGAAGAAAGCCGTACCAGGTGTACCACGTTAACTTGTTCACACCACAGTGAGACGGAACCGATGGAGGCTGCGTGCCTGGGGGCCAACCCTGAAGTCTTGATCGAGGATGTCACAATAGCAGAGACACTGTCACTGGCCCAGAGGCAACAGTAACGAGAGCTGCTTCAGCGGAACCGGGACATGTTTTCAGAATTGCCAACTTGTACGCAGGTCATAGAGCATGAAATCCTGACGGAACTGCATGTGTGAGTGAACAAAAAGCCGTATCGGATTCTCAAAGCTAGCCGAGAGGTGATATCCAAGGAGAAGAGGAGAATGTTTTCCCTGGGAATCATGGAGGAGCAGCTGGTCCACCCCATTGTCCTTGTGACAAAGCTGGACAGAGAGTGGTGTTTCTATAATGACTACAGGAAGCTAAATCAGGGTCCAAGTTCAACTTATATCCGATGCCCAAGGTCGATGAGCTCACTGAGAGGCTAGGGTCAGCCAGATAAATCACCACCCAGGATCTAACAAAAGGGTACTGCCAATTTCTCCTGTCCATAAGTGCCAAGGAGAAGACAACCTTCTCTACGCCTGACGGGTACTTTCAATACACCAGGATGCCATTCGGTCTGCAGGGAGCCAAAGCTACTTTCCAGAGGGCAATGAACTAGATATTAACCTCTATAAAAGTATGCTGCCACTTATCTGGATGACATCGTGATCTTCAACCCGGATTCTGAAAGTCACCAGCAGAAGCTCCAGACAGTATGCACTGAGGAAGGCAGGGTTTACCATAAACCCAAAGATGTGTGCCAAGGGTAAGGAAGAGGCAAAATACTTGGGCTATGTCATTGGAAGAGGCAAAATAAAGCCACAAGAAAATAAGGTGGAGGCAATCCAAAATTGGCCACAACCAGTCTCCAAGAAGCAAGTTTGGACCTTTCTGGGAATTGTAGGATACTACAAGCAATTTATCCCAAATTTCGCTATGATAGCCGCCCCTCTGACTGATAGTCTTAAGGGCATAAAGACGATTGCCATGTGGTCTTCTGAAGCAGAGATGGCATTCTAGGAGTTGAAGCTTGCCCTATGCAGACAGCCGGTCTTTGTCGTACCTGACTTCACAAAGGAGTCTGTTGTCCAGACAGATGCTTCTGAGGTCGGTTTGGGAGCTATGTTGTCCCAGGTAGTAGATGGGGACAAACATCCAGTCCTATACCTGAGTAGGAAACTCTCCTCCTGTGAAAAAAACGATGCCTTGTAGGAAAAGAGTGTTTGGCCATCAAGTGCGCAATTGACACCTATTAGGCCATAAGTTCAGGTTAGTGTCAGATCATGCACACCTGAGATGGATGAGGGAAAAACACGAGAAGAATTCCCGGCTGACTAGCTGGTTTCTGGCACTCCAGGACTTCTCCTTCCACTTCAAGCACAGGCCAGGAAAACGACATGGTAACGCAGATGCCCTATCCAGACTTCCCTGCTTAGTCAGTGAAGGTGTCAAATCCCCCAGCTTTGGGCAGAGGGGGAGAATATGTCACAAAGTCACTGGCAAAGTGCTGGAGGGTACATACATTTCACTGAGGCTATTCACTTCAGATGTTTCCTCCAGCACACTATGTGTTGAAAGGAGTTAATCAGCCATTTTAAGTGCTGGGTTTTTGTGGAGAACCATAGAGCGGGTAGGAGGTTGCCCACCTTATCTCCACCCCAGGATGTGGTCTGTGGTTTAGAGTTGGCCTCCAGAGACATTCAGTGTTCAGTGGGTCTGGAGCCAGCAACTCCAGAGAAGGGGTTTTATTTATGTTAACTTTACTAAACCTGGCTGTTATATCCTGATCGGGTGGATCCCTGCAGCTGCAGAGACTGTATATATCATTCTGTTTTGTTTTTTGTTCCTGTTTGCCTGGAAAGCCTTGTTTATTTTTACGCTGTGTTGGTTTATGTCACATGTCTAATAAAAAACAACAAAAACCACTCTCCTCTAAAATTTAACTTTTAATAGATAAATTAATAAACATATATTGACACCTTCTTATAACAAACATTCAGTGAGCAATGCAGGTGTGGGAGAAGAGATTCCTCTACCTTGTGCCAGTCATTACACTGGCTACCCATCCACTCCAGAATCCAGTACAAACTTATTACCCTCACCCACAAAGCACTCCATGGCTCAGCACCACCCTACATCTCCTCCCTTGTTTCAGTATACCACCCTACCCGCGCCCTCCGTTCTGCTGATGACCTGAGGTTAGCATCCTCAATAATCAGAACCTCCCACTCCCGTCTCCAAGACTTTACACGTGCTGCGCCAATTCTTTGGAATGCACTTTCCAGGTCAATACAATTAGTCCCCAATCCCCACAATTTTGAGCGTGCCCTGAAAATGCATTTATTCTGACTGGCCTACCGCCTCAACACATTAACCTAATCTAACCCTGGGTGGCACATTCAAAAGTTTTACCATAACCAGGTTCCCCGCATCATGTTCCCACATGCTTTATGCATCCATTAGCCCTCTGTGTCTGTACTGTTACACACTTAACATTATGGCTAGTCCAAACAATCAGGTCAAATGTTTACCACCCACCTTTCGTGTCTACCTCTTTTCTCATAAACTGTAAGCTTGCGAGCAGGGCCCTCATTCCTCTTGGTATTTGTTATAATCTATGTGATTATTGTTATGCTGTAATGTCTATTGTCTGTACAAATCCCCTCTGAAATGTAAAGTGCTGCGGAATATGTCGGCGCTATAGAAATAAAATTTATTATTATTATTATTAATAAAGTATTTAATATAATAATATATCCTAGGCTGACTCTAAGGCTATGTGCCCACGTTGCAGAAATGCTGCGGAATTGTCCGCAGCATTTCTGCAACTCCCTGCCACGGGTAAAACGCATGCAGAATTCGCATGCGTTTTCCCACAAATCAAAAGCGTTTTGCAAGCTTTTTTAGCTTGCAGAATGCTAGCGCTTTTCCAAGTGATTTGAAGCATCGCTTGGAAAAGTGATTGACAGGTTGGTCACACTTGTCAAGCATAGTGCTTAAACAATGTGACCAACTTTTTACTATTGATGCTGCCTATGCAGCATCAATAGTAAACGATAGAATGTTAAAAATAATTTTTAAAAAATAAAAAATAGGGATATACTTACCCTCTGTCGGCCCCCGAAGTCCTCTCGGCCCTCAGCGGTGCTTCCAGCAACTTCGGTTCCCAGGGATGCATTGCGCGAATGACCTCAGGGACTCCGAGGGCCGACAGAGGGTAAGTATATCCCTATTTTTTATTTTAATTCTATTTTTTACAGGAATGTGGACCCAGGGCATGGAGGAGAGTCTCCTCTCCTCCAGACCCTGGGTACCATCCGCACATGAAGCGCTCACTTTACGCATGGTGGGCATAGCCACATGCGTAAAGTGAGTGTTTCAATGCAATCCTATGACGGCGGAATCGCTGTGATTCTGCCAAATTAATGGACATGCTGCGGATTTTTCCGCTATGCGATTCCGCAGTGGAAAAATCTGCAGCAATGGCACAGCACTGCGGAATCCCATAGGATTGCATGGGAATGCGTTTTTTAAGCATTTCCACAGCGGCAAAAACGCAGCGGAAACGCTTAAAAAACGCAACGTGGGTACACAGCCTAATAGGTCCTTATAAGTCTGTCAGCCTACCTGACTGTGGGGGTTGGCACCCTAAACTTTTGACATGGCACCTCCGCACAATGTCGGCTGTCCCTCAGATTTCCTGCACACCCCAATATACTAAAACCACATATATTTACACACACACAGAAATTAATCTGTCTACGGTTGAATCCCTGTCTATTCTAATTAATGCACAGGTTGGGTGATCTCAACTGCAGCAAAAGCCTACTTAATCGGTGGATAATGGATAACGTACAGCACTCTTATACATACGAGAACCAGATTTTATCTCCACTGTTCAAAATGTCTGCAGACCTCAGATGTACAGGTTCTTCTCCAATATATGAGACATTCAGTGTTGTCCAATCAATATACTGAGAAATGATCATATCATGTGTATATAGGGGATGTGACCGGGTCACTGCCACTGTATGTGAGGGGAGATATGTGTCACGAAGATTGCTTTCTTCCATGATCTAAAAGCCATACATTTCTCTCCAGCATGATATGCTGAAGGGATTAACCAGCCATGATAAGGAACTTGCTTTTTGGTGAGTAGGTGAGAGATAAGCAGGATGCCTACTCACAATATCTCCACCTCGAGGGTGTGGCTGGGGAGTTAAATGATCAGCCACTGTTTTTTCCTTGCTGTTGTACTGTATGTTTGGAGAGGAAGGTCTCCAGACAGTGGCTCCAGGTGGAACTGAAGACTTGTGGTGTCCTCTGCAGGGAATCCCGCCAACATAATGACTTTGCTATACTTTATCTTTTGTCTTGCAGTTTTGCCAGAAAGACCATGTTTATTTTGTTAAACCCTGCCATGGTTTATGCTGTGCTATAATAAACCAGCAGGTGACTTATACAAGAAGTGTTCCTGTGCTTACCTTTGCAAGTGTCATGGGGTTAAGTGTTAGTGGCCTCTTTCTGGATCTGGGGGGGTATTTATACTCACTCTTTACCAGGGTTCTCTGTCAGCTATACTGTTGTTCTGGTGTGTCTGACCCCTGGTGTGCGTGTATTCTGCGTTTGCTTGTTTGCTTCCCGTGTATGACCTGGCCTGTTCCCTCACTCTGTACTTCGTCTCTCGCTTTGGTACTATTGTCTTCTCCGGTTCTGACCTCCTGGCTTGGCTATCGTTACTGTGTTACAGTTTGTCCCTATTGTACCGTCTATTGCCCGTTCTGGTTTTCTGATCTATTGCTATGTCCTGACTATCCATTCTGTCTAATCCTTTGGTACTGTATTGCCATCTCGTGCTTTGACCTCTGCTTGATCTGGTTTCTGTCTCTGTCTATGCCCCTTGGTAACATTGTCCTGTAGTTACCTTTCTAGGAGTTTCACTGCAGCACCTAGATCTGTGGAGCTTAGGCCACGCCCCCAGCAGTCATGTGCTTCAGGTCCTGATACTCTGAAGCACGCGTCATCACCGCTGCTGCCCTGCTCCACAGGTATCTTTGAGCACTGTTTTTGTACTCAGGACACCCGCACTGGCTCAGTGAGCAAGTGCAGTGCGGGGCTCCTGACAGCAAGCAGCTGAGTGAGTCAAACTCGCAAAGGGACCAATTACTAGACAGCCACACTGTTTAGGCAAATCTACAAAGACCATACAAATACAATGATTAGGGCAAGGTGAATACGTTGCTCAGTGCCTGTAAAGGCCCTGTCACACTAAGCCAGCAATATCGCTAAAGCGTCACCGATTTTGTGACGCAGCAGCGATATTGCTAGCGATATTGCTATGTGTGATACTTACCTCCGACCGGCTCCCCCGTTGGTTATCGTTGATCGCACGAGAACGTCCTGGGCCATTTCTCATCGGCCGCTTCCTGCTGGGCTTCCTGCTGGCGCCGACGAGCGATGGGTGGACGTGGGCAGGAGGACGTCTTCATTGCCGCATCTGACAGGTAAGTAACGACCGCCGACCGCTGCTGCATCGCTGGTGAGATCTGCCTGTTTGGCAGCTCACTAGCGACCATTAACGATGCACCAGCGATCCTGACCGGGTCGTATCGTGGTCGGGATCACTGGTGCATCGTTAGATGTGACGGGACCCTTAGACTCAGGGCAACCTATACAGCCGAGGATGTCTAGGCACTGTATATAGGATGCTTATTAAGGTGGAAACGACTTCACTGCAACCGTAGTGTTAAGATGTTAAGATACTCAATAAACCAGAGTAAAATATATACAAAGGTGGGCCATTTATATGGATACACCTGGGTGGGCCATTTATAAAGTTGGAATCCAAAATGGCCCAATTCAAAATGGCCACCATGGTCACCACCCATCTTGAAAAGTTTCCCCCCCTCCCATACACTAATGTGCCACAAACAGGAAGTTGATATTACCAACCATTCCCATTTTATTTAGGTTTATGCATATAAATGGCCCACCCAGGTGTATCCATATAAATGACCCACCCTGTATATAAAGTGCATATGTTCTAAATTGTCCTACCCTCAACAATAGTCATATCAAAATAAATCCAATGAACCAAATGGGTCAGTTATCAGTCAGTTGTATAGGTCTCATCGTCCCGGGTCCCATTGCTCAACGTGTTTCGCCCCCTCCTGTTTTGAGGCTCATCAGGGGACCACAATGGGTAAACGGGCGGGTATGAGGTCTGCTATGACCCAAACATGTGCTGTCTATGTTGGGTTGAGACCGCTATACTCATCTATTTATAGAGGGATTACCTTCCAGGAATAGTGACATGCTGTTATGCGGTTCCAGGTTGTAGGATACTGCTTGCGTTCCATCTGCTGATGACGTGTACATATCTACGTAATTTCCGCTGTGGCGGTGTATATTGCCAATGTCATCTAAAGCTTGTGTTGGCTGTGGATCGCAAATCTGTATCACCATTTATCTGCTGTATATCCAGGGTGAAACATATGCTGCCTTTCATCATTTACTTGGGTAATGTTTGACATAGCTGTAGTATTCCTGTTTATTAATATCTCATTGCACTTTAATGGCAGTAGAGTAAAATAAACTATATTAAACCCCATCTACCCTCAATCTTTGTTTGTGTAAAGATGGTTCAATTACTTTCATATTGGGGCGAGTGAAGGGCTACTCAATAAGTTCCATTTGCCGAAGATATAGTGTATTGAATGGTATTCAATATTTCATTTTGAACATTTGTATGTGACTTTACTATGAAAGCTCATGCTATATAAATCCTATTTCACAGATCGCCCCTCTACCACTCCCATTATGAAAGTGTCTAACATCCCTGGGTCCAGTATCGACCCAAGGTAGTGGTTTAAATACCATGTCTATACCGATGGACCTAAAGATCAATCCAGAATGCCTAAAATAATTACTATCCAGGAATTAATAGAATAGAGACTAGATAAAGCATGTAAAGATAAGTTGTTCATTGAGGCCTCCTTACTGGCGACATCATCTGTTATAGCATGGTACCGTATTTTTCTGACTATAAGATGCACCAGACTATAAGACGCACCCCAAATTTTCAGAAGGAAAATAGGGAAAAAAATGTGTCAAATGGGGGTCCATCTTACAGTCCGAATTCAGCTTACCGGGGGGGATCGGCACAGGTGGAGGAGTGCTCAGCTCACGGGGGAGCATGGTCACAGGGGTTGTTCGGTGGTCCAGGCTGGTGTGGCTGATGGGGCAGTGGTCCTCTGGGGTTCCCGATGGTTCCGCCGGTATTTTGAGACAGGTTCGGCTGTGGTGTTGCGGGGCTCTGCCGGCATTTTAAGGAAGATGCGGTGGTGGTGCTCTGTGTGGCATTTGGTGAAAACCAACAGATCCATTGTTGCGATGCGGTGACCTCCGGGAAAATGGCCACCGGGGATGGCGCATGCTCAGATTCAGATCTCGGCAACGTCTGAATGTTTGAATCTGTAGTGAATAGAGAAGAGCGAATTTTTCAAATTTTGTCTTCGAATCTGATTTTGACATATTTGTGCTATATTCAAACACTATTTGCGTCGAATGTATGTTTGAAGATGGGTTCCGAACATATTCCGTAATTACTACTCCCATTGACTCTAATGACGTTCGGCTGTGTTCGACGAATATTGTAAAAACAATATTCGATGATGATCGTACTCGGAACCGAATGCGAACAAATTTGCTCATCTCTAGTAATGAATCCCTGTTGCAGAGCAGGTTGCACTTCTGGAAGCGAGCCATAACAGGCAATAATTTTCTGCTAACAAGTAATGGTGGCAGAACAGTTCAGCCGGAGTCTACAGCGTCAGTGTACTATGACTGTTTCAGTTTAATGAAAAATGTTCCTTTCCGTCATTTTTACCTATCGACATTTAGGCTGGGTGCACAAGAACGGGAAGTAGCGCTTTGGACGCAGCACATGTTTGCTGCGTCCAAAGCACTGCTGTCTGTTGAATGCAGGTGAATCCGCATGTGTTCACTGAGCCATGAGGATTCACTCCGTTCAATACATTCTATGGGTGAAATTTCTATTGCAGAGACTAGCTTGACATGCTGTAGAGTTCTGTGGACACATAGTGGACATGGGATTTCCTGAAATTCCATCCACTATGCTGTAACATCTGGATTCTGCGGGTTTGATGCTGCATAAATACTCAGCAACGAACCTGCAGCAATTACTGCACGAACCCTTAAAATTCTATCAAATTCTTCTTAGCAACACACTACACGTTGTTACCTTTTGTCAGCATGTTCACGCTTTCCTGAAGGCCATGTTCAGATGTAGTGGAAATGCTACGTTTTTTCTGCAGCATTATTTGATCTAGAAAAACTGTTGTGTTTAACTATCTAAGCATAAAGGATGGGATTTCATAAAAGCTAATTCTCACTGTGCATTTATAGACTCTGGTCTGGTATTCTTTGTGCTTTTTTATGCGTTTTTTTCTCTATAGATTTCTATGAGAGATTGAAAAAATATTTGTAAAAACCACAGTTGTTTATAAGTGCAGATTGAAATCTTTTCTATATTGAAAGACGTATTAAACAATGCTCCATTTTAATTTAATATGGCTGTCCAGATGACTGTTACTTCTCATGGATCTATTGACCCTGTGAAAAAAATCGCATCATGTACTATTCTTGGTATATCAGATGACACTCGCCTATTTAAGACTATGGGTGCGCTAAAAAATCTGATCCTATCTGGAACATCCATATTGTATCTATGTTTTAGAAATACATTGCAATTACTGATGTAAGAAACTGTATGTGATCATAGAATCATAGAATGGTAGCGTTGGAAGACACCTCAAGGGTCATCGTGTCCAATGCAGGATTCACTAAACCATCTCAGACAGATGTCTGTCCAGCCTCTGTTTGAAGACTCTGTTTGATCATGCACATTTTAAAATGCTGAGGTTTAAATATTGATGCCACATAGGTGCAAAATCTGGACACATGGATGGCGCACAAATGAGCGAGTGAAAATCATCCAAGAATTATGAACGAAAATTGTTCGATTTTTCATGCTCTCGTCTGAGACCTCAGTTAGATGTCTGTGTTTCACTAAGTGTTATATCTGTGTTTTTCATGGACATAATACTTATGTATTAAGATCTGTGAGGCTGTTTACATGTCCGTGTTTTTCTGTGGACAGAGTGTCTACAAATGGAGACATTGTTGTTTTGTGGCGCTGCTCAACCATGGAAACTTTCAGTACGCTCCTAACACAGATCTTGTACTTCTGTCACTTTCAAAGGTTGTTTGGTACTCCATAGTGAGTAGAGTTTGCACGGTCTCCTGCTTCATGGCTCAATTGTTACTACTAGAAAATTCTACTTCACAATATTAGCCTGTATAGTTTGATCTGGATAGATCTACCAAATTGGAAATTTCACAAATTAGCTAATAGCAAAGTTGGCATCTATTGATGAGTGAACATGCTCGAATAAGGCGTTATCCAAACATACTTGTGTGTTAACTAAGTGTCTTTGGCATTCGACAGCCATGAGACATGCAGGGGCTTGAACATATTTTTGAGCACGCCAAAGTGATTCAGTTAGCACTCAAGTATAATCTGATAACACCTTATCCGAGCACATTCGCTCATCACTATTGGCATCCTATTGAATTCTTCAGAATGGCTCATGCCACTGCCAATGTTTATCTGTGAATATTACATGGTTGTGTGCTTGATTTTATGCACCTGCTCATCAGCATTGTGGCTGGAATACCTGTCTTCAGTAGTGAGGCTATTTGCTGTTTTGGGGTATGTACACTGGATGACTTTTAAATTCAGGCAACCCTGCTGAATTTTTCAAGCAGATGATGCTTCAGGAAACTCCTGGAGGATTTTTCCCTAAAGTGTCTCTTTGTTGGTATTTCAGTCATTTACTGAGAATTTTCTTAATGGTTTTTTTTGGAGGGTTTTCCCATGTGTTTTTTACTTACATTTACTGTCATTTTGCAGTCCTTTCTTTCACTGAATTAAAGAATGGAGAAATCACTAGCATTTTTTAAAGTAAAAACTACAGCAAAACACTCAAAGTCATCCTGGTGTTTTCCGGGCATCTGTGGAGCTTTCCCATTGAATCGTTTTATAAAGTACAGAGTTTCTTCCAAGTGGAAAGTGCCAGAAGAATGGACATGTTGCGTCTTTAACTTTTTGACATTTTTAGAAACTTGAAGCAGTTGAAGGACATTGAAAAGAATGAAAAAATGCACAGAAAAAGGTTACGGCTCATTCACATGTTAGTTTTTCACGTACGAGTGCTGTCCATTTTTTTCCACAGATAACACTTGTACAGTCTGTTGGGCTAGTCACATGTCCATGATATTTTTATGGACTGGGTGGTCCATGCAAAATCGCAGAGCGTTGTCCAATATTGATCTAGTGTCAGACAAACTTGACAATCAAAGTATTTGGGTCAGTGTAAAAACCGTACAGCAATCAGTTGCCATCTGTGTGCTGTCCGTTTTTCACCAACTGATAAACAGAAGGTGGAGAAAACTTTTTTTCTCATCAATGAAAAAATCTGATGAAAGTTCGACCGAACTCTGATGAAAATCTGATGAAACTTGCTCCATTTTTTTCTCGTACGCAAACTCCCCTCCCTGATGTCTGAATGAGCCCAATTTGAGGATCACATAACGTCTACAAATATATCCAAGAAGTCCATATTATGCAAAATTTTCACATCTTATTTATTCCCTGTGTATATTATACAAGTAAGTTTCTAGGAAAACTCATTAAGGTTGCCTGCCACCCTGTGAATGCTGCTATATATGGATTTGTCTGGGCTTGGTGCACCTTGGGTGCTAATATGTGGCTTGCTTTTATATTTAACTCACGCACGGTCCATGCGCCATGCTAAACAAATGAGGCTTCTACATCAAGGATCTTATTACGGTTGACACAAATGATTCTCAGTTCTATTTTGCATGTAAATAACTTCTGCTGTTTATTTAAAAGGACAAAAAAATATATATAAAGTGCTCTCAGTGAGAGAAACAAAATATATATTATATATATATATAAATATATATAATTATATATATTTTTTTCTACTGGCTAACACAGTACCAAACCACTTTTTTCGTTTTAAAAGGACAAACACATTT
The DNA here is from genome assembly GCF_039654945.1 of Dendrobates tinctorius. NCBI lineage: Eukaryota > Metazoa > Chordata > Amphibia > Anura > Dendrobatidae > Dendrobates > Dendrobates tinctorius. Next base: position 3,330,602 of record NW_027361703.1, on the reverse strand, counting down.
CTGGGGGAATATGCTTATTCTTCTAATATCCTTGTATACAGTGTCACATTTATACATCAAAACATGAGTTACACAATATAAATCCTTTCATCCCCAGTACTTCAGTATTCCCTACCTTTTTCCATTATCACAATGTAACTGAGCTACATAATTAATGAAATGTCTCTTGTTCACTAATCTTACAAATTATGTAGTGTTGTTAAAGAATTCCGTAATGGCTAAATACATTAATTCTATTTTATCAGGATAAAACATAAAAGAACAGCTCTGTGAAGTTTGAGATGCAAGCTTAGTGAATACATGAATATTTATAGAATATTACAATAAATGCTTGTCTTCCCATATTCTAGCTTAACTGCATGTCTGAGATCATGGTTAAGGTACTGTCACACTTAGCGATGTACCAGCGATATGACGCGGTCAGGATTGCTGGTGCATCGCTAAGTGGTCGCTTGTGAGCTGCCACACAGGCAGAACTCACCAACGAAATCGCAGGGGTCGGGGGTCGCTACTTACCTGTCAGACGCGGCGATCTTGACGTCCTCCCGCCTGCCTCCACGCGTCGCTCGTCTCCACAGCAGGAAGCGCCGCAGTTAGCTGACGACAAGAAACAGTCCAGGACGTTCTTGCGTGATCAGCGATAACCAGCGGGGGAGCGGTCGGAGGTAAGTATCACACATAGCGATATCGCTTGCAATATCGCTATAACGTCACAAAAACCAGTGAAGTTATAGCGATATTGCTAGTGATATCGCTTAGTGTGACAGGCCCTTTACATATTTTAGTAATGTTACATCTTGTGATACAATAGGAAATCGAGGACACTCCAAGAAAAAGTCGTACACTGTGCTATTTCAATGGCATGGCCTGAGGGGATTAAGAATGAGAAAGGGAATTAAATAACTCCAGAAACAGGTGCTGTGCACCGCCTCTTCAGGTTCTGCACTAGGCATAACACCAAGAATTAGTTTTCCCTGGAGTATACCTTGTTTCTTTACAAATTGCTATTGTACAAAACTAGACAGCCATTGTTTTCCACGATTTTCCACATTTTCCAATATCTTGTGTCATAATATTTTTTATTCATGCACTGCCAACATAATCGGCAGCGCTTTCATCTTCAGTAGGAATTTGTATTAGAAATTAGAGATTATAAAATAAGACATAATTCAACAATTCAAACCTTCCTTCTTACAAGAGTCTATAAGGAAAAAGGAGTGACTCAAAAGATAAAAAAAAGCTTATATTGCATGGTTCTGCCATCTCTACATTCAATAAGGGCATTCTTTTAAAGCTGTATGAATACTACTTTGCTCATTGCTCGCTAATACCTTGTGAAAATCATATAATTTTTGACGATATGTTGATGCTTGTCTGTTATTGGGGTTAGGTCTCTTATTATTATCGTATCGTCAATTGCTTTTACGATTATTTACTCATCTGACTGCAACATAAGTGCAAGCTGTCTTCATTACCCATTCCTAGATGAGACATAATGTGAAAAAATGTGTTATAAAGGAAGAGGATGAATGTTAAGAACCTCTTTTTTCAGAAAATGTGTTGGTCGGAATGTGAAGCACACTTAGCAATCAAAAGGAATGTAAGCAATGTAAACTGTTATGAATGAGTCACCGTAGGAGGCAAAAACAGAAATACTAGCTAAGTCCAGAAAACCAGAAAAGTTGGCAGCTATCGGATTGCAGATCCCTGAACCTATCAACAACAACTAGCAGTAGCCGTGGGGGGTTCCTACGGTGCCCTAGACCCCTCGATCACAGCCGGAGAACTAAATAGCCTAAAGACAGAAAGGGAAATCTAAACTGCCCCAGAGCAGACCCCAAAGCAATAGGCAGCCCCCAACATATAATGACGGTGAAGCAAGATGAAAAAACACTCACACAGATAGAAAGATAGGCTGAGCAAATGATGGGGCCCAAGCTAACTAAATAGGACAGGATAGAAAAGCTGCTGTCTGCAATCCGCCAAAACCCTATCAAAACAAGAGCCAACAGACTGATAGGGAAAAAAGCCCTGAAGACGCTAGGCTTCAAAAAGACTATATCAGTACTCAGGTATTTTCTGAAGACAGAGCAAAAAGGAATTCAGCTCACCCCAGCAGGGAATGGCAGAAATCCAGAAAAACAAGGAAAAACAAAACCAAAACACAAATGCAAAAAAGCAGAGCAGAAAACTTAGCTTTTGAGGAGCAGGAATCAGACTGGTCTCCTAGAATCCCTCAGGGAAATCACCAGCAAGGCAGAAGGGCGTCGGCTGCCTTATATCCAGTCAGCAATTCCCGTCACCCAGTCATCATCATCCAGCTCAGGTGCTTGGTAATCAGCCTCACTATCTTCCTTCACCAGAAGAGGTAGTTCATCAGACCTCAATGGTGAAGGGGAAAATGAACTCACAACAGTAAACATTAAGGCCAGGGTCACACTAGCGAGAAATACAGACGCGTGAGAGGCGCTAGAAGCACGCATTACACACGGATAAATGATTCTCTATGGGTTTGCTCCCAACAGCCGTATATTTCTCGGGCGTATTCTACAGTCCGTGCCAATCGCAGCATGCTGTGATTGTCAGCGTACTACGCCCGTAATACGCCAATGCAAGTCTATGGGTGCGCAAAAATTACGGATTACACACGGACCACACATGTGACTTGCGAGAAATACGCACCCGGTGTCTTTTAGAAAAGCCGGCAATTCAGTGCGCTATACAGTAAACTCACACTGACATTTTTAATAAAGAAAGAAAGAATAGATATAGACACATAGAATACATATATATATATATATATATATATACACACACATACATGTCATTGTGACAAACATATATATATATTTATATTTCACAGAGTTCTTCATAGCAGAATAGCCGCTAATTAAATTGCCGGCTTCTATCAAATCCTTCCCCAACCCGACATGAAATGACACATGGTTTACATTCAGTAAACCATTTCATTTCATGTTTTTTTTATATGTCCTTGACTAATAATTAGATGCGGGTTTGTGTGCAAAATTTGGGAGTTGTAGTTGTTATTTTAAGGGGTTAATTCGTTGTTAAAAAATGCGTGGGCTTCCCTTTGCCCTATATTGGTGGCGAGTGGGTTAATCTAACAAAGGGTTAATGCCACCATTCGATTGTAAGGTGACATTAACCCTTTGTTAGATTAACCCATTCGCCACCGCTACAGGGCAATGGGAAGCCCACGCATTTTTTATAAACGAATTCACCCCTTTAAATAACAACTACAACTCCCAAATTTTGCACAGAAACCCGCATCTAATTATTAGTCAAGGACATATAAAAAAACATGAAATGAAATGGTTTACTGAATGTAAACCATGTGTCATTTCATGTCGGGTTGGGGAAGGATTTGATAGAAGCCGGCAATTTAATTAGCGGCTATTCTGCTATGAAGAACTCTGTGAAATATAAATATATATATTTATATATGTTTATCTCAATGACTTGTGGGTATATATATATATATATGCGCATTCTATGTGTCTATATCTATTATTTCGTTTCTGTTATAAACCCTGTCATAGGGCTCCATTATATGTCCACTTTGCAAGGCGGCGAGAAAATCTCTCCATACGGATTGCATACGGATGCCATACGGATTACATACGGATGCAGACATGCGCAAAATGCGCAACCACACCTTGCTTACGGATGACCTACGGAGCACTATTTAGGGGTCATTCATCCGTATTACGCCTGTAAACTACGGACTGTATTTTGCGCCGGTTAGTGTGACCCCGGCCTAAGGGTATGTGCACAGGTTGTGGATTTTTATGCGTTTCTGAAGTGTTTTTGGACACGCGGAATTGCATCAAATCCACAGTTTAGTGCGCCATCAATGTAAGTCAATGGGAAATTGAGAATTGGTGTGCACATGCTGCGGAAAAATACACACGGATTTGCAGCGTTTTTTTTTCCTCAGCATGTCAACTCTTTTTGCGGATCTGCAGCGTTTCTGCACCCATTGACTACCACTGAGTCAGGCAAATCCACAGCAAAACCGCAGGTTTAAAAACATCTGCAGTTTTGCTGCGGAGTTGCAAGCGAGAAACGCTGCAGATCGGGAGAAGGAAGAGTGTGTGGGCGGAGACTATATGTGTGCGGTGAATATGTGCGTGTCTGTGTGTGGGTGTCTGTGTGTGTGCTTGGGGGTCTGTGGGGGTCGGCGGGGGTCTGCGGGGCTATGTGTGTGCGTTCGTGTGCGGCTGTGTGTAGGCAGGCATCGTCCGATGGGACTACTAGTCCCATCCGGCTATGTCTGCTACAGTGACAGCTAGCCGATGATGGGACAGTAGTAGTGCTATCATCCGGCTACTGTGTTCCAGTGTAAAAAAGAAAAAAATAAACACATATACACATACAGTACATATTCACCATACAGCTAATCCCCGACGCCCTCGATTACCTGTAAAACAAAAAATAAATAAACCAATAGTATACTCCCTGTTCCGACGTAATCCATGTAATAACGATTGTCCCATAACGATCTCCCATGTAGAGCTGTCACATCGGCAGATGTGACCGCTCTCCAGGGGCCTCCGATGATACAATGACGGCAGGTATCCTCCTGCAGTGGATCACTCCGCTGTCAGAGGTAACTGGAGTTCATGCTGTCACTTGCAGCACTGCTGTATGGGAAAATTATCACGCAGTGCCGTAAAGTGAGAGCATGAACTCAAGTGAACCTTCAGTAATAACACTGCAGGAGCCATTATCTCCTCTCAGTGTGTCACTGGAGGCCCTATAGAGCGGTCACATCTCCTGATGTGGCAGCTCTATATTGGAGATCATCGTGGGACACTCGTTATTAAATGGATTACGTCGGAACAGGAAGTATACTGTTGGTTTATTATTTTATTTTTTTACAGGAGATCGAGGGCGTCACAATAAAGATGGGAAACTGTGTTTAGTGTTTTATTTCATTAAAATACTTTATTCTGGCTATGTTTTTTATCCCTTAACAACTATAGGATTAGTAATGGATAGGTATCTTATTGACGCCTCACCATTACTAAGCCGTTCTTGATGTCTCCTTACAATACAAACAACCCCACAAATATTACACCATATGCCACCACTACAGGGCAGTGGGAAGAGAGAGGCTAAGTGCCTCTTAGAGATGCACCATTTCTGGGGCGGCTGTGGGCTGGTGTTTGTAGCAACGGGGGGGGGGGCAATATCCATGTCCGTTCCTAGGCTATTAATATCAGCCCACAGCAGTCTGCATAGCCTTTTCTGGCTATTATAGGGGGACCCCATGTCTTTTTTTTGGGGGGTCCCCCTATTTTAGTTTCAACAATTTTATTGAAATGAAAACATTACTTAACATGAAATACAATCACATTAGAGTACAAGGATCCCCTCGCAGGGGGAAATACATAGAAAAAAAAGGCACTTAAAGTCATATGGTATCCTTGACTACAAAATCTTCGTTTAGAATATGTGTAGAAAGACAATTATAACACAACTAAGTTAAACTTAATGGGATGGGAAGGGAAAGTGGGGAGTTTAAGGTGAGTGTCGATAATACGAGATATACCAACGTGGGACACCAGTGTACCTGTTTTAGAGTCTGTAATTGTAAGGAGCAACTGCCATGGGGGTCCCCCTATTTTAATAGCCAGTAAAGGCTAAATATACAACTGTGGGCTGATATTCATAGCCTGGGAAGATCCATGGGTATTAACGCCTTCCTAGACTGTAATTATCGGCCCCCAGTTGCTGTCTTTCCCTCTCTGGTGCCATTTTTTTTCATTTTTTTTAAATTAAACAGATATTGCGTTAAAGGCCGGGTCACACTTGGGAGAGACTCGCACGAGTCTCGTACCTCAATACCCGGCACTGCTGCCGGCACTCGGGACTGAAGTGTGCAGCTGCATGTATTTCTATACAGCTGAATGCTCCGGTCCGAGTGACGGCAGCAGTGCCGGGTACTGAGGTGTGAGACTCGTGCGAGTTTCTCACGAGTGTGACCTCGGCCTAATGCAGATTTTGTGTGTGTGTGTCTTTATTTAACTCTTTATGTACCATTTTATTATGCTTATTACTAAACATCGGGCTTGGTATTATCTATCTATCTATCGATATATCTAACTATATATCTATCAATTTGACCACTTGATGGACTGCTCCCTTGAGGAGGTGTCTCCATTCTTGCAGGGCCAACTTGATTGCCAATAATTCCCGATCTCCTACAGAATAGTTCCTTTCAGCTGTGGAAAAACCTTAAAAAAAACCTACAGGAGACCATATGACCGGTATCTGACTTCTGGGTGAGAACTGCTCCAGCACCTATGGAGGAAGCATCTACATCTAGAAAGAAATGCTTATCTGAATCCAGTCGATGGAGAACAAGTGCGGAAGAGAAGGCCTCCTTAAGGGAAACAAAAGCCTCCTCTGCCTCGGGAGTCCAATCCTTGGCGTTTGCGCCTTTCCGGGTCAATGCCGAGATAGGTGTCACTTGGGTGGAAAAGTGTGGAATGAATAGATGGTAGTAGTTGGCGAACCCCAGGAACCACTGTATGGCTTTCAGCCCAGATGGGCGGGGCCACTTGAGGACAACGTCTCTGGATCCATCTTCAATCCTGTGGATGAGACTATATAACTGAGGAAAGGCAGAGAGGATTGTTCAAAGAGTCATTTTTCAAATTTGGCATAAAGTCTGTTCTCCCTGAGTCTTTGTAAGACCTGACGTACTTGCCTCCGATGTGAGGCTAAGCCTGCAGAGAAGATCAAGATGTCATCCAGGCAGACAGCAACACATGTATAAAGCATATCCCTGAAAATGTAATTTACAAATTCCTGGAAAGCTGCGAACAGTATTACCAGGTATTCGTAGTGTCCATTCTGGGGATAGAAAGCTGTTTTCCACTCGTCTCCTTCACGAATACGAATCAGGTTGTAGGGCCCGCTGAGATCCAGTTTGGTGATGATCTTGGCCCCTCTGAGACGATCAAACAGCTCTGAAAAAAGAGGTAAGGGATACCTGTTGTTTGACCTTTGGCCGCTCACGGTTGTCACATGTGCAGGGGGGCTTATCTAAGTTATCCCACTGCTGCCAACAATGTGATGAAAACAGCAAGCTAGTCTTGCCCTAACAATTTACCGCTGGGGGGAGTATTTTAGTTATCCCACTACTGCCCACCATATCATGAACTGCCGGGATTTATGTATATCCCACTTTCCAGTTCCACTTTGGAACTTGCAGCTCTCCAGCGCCCCCTTTACCCTCAGGTCAGTCAGAGAACTGCACCTAGGAAAATTAGATGCCAGACAGGCCACGTGATGTGCACTGGCTATTAGGCTTTGGCCACAGTCACACAATCAGCTTATAAAACCCGCTCCATCACTGCCAGTGCCACCCAGCTAGCCAAAATACACTTCGCTGCCACCAGCTTCCGATTTCTCTATTAATATTTAAAATTAATAAAGGGGTACGAAGCCAACCCAAATTAGTAGCGCAATCAATTCAGGCACATAAAAGTTCGGTATAGAGCATGGAGACGGAACTAATAATTTTATATTTTAATCCCAAAAGAGAGGCAGTGTTTACAGAGATATAAAAAGATTTTACAAAATGAGACAATTAAAATATGTACAATGTGAATTACAAATAAAAGGGGATTAAGAGAAGGAATAAAACTCACATGTTGCTTAGATCATCTTAGGCAGAACCATGCTGATAGGAGGAGCCAGACGTCACAATGCATTGAGGGGTCTGGATGCAGCAGTTTCCCAGGCTAGAATGAGGGCTGTCCTGCATGCTGGTGACTTAGACCCCTGGGCTTGTGACATCACTAAAGGAGCTGGCTTGTGACAGTCCTACCCTAGCTCAGAGTTACAGATCTGGTTCTAAAAACGTATAAAGATCATATCTGTGTTGTGAGTTCATTCTCCCCTTCACCATTGAGGTCTGATGAACTCCCTCTTCTGGTGAAGGAAGGTAGTGAGGCTGATTGCCAAACACCTGAGCTGGTGGAGGATGACTGGGTGACGGGAGTTGCTGACTGGATATAAGGCAGCCGACGCCCTTCTGCCTCGCTGGTGATTTCTCTGAGGGATTCTAGGAGACCAGTCTGATTCCTGCTCCTCAAAAGCTAAGTTTTCTGCCTTGCTTTTTGCATTTGTGTTTTGGTTTAATTTTGCCTTGCTTTTCTGGATTCTGCCATTCCCTGCTGGGGTGAGCTGAATTCCTTTGTGTCTTTTTGCTCTGTCTTCAGAAAATACCTGAGTACTGACAGTCTTTTTAAAGCCTAGCGCCTTAAGGGCCTTTTTCCCTGTCAGTTTGTTGGCTCTTGTGTTGATAGGGTTTTTGGCGGATTGCGGACAGCAGCTTTTCTATCCTGTCCTATCTAGTTAGCTTGGGCCCCATCATTTGCTCAGTCTATCTTTCTATCTGTGTTAGTGTTTTTTCTTCTTGCTTCACCGTCATTATATGTTGGGGTCTGCTCTGGGGCAGTTTAGATTTCCCTTTCTGTCTTTAGGCTATGTAGTTCTCCGGCTGTGATCAAGGGGTCTAGGGCACCGTAGGAACCCCCCACGGCTACTGCTAGTTGTTGTTGATAGGTTCAGGGGTCTGCAATCCGATAGCTGCCAACTTCTCTGATTTTCTGGACTTAGCTAGCATTTCTGTTTTTGCCTCCTACGGTGACTCGTTCATAACAGAATCACCAGCCATACCGCAGATCCTAGGGTACTCAATAGCTGGAAAGAATTGTTTAAAAAAAAAAAAAAAGTGTGTATATTTTTTCCTCTATCTCTGAGGCCGTATGGGGATTTTTTTTTTCTCTCAATGGAGATAAAGCAATTGTCTGATCGTATGGAGCAGCTCGCTGCGGAAGTGCGGGAAATTTCCGCCTACCTTGCTCATTCACATGCTGCTGAACCAAAGATCCGCACTCCTGATGTGTTTTTTGGGGATCGGTCTAAATTTTTGAATTTCAAAAATAATTGTAAATTATTTTTTGCCTTGAAGCCTAACTCGTCAGGGAGCTCCGCGCAGAAGGTTAAAATTGTCATCTCTTTGCTGCGTGGCGATCCCCAGGATTGGGCATTTTCTTTGAAACCAGATGATCCTATTCTGAATAATGTGAACGCATTTTTTCAAGCCTTGGGTTTGTTGTATGATGAACCTAATGCTATTGATCAGGCTGAAAAGACCCTGTTGGCATTGAGCCAGGGTCGAGATTCTGCAGAATTGTACTGTCAAAAATTCCGAAAGTGGGCGGTCCTTACTACCTGGAATGATAATGCCTTGGCAGCTCTCTTTCGGAAGGGTTTGTCAGAAGCCGTAAAAGATACTATGGTGGGATTTCCTGTTCCCTCTGGTCTTGACGATTCTATGTCATTAGCCATTCAGGTTGATCGGCGTTTATGTGAACGCAGGACTGCACGAGAGGTGTTGCCACCTGTTGAACAAGTGTTGAACAAGTGTCTGAACCTATGCAATGTGATAGAGTTTTGTCCAGGGAGCAACGTCAGGAGTTCAGAAGGTGTAATAAGCTGTGTTTTTTTTGTGGAGATGCCTCGCATATTATTTCTGTCTGTCCTAAATGAGAGAAACGTTTTGTGCACATGTTTTCTGTGGGTGGTGTTCAACCTAAGTTTCTTCTGGCAATTACTCTGATCTGCTCCCTGTCCACATTTTCCGCCAAGGCTTTTGTGGATTCGGGAGCAGCCCTGAACCTAATGGACTTGGATTTTGCTAAACGTTGTGGATTTCCTATGACACCTCTGCGGACGCCTATCCCTTTGAGGGGGATTGATGTTACTCCTTTGGTGAAAAATAAACCTCAGTTTTGGACCCAGGTGGTAATGCGGGTCGCCCCAGACCATCAAGAAAATTGCAGATTTTTGGTGTTACATAATTCGCATGATACCATTGTTCTGGGGTTTCCCTGGTTGCAAATTCATAATCCAGTTTTGGATTGGAAATCTGTGTCTGTGGTGAGTTGGGGTTGTCGGTGTGCCCTTAGTGAGGCTCCGTTTTTTTCCACCTCTCCCCAGTCACATGATGTTCCTGACTATTTGGCGGACTTTTATGATGTATTTAGTGAGAATGAGTCTGCGTCTTTGCCTCGTCATAGGAGTTATGACTGTGCAATTGAACTGAGCCCGGGGTGTAAATTTCCCAAGGGTCGGCTCTTCAATTTATCTGTACCCGAGCATGAGGCTATGCGATCCTATATTAAGGAGGCATTGGAGAAAAGTCATATTAGACCATCCTCTTCACCATTAGGTGCTGGGTTTTTTTTTGTGGCCAAAAAGGATGGTTCATTAAGGCCTTGTATTGATTATCGTGCCCTCAACAAAATTACTATTAAATATCAGTATCTGTTACCCCTGATTTCGGATCTATTCTCCAGAGTTAAAGGTGCTTGCTGGTTTACCAAGCTTGACCTCAGGGGGGCGTATAATCTTATCCGCATTAAGCATGGGGATGAATGGAAGACGGCGTTTAATACTCCAGAGGGACATTTTGAGTACCTGGTGATGCCTTTTGGGCTCACTAATGCCCCTTCTGTCTTCCAGTGCTTCATGAACGACATTTTCCGAGACTTTGTGGATACATTTTTGATTATCTACCTGGATGATATTTTGATCTTCTCCAAGGATTGGGATTCTCATGTGGAACATGTTCGGACTGTGTTCCGGATCTTGAGGGAGAATTCCCTGTATGTCAAGGGATCGAAATGCCTTTTTGGGGTACAGAGGATTTCATTTTTGGGATTTATTTTGTCTCCGTCATCTATTGAAATGGACCCGGCCAAGGTACAGGCCATTTATGATTGGGTTCAGCCCACTTCTTTGAAGGCCCTTCAGAAGTTTTTGGGTTTTGCTAATTTTTATCGGAAATTTATAGCAAAATTTTCTAGTATTGCCAAGCCATTGACTGATCTGACTAAGAAGGGTGCTGATGTGTTGAATTGGTCTCCAGAGGCTGTTTCTTCCTTTCAGGAGCTGAAGCGAAGATTCACTTCTGCCCCCGTTTTGCGGCAACCTGATGTCTCACTCCCGTTCCAGGTAGAGGTGGACGCTTCTGAGATTGGTGCAGGAGCTGTTTTGTCCCAAAAGGATCCTGTAACATCTAAAATGAATCCCTGTGCTTTCTTTTCCCGAAAGTTCTCCCCATCTGAACGTAACTATGATGTGGGGAATCGGGAACTGTTAGCCATGAAATGGACATTTGAGGAGTGGAGACATAGGTTGGAGGGAGCTAAACATCAAGTCGTGGTCCTCACTGACCACAAGAATTTGATTTACCTGGAGTCGGCCAAACGCTTGAACCCTAGACAGGCTAGATGGGCCTTGTTTTTTACACATTTTGATTTTGTGGTCTCTTTTCTTCCTGGCACTAAGAATGTCAAGGCTGACGCTCTTTCTAGGAGCTTCTTGGCTGATTCTCCTGTGTTGACCAAGCCTGCTACCATCTTAGGCGAAGGGGTAGTTCTTTCTGCCATCTCGCCCGATTTGAGACGTGCTCTGGAAGAGTTCCAGGAGGACAAACCTGAGCGTTGTCCCAGTGGAAAGTTGTATGTTCCTGACCAGTGGAAGAAGAGAGTGATGTCTGAAGTTCATTGCTCTGCTTTGGCTGGTCATCCAGGTATTTTTGGTACTAGAGATCTGGTGAGTCGGTCTTTTTGGTGGCCCGCCTTGTCTCGTGATGTCAGGAATTTTGTGCAGTCCTGTGGGACTTGCTCCCGGTCTAAACCTTGTTCTCGCTCTAGTGGGTTGCTGATGCCTTTGCGGTCCCCAGGAGGCCATGGACCCATATTTCTATGGATTTCATCTCTGATATGCCTGTCTCTCAGAGAATGACTGTTATTTGGGTGATTTGTGATAGGTTCTCCAAGATGGTTCATCTTGTACCACTCCCTAAATTGCCATCTTCTTCTGAGTTGGTGCCCCTGTTTTTGCAACAGGTAGTTCGCTTGCACGGGATTCCTGAGAACATTGTATCTGACAGAGGAGTCCAGTTTGTGTCTAGATTTTGGAGGACTTTCTGTTCCAAGCTGGGAATTCAGTTGTCCTTCTCCTCTGCGTTTCACCCTCAGACCAATGGGCAGATGGAGAGAACAAACCAGACCTTGGAGTCATATTTGAGATGTTTTATTTCCGCTGATCAGGATGATTGGGTTTCATTTTTGCCCTTGGCCGAATTTGCTTTAAATAATAGAGCTAGTTCTGCCACTTTGATGTCACCTTTTTTTTGTAACTTTGGGTTTCATCCTCGATTTTCTTCAGGGCAGGTGGAGCCTTCTGCCTGCCCAGGTGTTGACACTGTGGTGGAGAGAATGCACCAGATCTGGGACCAAGTGGTGGATAAGTTCTCTCTCTCCCAGGAAAAGGCCCAGCGGTTTTCCAACCGACATAGGACCATTGGTCCCCGGTTTAAGGTGGGTGATATGGTTTGGTTATCATCAAAAAATATCGCTATGAAGGTAGCTTCTCCTAAGTTTAAGCCTAGATTTATTGGACCTTACAAGATTTTGGAGATCATTAATCCGGTCTCTTTTCGGTTGGCTCTTCCTGTCACATTTAAAATCCATAATGTGTTTCATAAGTCCTTGTTGAAGAGGTTTGTTGAACTAGTAGTTCCTGGGGTGACACCTCCGGACCCTGTATTGGTTGAAGGTAACATGGAATATGAGGTAGAGAAGATACTGGATTCCCGTCTGGCTAGACGGAGACTCCAGTATTTGGTTAAGTGGAAGGGTTATGGTCAGGAGGATAATTCCTGGGTCTCTGGCTCTGATATTCATGCCAAAAGATTGGTGCGTGCCTTTCATCGGGCTCACCCTGATCGCCCTGGTGGCGTGGATGAGGGTTCGGTGACCCCTCCTCAAGGGGAGGTACTGTTGTGAGTTCATTTTCCCCTTCACCATTGAGGTCTGATGAACTCCCTCTTCTGGTGAAGGAAGGTAGTGAGGCTGATTGCCAAACACCTGAGCTGGTGGAGGATGACTGGGTGACGGGAGTTGCTGACTGGATATAAGGCAGCCGACGCCCTTCTGCATCGCTGGTGATTTCTCTGAGGGATTCTAGGAGACCAGTCTGATTCCTGCTCCTCAAAAGCTAAGTTTTCTGCCTTGCTTTTTGCATTTGTGTTTTGGTTTAATTTTGCCTTGCTTTTCTGGATTCTGCCATTCCCTGCTGGGGTGAGCTGAATTCCTTTGTGTCTTTTTACTCTGTCTTCAGAAAATACCTGAGTACTGACATAGTCTTTTTGAAGCCTAGCGTCTTCAGGGCCTTTTTCCCTGTCAGTCTGTTGGCTCTTGTGTTGATAGGGTTTTTGGCGGATTGCGGACAGCAGCTTTTCTATCCTGTCCTATCTAGTTAGCTTGGGCCCCATCATTTGCTCAGTCTATCTTTCTATCTGTGTTAGTGTTTTTTCTTCTTGCTTCACCGTCATTATATGTTGGGGGCTGCCTATTGCTTTGGGGTCTGCTCTGGGACAGTTTAGATTTCCCTTTCTGTCTTTAGGCTATGTAGTTCTCCGGCTGTGATCGAGGGGTCTAGGGCACCGTAGGAACCCCCATGGCTACTGCTAGTTGTTGTTGATAGGTTCAGGGGTCTGCAATCCGATAGCTGCCAACTTCTCTGATTTTCTGGACTTAGCTAGCATTTCTGTTTTTGCCTCCTACGGTGACTCGTTCATAACATAACTGGGCTTGAGAACCTAGCAGAATATCGTCAGAACCCTCATTTGTCTTATATTGAAATTAGCTTTCCAATGATTACAAACTCGGTCTAGTTATTCCACTCGGTTCAGGAGAAATCCATTTCTCTGTTTCTGTTATAGTTGGAACTGGGAAAATCATGGGCTATGAAGCTTAGTCGACGCACGTCCCAGATATGTAGTTTTATCTTTCTATCACAACCTCACATCGCTTTATGACCAAATGATTAGATTCTCATTATTGTCTATAGGAAGTCCCCACATGGTGGAAAGACAAAGTAACTCCCTGCTATGAGGAGGGAAATCCCTCACTTGTGTCTCAGGTTACACTGAGCGTGTGTGCAGGCTGGGGGGAAGCAAGGGGGGTGGACAGTGTCAGGCTGTGAGTGAGCAGAAATTCACAGGCATGACAGGCAAAAGGGAAAAGAACAGGGGGGTCAAAACCTCACCACTGGCATAGCAGAATTCAGTATGTGAAGAGAAGATTCTGGAATGGTCTGGAAGTAGTGATAATAGGGAAAACCATACATTATACTTTACATTATCACTACACCTCCCCCTTTTAGCGTGCGCTAAGGAGGCAGGACCCATCGGTACTCATCCAAGCGCACCTCAGCGGGTTCGACCAGGAGGGACAACCCATTGGCATTTCCATGCTTGTTGCCCTTTTTGTGTTGTACTGTAAAGTCGTACTGCTGGAGGGCAAGGATCCAGCGTAGCAACCTTCCGTTGGCTCCGGACACTGTATGCAGCCAGCTAAGAAGGTTGTGGTTGGTTACCACCATGAAGGTGCGCCCGCACAGGTAGGTCTGCAATCGTTGCAGTGCCCAGACCATGGCCAGGCACTCCTTCAGAATGGTGGAGTATGCCATTTCCCTTGGCAGAAGTTTCCGGCTCAGGTACAACACGGGGTGCTCTTGGTTCCCTGAGTCGACCTGACTGAGCACAGCACCGAGGCCAAACCTGCTGGCGTCAGTCTGTACCAGGAATGGGTGATTGCTGTCAACTGCTTTCAACACTGGAGAGTTGCACTGGGCTGTTTTCAAAGCTCAGAAGGCCGCCTCACAGCTATCTGTCCAGTCGACTGTTTGAGGTAGCTTACACTTGGTGAGGTCTGTCAAGGGCCTTGCAAGAGCGCTATAGTCCGGTACGAACCGCCTATAGTACCCTGCAGTGCCCAAGACGGACATCACCTGTTTCTTGGTCCTGGGGGTGAGCCAGGACACGATTGCATCCACTTTCTCCAGCTCTGGACTCATGGAACCCCCGCGTTCCCGGTGTTCCAGGTAGTGGACCTTGCTCATGCCCAATTGGCACTTTCTCGGCTTGATGGTCAGACCTGCCTGGTGAATATGCTTGATCACCTCCTGGAGATGCTGAAGGTGGAACTGAAGACGGCAATGTTGTCCAGGTACGCCACAGCGTACTTCTCTAGTCCCCGAAGCAGGTGGCTGACTATCCGCTGGAAAGTGGCAGGGGCATTTTTCATGCCGAAGGGCATGACTGTGGACTCGTACAGTCTAAAGGGGGTAATAAAGGTGGATCGCTCCTGCGCCGCAGGGCTCAGGGGAATCTGCCAGTATCCCCGACTCAAATCCATGATGGATATGTATTTTGCGTTCGCCAACCGCTCAAGCAGATCCTCGATGCGCGGCATCGGGTGTGCATCAGAGGTTGTGATGGCGTTGAGCCCCCTGTAGTCCACGCAGAATCGGTTGGTCCGATCTTTTTGGGAAATGAGGACTACAGGTGAGGCCCACACGCTCTTGGACCATTGAATCACCCCCAGCTGTAACATCTGATCAATCTCTTGGCACATAACCTGCTGCACCTCCTCAGAGATCCGATAAGGTGTTCGCCGTAGTGGGGCATGATTCCCTGTGTCCACCTCAAGGACCGCTAACTCAGTCCGTCCGGGTCAGTTGGAGAACACGACCCGGAAGAGTTCCAGTGTGGCCAACAACTGCGACCGCTGGGGTAAGATTAACAAGTCGCTTACCTCCATGTCCTCGATGGACCCACCGGCCTTGGCTTGGGCCAGCATGTCCAGGAGGGGGTCTTCCTCCACATCCTCGCGCAGGTTGCAGACCGGTAGGATGCGGGCTTCACGTTTGTGATGAGCCTTCATCATGTTGACGTGAAAGGCCATGCGCCTACCCCGAGCGTGGTCAAGCGTGACCACGTAGGTTGCCGGGTGGAGCTGTTGGTGGACGATGTACGGGCCTTCCCAGGCTGCCTGAAGCTTATCATTTGGTACGGGGACCAGCAGCCACATCTTTTGACCCACCTGGTAGGTCCGCTCTCGGGCGTTCTGGTCGTACCAGTGCTTTTGGTCAGCCTGAGCCTGCACCATGTTGTCATGCACCAACTGCATCAAGGTCTGCATCTTGTCACGGAAACGCATGACATAATCCACGATGGACACTTCAGAGGGGTTTGGCTCATCTTCCCAGGATTCTCTTACCAACCCAAGGGGTCCCCGGACTCGCCTGCCGTACAGCAGCTCGAAGGGGGAGAATCCCGTCGAGGCCTGTGGAACTTCTCTGTAAGCAAATAGCAGGTGTGGGAGGTACCGCTCCTAGTTGCGCCCTTGGGTCTCAACCCGCATGCAGAGCATCTGTTTGAGGGTACCATTGAAGCGTTCACACAAACCATTGGTCTGTGGGTGATACGAACTCGATACCAGCTGCGTCACCTGCATTTTCTTACAGAGAGCCTCCATTAGGAGAGACAAGAATTGGGTCCCTTGATTGGTAATCATCTCCCTGGGAAATCCTACCCTTGAAAAGATGGTCACCAGTGCATCCGCCACCTTATCCGCCCTGGTTGAGGACAGAGCTACTGCCTCTGGGTACCGGGTAGCGTAGTCTACCACGGTGAGAATGTATTGTTTTCCAGAGCTGCTGGGGATGGCCAGCGGGCCCACAAAGGCTCCTCTATCACTGGCAAAGGGATCAGGGCAGCCTTAAGAGCATGCCCCGCCTTCCCCACTCTTTGACAGGTGACACAGGAGCGGCAGTATTAGGTCACGTCTGTCCCCATCTTTGGCCAATAGAAGTGTTGAGACAGCCGGACCTTAGTTTTGCTGATCCCCAAGTGTCCAGCGATTGGAATCTCATGGGCAATCTGTAACAATTCAGCCCTAAACTGATAGGGGACGACCAGCTGTCTTTCCCTCAACCACTCTGTTTGGGATTCTCCAGGTACTGTCTCCCGGTACAACCTTCCTCGTTCCCAGAACACCCTCTCCTTATCAGTCGCGGAGGTAGGCATCTTGGCGAGGTGTCTCAATTTTTCCAAGCTCGCATCTGAGCGCTGAGTGGCCTGGAACTCCTGGCTGGAGGCAGCCAGAAGTAACATCAGGGTCCCCTCCTCACTGGGACCCTCTGGGACCTGCTCTGGGTCCACCTCTGGTTCAGTCACTCCAGTAGCGGAGGAGTGTCCAGAAGGCAGGGCGCTACCTGCGTTCTGGTCACTCTGACTGCAGATGACAGCGGCTACATAGGCTGTTTCCCCGGGGATTTCTACAGACTCATCAGCCGGTGCTGCTATGGGCTCTACCCCCAACATTTCAGGAGCAGGGCTACTTATGGGCCAGTTACCTTCCTCGGTGGCACTGGTCAGTGGCATGGCATCACCTTCCTCACGGTTCCCATGCACCTCCCCATTTCCTGTAGCACCGATGCTTGCCCCTGCTAGGGATTCCTTGGCCATCTCACTCCGCAGAGCGACAGGGCTGACTACTCCTGTACCTGTGGACACATGAACATTTGCAGACAAATGGTTATCAGGTTCAGTTGGCACATTTACATCATCAGCAGCATCATTCCTAGGGGAAGAATGGTTATCAGATGCATTATTATTCGATAAGGCATTGTCAGGTAACCCATTCAGTTTCCCGTCATCATCATCATCAGGGTTAACGTTACCCTTATTATCAGATTGGGGAGGGGTGTCAGGGACGTAGTATGCAACCATCCTCCCCAAATCAGTCCCCAACAGAAAATCAGTGGGCAGGTTTTCGGACACCCCCACTTCCCTCACCCCACTCCCGGTATCCCAATCGAGAAAAACCCGGGCCATCGGCAAGGGGCAGCGGATGCCACCAATTCCGGTGACAGTCAGGGTTTTCCCATCAATCATCTCTTGAGGGGCCACTAGTCTTGATCGGATGAGGGTTTGTTTGGCCCCCGGTGTCCTTGAGGCCTCTAGCGAGGCTGATCCCCACACGGACGTGCTGCATGTTATCTTCAATACTCCCAACCACCCCACCCACCAAAAGAACAGAGGCATTGGGTCCAGAGGTCTTGGCTGGGGGGTTCTTCTGCCTCTCCAGACAGGTGGCACTGATATGTCCAGTCCGTTTGCAGAGAAAACACTGGCGAGGGTCTGATGTAGGCCTGGCGTTGGCAAATGGGACGGGACCTCCAGTGTGTCGGCTGGCAGGGGCACTGGGGTTGGTTGCAGGCTTACCCCCTCTCCAGCTGGCGGTGACTGGCTTCCAGGTCTCCAGATTCCGGTTGGCCTCATAAGTGTCGGCGATCTGCGCTGCTTTGTCCACATCCGTTGGCTTTCGGTCCAGTATGAACTGTCGGACCTCAGCTGGGCAAAGATGTAAGAACTGTTCTTTGATCATCAGGTCTTTCAGCAGTTCAAAGGTGTTCACTGACAGTCCATGGATACACTGGTCAAAGTGGGTCCTGAGTCCTTGCACCACATCACTATAGCTGTCGTGTGGGCCACGTTGGAGGTTCCGGAACTTCTTTTGGTATACCTCAGGGGTCAGCCGGTATTTGGCGATCAGGGCCTGCTTGATGGCATCATAGTTGTTATCCCATTCTGGCGGGAGAGAAGCAAACGCCTCCAGAGCTTTGCCTTTTAGCCCTGGGGTCAAGTACCTGGCCCATTGGTCCATAGGCAGCTGGTACTGTCTGCAGGCTTTCTCAAAAACCCACAGAAAAGTGTCCAAGTCCCAGTCCTTTTCCATCATGGGAAAATGCTCTGACCGGAGTTTAGGGGATGGAGCATGGCTTGACCCACTGCTCGGCGTGGTAGATGAACTGGAACTGAGCTCAGCCAGCCGCAGCTCATGGTCCTGCTGAGCTTGGTGCTCGGCTCTCTCTTGAGCTTTTTGGATCAGCTGCAGACGTCCAACATGGTCTTCGGCAGGGAGTTGTTGTAGGGTAATTTGCAGATAGTGGTCCATGACTTCCTGGCTGCTGGTCAGGCCGGCCTGCACCAGCTGGACCTTTGCAGCTGCACCATCAGCACTGGTGCTGCCTCCTGCGGCCTGGCTCTCCTCTCATTGCGCCAGAGCCGCGATCAGCTGTTCTCTGCTTTTGTCAGCAGCGTCAATCTGGTTTGCCGTGCACAGGGACCTAAGGGTGTCCTTCTTAAGCTGCTTATAATAAGATTCTCCCCGCATAGCCATGGTTGCCAAATAAAAGGTAGGATAGAAAAAACTGAGCAGGAGTCTCCCCAGAACCTCTCCCATCTTCCAATTTAAGACTGGTTCGGGCATCCGGATCCATTGTAGACCTAAAAGCAAGGGGTGAGACAAACCAGGCAACACATAAAGACGGATTCTTTCTGAATGCATTAGACCTACCCAAAGTTCCACTGACTCAGTCTGGAACTGGACGGGCTCTGTCAGGGGTTTGCCATCCACGGAAGTCACCTGCAATGGATCTGAAAGACGCTGGTATCTAGTAAAGGTCCACAACCGCCTGCTGGATGATATTCCCTGCAGCTCCAGAGTCCAGGTAACAGGGTTCCAAAAATTTTACAGTGCCGAAGGACATGGAGACCGCTATTTGCAGTGATGGAGAGAGTTGTTCCTTACCTAGGGCAGCCTCTCCTACAGACCCTAGGCACTGGAGTTTTCCAATTTCTTTGGACAGGTGTGGATCAAATGCTCAGGACTGGGGGACCGGGCTCCCCTCTAGGCGATGTGTCTCCTGGAGGCGGTTGGCCATGCATACTTGATCCACTTCCACAGCCTCTGGGGATGAAGATGAAGTCAGAGAGGATGCAGGTTTTGGTGAACTAGAAACCAGACGGTAGGGCCTCTTATCACGTTTGGTTTCCTTGAAACATTCCTGAAACTGGAGGTCTATCTGGGTTGCCAGGGATATCAGGTCATCCAGAGTTGTAGGCATGTCCCTTCCCGCCAGCTCATCCTTTACCTTCCCAGAAGGCGGCACCAAGGCCTCATTGTTCCAGGTTCAGATGAAAGGGTACGGAACCGAACAACATACTCAGCCACTGCAAGAGCCTCCTGGCGTAGCCAGAGAAGAGCCGACGCTGTCGACGTGGCACGACCTGGTTCATCAAAAGTACTGTGGAACGCTTCTAGAAAAGACTGGAGATTATTAACCAGAGGTTCCCCTCTCTCCCACAGTGGATTCAGCCAGGCGAGAGACTCTCCAGCAAGGTGAGACATAATGAAGCCCACCTTGGCCCGGTCAGAAGCAAACATATGCCCCAGGAGTTCAAAGTGCAGTGTGCACTGATTGATGAACCCCCAACACTGAACGGGATCACCATTGAAGCGGGTAGGGGCCACCAGGCGAGGACCTTTATCTTGCCGTGCAACTGGATACCTGGATGCCGGTAGCAGAGATGGCTGCAGCCTAGGATATCGGAGAATCCTTCCATGTAGAAAAGTTGCGCAATTAGGTCGTGATCTTGTCTTGTTGATCCCTCAGATGGGTAACCTCTTGACATAGCTCCACAGCCGGGGTCCCTGGGATCTAGCAGGTTCCATAGCCGGAGCAATCTGTAACTAATAGAAATGGAGGCACAGGTGGTGAAGTTCACATTCGTTGTTTATTGCGATATTTGTGGAACCTCGGGAAATCGATCGGGGGGCTCTGAAAAGGGCATGACTAAGTGAGCCCCAGACACCCGTAGTAAGTCTCCTCGAACAGGGTCAGAATGGGAAGTCTGGAGAACACAGGTGCTACCTCGAGTTAGACCCCAGACACATGACAGCTGTCCCAGCGGGACAGATGGATTAACAAGTACAACAGGTATGATGGAGCTGACCGGCTGGTTCCGGGTGAACGGGTATAAGCTGGCACTGGCGTTGTCCAGCGGTTCGGATGGCTGAGTAGCGGAACGGGAAGGAACTGGCGTAGACAGTATGGATGTCGTCTTGGACAGCCGGGTAACAGGTAACTGACAGTCTGTGGAGACAGTGTAAGCGGAGCACTTGGTAGAACACTGCAGAAGCACAGGCATAACAACAGAGGAACTGGAAGTTAGCATCAGAAGATACTTGTTGTTCCGGCGCTCTCTCTATGGCGGAGGGGCCAGAAATAGTAATTAGTGCCACGCCATTGGTCAGAGGCATTTTTGAATAATGCGCGCTGTCTCTTTTAAGAGACCGGGAGCACGCGTGTGTGATCTAAGCACTCTCCCAGGGGACCTACTGATAGCGTGCCAGGAAGGAGGGGAGAGGGACGGAGCAGGGGCTCCGGCAGGATGGCGCGAGGCCAGCACAGAGCGGGAGTCCCAACAGGATTCCCGCGAAGGTATGGGACTGGGGCCAGGTGCAGCAGGGCTGGGACCGGGCGTAACAGCTAATATTGGGTGCAACCAGGAGGCCCCATTTGCTAATCAAAATCGTTAGGGCTAATATTGGGGTGCAGCAAGGAGGTCCCATTTTGTAATCAAAATAATTAGGGCTAATATTGTGGTGCAGACACTAGGTCCCATTTCCTAATCAAAATCTTTAGGGCTAATATTGGGGTGAAGCCAGGAGACCCCATTTACTAATCAAAGTCATTAGTGCTAACATTGGGGTGCAGGCACCAGGCCCCTTTTGCGAACCAAAATCATTAGGGATAATTTTGTTCTTCAATCACATTATCTCAGAAAAAAATACTGATTGCTCATTTAGTGACAGGTGACTGACAGGTCTTGGCCTGGGGTGCGAAACACCCGGTTAACCCCTTAACCCCCAAGGGTGGTTTGCACGTTCATCACCGGGCCAATTTTTACAATTCTGACCACTGTCCCTTTATGAGGTAATAACTCTGAAATGCTTCCATGGATCCCACTGATTATGACACTGTTTTCTCATGACATATTGTACTTCATGTTAGTGGTAAAATTTCATTCAAATAATTTGCGTTTATTTGTGAAAAAAATGGAAATTTGGCAAAAATTTTGAAAATTTTGCAATTTTCCAACTTTGAATTTTTATGCCCTTAAATTACAGAGATATGGCACACAAAAAACTTAATAAATAACATTTCACATAAGTTTACTTTACATCAGCACAATTTTGGAACCAAAATTTTTTTTGTTAGGAAGTTATAAGGGTTAAAAGTTGACCAGCGATTTCTCATTTTTGCAACACCATTTTATTTTTACGGACCACATCACATTTGAAGTCACTTTGAGGGGTCTGTATGATAGAAAATACCCAAAAGTGACACCGTTCTAAAAACTGCACCCCTCAACGTTCTCAAAACCATATTCAAGAAGTTTATTAACCCTTCAGGTGCTTCACAGGAATTTTTGGAATGTTTAAAAAAAAATGAACATTTAACTTTTTTTAACAAAAAAATTACTTCAGGTCCAATTTTTTTTATTTTACCAAGGGTAACAGGAGAAATTGGACTGCAAAAGTTATTGTGCAATTTGTCCTGAGTACGCCGATACATGATATGTGGGGGGGAACCACTGTTTCGGCGCATGGCAGAGCTCAGAAGGGAAGGAGTAACGTTTGACTTTTTCAATACAAAATTGGCTGGAATTGAGATCAGACACCATAGAATCATAGAATCGTAGAGTTGGAAGGGACCTCCTGGGCCATCTGGTCCAACCCCCTGCTCAAAGCAGGATTTGCTAAATCATCCCAGTCAGATGTCTGTCCAGCCTCTGTTTGAAGACTTCCATTGAAGGAGAACTCACCACTTCTCGTGGCAGCCTATTCCACTCATTGATCACTCTAACTGTCAAAAAGTTTTTTCTAATATCTAATCTGTGTCTCCTCCCATTCAGTTTCATCCCATTGCTTCTAGTCTTTCCTTGTGCAAATGAGAATAAAGTTGATCCTTCTACAATGTGACAGCCCTTTAGATATTTGTAGACAGCTATTAAGTCTCCTCTCAGTCTTCTCTTTTGCAAACTAAACATTCCCAAATCCTGCAACTTTTCCTCATAAGACAGGGTTTGCAGACCTGTCACCATTCTGGTCGCTCTTTTCTGAACTTGCTCCAGTTTGTTGATGTCTTTTTTAAAATGTGGTGCCCAAAACTGGACACAATATTCCAGATGAGGTCTGACCAAAGAGGAGTAGAGGGAAATAATGACTTCACGTGATCTAGACTGTATGCTTCTGTTAATACATCCTAGAATTGCATTTGCCTTTTTTGCTGCTGCATCACACTGTTGACTCATATTCAGTCTGTGATCTATTAGTATACCCAAGTCTTTTTCACATGTGCTGTCACTTAGCCCTATTCCTCCCATTCTATATATGCTTTTTTCATTTTTATTGCCCAGATGTAGTACTTTGCATTTCTCCCTGTTAAAAACCATTCTGTTAGTTGCTGCCCACTTCTCCAGTTTATTTAAATCTTTTTGAATCCTCTCTCTCTTCTCTAGTATTAGCTATCCCTCCTAGCTTTGTGTCATCAGCAAATTTAATCAGTTTACCCTCAATTCCTTCATCTAAATCGTTGATAAAGATGTTGAACAATACAGGGCCCAGGACAGAGCCCTGTGGTACCCCACTTGAGACATTCTTCCAACTGGATGTGCAGCCATTTACGACCACTCTTTGGGTCCGATCACTAAGCCAGTTATGAATCCACCTAACAGTTGCCTTGTCCATTCCATACTTAGTCATTTTTTCAATAAGGATTGTATGAGAGACTTTGTCAAATGCTTTGCTGAAGTCAAGATACAGTGGGGAAAAAAAGTATTTAGTCAGTCAGCAATAGTGCAAGTTCCACCACTTAAAAAGATGAGAGGCGTCTGTAATTTACATCATAGGTAGACCTCAACTATGGGAGACAAACTGAGAAAAAAAAATCCAGAAAATCACATTGTCTGTTTTTTTTTCATTTTATTTGCATATTATGGTGGAAAATAAGTATTTGGTCAGAAACAAAATTTCATCTCAATACTTTGTGATATATCCTTTGTTGGCAATGAAAGAGGTCAAACGTTTTCTGTAAGTCTTCACAAGGTTGCCACACACTGTTGTTGGTATGTTGGCCCATTCCTCCATGCAGATCTCCTCTAGAGCAGTGATGTTTTTGGCTTTTCGCTTGGCAATACGGACTTTCAACTCCCTCCAAAGGTTTTCTATAGGGTTGAGATCTGAAGACTGGCTAGGCCACTCCAGGACCTTGAAATGCTTCTTACGAAGCCACTCCTTCGTTGCCCTGGCGGTGTGCTTTGGATCATTGTCATGTTGAAAGACCCAGCCACGTTTCATCTTCAATGCCCTTGCTGATGGAAGGAGGTTTGCACTCAAAATCTCACGATACATGGCCCCATTCATTCTTTCATGTACCCGGATCAGTCGTCCTGGCCCCTTTGCAGAAAAACAGCCCCAAAGCATGATGTTTCCACCACCATGCTTTACAGTAGGTATGGTGTTTGATGGATGCAACTCAGTATTCTTTTTCCTCCAAACACGACAAGTTGTGTTTCTACCAAACAGTTCCAGTTTGGTTTCATCAGACCATAGGACATTCTCCCAAAACTCCTCTGGATCATCCAAATGCTCTCTAGCAAACTTCAGACGGGCCCGGACATGTACAGGCTTAAGCAGTGGGACACGTCTGGCACTGCAGGATCTGAGTCCATGGTGGCGTAGTGTGTTACTTATGGTAGGCCTTGTTACATTGGTCCCAGCTCTCTGCAGTTCATTCACTAGGTCCCCCCGCGTGGTTCTGGGATTTTTGCTCACCGTTCTTGTGATCATTCTGACCCCACGGGGTGGGATTTTGCGTGGAGCACCAGATCGAGGGAGATTATCAGTGGTCTTGTATGTCTTCCATTTTCTAATTATTGCTCCCACAGTTGATTTCTTCACTCCAAGCTGGTTGGCTATTGCAGATTCAGTCTTCCCAGCCTGGTGCAGGGCTACAATTTTGTTTCTGGTGTCCTTTGACAGCTCTTTGGTCTTCACCATAGTGGAGTTTGGAGTCAGACTGTTTGAGGGTGTGCACAGGTGTCTTTTTATACTGATAACAAGTTTAAACAGGTGCCATTACTACAGGTAATGAGTGGAGGAAAGAGGAGACTCTTAAAGAAGAAGTTACAGGTCTGTGAGAGCCAGAAATCTTGATTGCTTGTTTCTGACCAAATACTTATTTTCCACCATAATATGCAAATAAAATGAAAAAAAAACAGACAATGTGATTTTCTGGATTTTTTATTCTCAGTTTGTCTCCTATAGTTGAGGTCTACCTATGATGTAAATTACAGACGCCTCTCATCTTTTTAAGTGGTGGAACGTGCACTATTGCTGACTGACTAAATACTTTTTTTCCCCACTGTATACTATATCTACAGCATTTCCTTGATCCACCCAATCAGTGAAACCGTCATAAAAGGAAATTAAGTTAGTCTGACATGACTTATTAGTTACAAACCCATGCTGACTCTGTTTAATCACTTCATTCTTATCCAGGTATTGACATACATGTTGTTTAATAATTTGTTCAAAGATCTTTCCTGGTATAGAAGTCAGACTCACCGGCCTATAGTTGGGTCCACCTTCTTCCCCTTTTTGAAGATAGGAACAACATTTGCTCTTCTCCAGTCTTCTGGCACTTCTCCTGTTCTCCAAGAATTTTCAAAGATTATGGAGAGGGGGTTAAAAAATTTCTTCTGCTATCTCCTTCAGTACTCTGGGGTGTAATTCATCTGGACCTGGAGACTTGAATTCATTTAGGTTAGCTAAGTGTTTCCTCACTATCTTTCTGTTTATAGATATCCTGGATTCTTCTATTCCCTTAATAGGACAGTGAATAACAGTTGATGTTACATTTCCTTTCTGAGAGAAAACAGATGCAAAATAGGAATTTAAAAGTTCAGCCTTCTCAACATCCTGTCTTACCATTTCATCATTTTCATCCTGTAAAAATCCTATAGCATCTTTGACTTTTCTTTTACTTTTGACATATCCCCAAAATCCTTTATTATTGCTTTTGACATCTCTTGCAAGCCTCAATTCATTTTCAGCTTTAGATAATCTGATTTGTGCCCTGCAGGTTCTGCAGACAGCATTATATTCTTCTTTAGATATGCCTCCCTCTTTCCATTTTATAAACATTTTTTTCTTCCTTTTTAGCATGTGCTTAAGTTCTGTGTTCATCCATCCTGGTTTCCTTAAATGCTTCCTATTCTTCCCTCTTTTCGGAATTGTTAACAACTGTGCTTTGAGAATTTCATTTTTCAAGATTTCCCATCCTTCCTGGACATTTTTGTCTTTAAGGATATCCAGCCATTGGATCCCTCCAATTCTCTTTCTGAATCCCTTAAAATCTGCCTTTCTGAAATCTAACCTTGACGTCTGAGTCTTCACAGGTCTTCCGCCTCTAGTTATCCAAAATTCTAAAATAGCATGGTTGCTACCTCCTAGGGTCCCAGCCACTTTTACCTCCTCAACCATTTCCTCCCTGTTTATAAGGATTAGATCCAAGGTAGCAGTTCCCCTTGTTTTCTCCCCTACCTTTTGGAAGATAAAGTTGTCAGCAAGAGAGGATAAGAATTTCCTTGACCTGTTAGTTTTGCCTGAGAGAGATTCCCAACAAATGTCTGGATAGTTGAAATCTCCCATGACAACTATGTCATATTTTTTGGAGAACTTGGCCATTTGATGCATAAAGAGTTCATCCATATCTTCAGCTTGCACAGGCGGCCTGTAGTAAATGCCTACAATGGTGTCCTTTCCATTGTTCTGTCCTTGTATTCTTACCCAAACAGTTTCCACAGAACTCCCAGTCTCTGAAGCTTCAATCTCTGTGCAGATATACGCGTTTCTAACATACAATGCGACACCTCCTCCTCGTTTATGAAGTCTGTTTCTTGCAAATAAGTTGTATCCTTCTAGTCTTGTATTCCAATCATGTGTATTGTCCCATCAAGTTTCAGTGATTCCAATGACATCATATTTCTTTTCCTGTGTTAGTAATTCCAATTCTCCTTGTTTGTTGCCCATGCTTTGTGCATTAGTATAGAAACATTTTAGTTTGTGATTGGTTTCGCTTTCTCCAATATTTGTATTAATTAGAGCAGAGTTCTCAATAGCATTTGTCAGGTGTTTGGCTTTTTCTGGTCTTTTGCTTCCCTTCCCATGTTGTTCTAGTTTAAAGCTCTCCTTACAAGTGTAGCAAGGCGACTTCCAAATACATGTTTTCCAGTCTTCGTAAGGTGCACCCCATCTCTAGCAAGTAGTCCATCGTATAAGTAGTTCACTCCGTGATCCAGAAATCCAAATCGTTGCTGACGGCACCATCGACGTAGCCAGTTGTTCACCTGCAGAATCTTATTCCACCTCCTTGTTCCATGGCCATCCACTGGGAGGATGGAAGAGAAGACCACCTGCGCTCCCAGTTCTTTCACTTTCTTGCCTAAGTCTTCAAAGTCTCTGCACATGGTTTCCAGGTCGTTTCTTGCGGTGTCATTTGTCCCCACATGTAGTAGCAGGAATGGGTAGTCATCTGTAGGTCTGAAGAGTCCTGATATTCTGTCAGACACATCTTTAATTTTTGCACCTGGAAGACAGCACATTTCTCTTGAAGTTATATCCGGTCTGCAGATAGCGGCCTCTGTTCTTCTCAACAGGGAATCCCCCATGACCACCACTCTCCGTTTCTTCTTCACAACATTTTTCTTTCTCCATCCAGGAGGACTCTGAAGGCGTACAAGGTTGCTGTTTGTGTCAGAGACACCGCACTGCACTCACTCATAGAGCCAGTGCGTGTGTCCTGAGTACAGAAGCAGTGCTAAGAGTTACCTGGGGAGCAGGGCAGCAGCGGTGACCAGGCGTGCTTCAGGCTACTAGTGTCAGGATCCAGTCAGTGCTGGAAAGTAAAGATGCATAGGACCTGCGGACACTGAAACTGAATAGTCTGCACGGGACCTATGGTCATGTGACTGCAAGGGGGCGGGGCTTAGCGTCCTGTATTCAGATAGGACAGGACACCATACAACAACTCAGAGTCAGGCAAAACAGAGGTCACAGCAGTACGGGCAAACGAGGTACAGAGGGACAAACAGACGGGTAGTCAGACAAAGCCAAAGGTCATACACAAGAGGGCGACGTGGTACCAAGGGGACGAGCAGAGAGGAGTCGGGTCACAAGCAGAGAGTCCTACACGAGAGGTAGCGCAGTACAAGAGGGTCAGGCAGAACTCGTAACAGGGACAGAACCAGATCACAACCGAACAAGCAAGCAAGATATCAGGCACAAGGCACACGTATACAAGAGGTCACTTAACTCAGCCGAGGGCAGGAGTATAACTGACACCGGACCCAGGTCCAGTGAGCACTAAATAGCCTCCTGCTGCCAGAGAGAGGCAGCACAATTAACCCATAGTCTAACCAGGACGGGTCAAAGCGAAATCCCGTCCTGGATCATGACAGTTTGTTGGCAAAGTCTTATCCTGATGTATTTCTTCATCGTTCTCCTGCATGAGAGCCTGGTACTGGTTTCTGAGCAGTATGGGTGCTGACTGCCTCCTCATCCTCCTGCTTCTCTGGGTCACATGTCTCCATTCCTCTGTTTCTTCAGGTGCACTTCGAATTTCTTCTCTTTCTGTAACATGAACCATGTCGCGTTTGGATAGCCCCTGATGTGCCAAAACAGTGGAAACCCCAACAAATGGCACCATTTCAGAAACTAGACCCCCCAAGGAACTTATCTAGATGTGTGGTGAGAACTTTGAACCCCAAAGGGCTTCACAGAAGTTTATAACGTAAAGTCATACAATTAAAAAATCATATTTTTTCCGCAAAAATGATCTTTTCACCCCCAATTTTTATTTTTCCAAGGGTAGCAGGACCCCAAAAGTTATTGTGCAATTTGTCCTGAGTATGCTGATACCCCATATGTGGGGGTAAACCACTATTTGGGCGCATGGCAGAGCTCGGAAGGGAAGCAGCGCCATTTGACTTTTTTGGCTGGAATTGGGATTGGACGCCATGCCGCATTTGGAAAGTCCCTGATGTACCTAAACAGTGGAAACCCCCACAAATGACACCATTTTGGAAACTAGACCCCCCAAGGAACTTATCTAGATGTGTGGTGAGCACTTTGAACCCTCAATGGCTTCACAGAAGTTTATAACGCCCGGGCGTGAAAATAAAAAAATCATATTTTTTCCAAACATGATCATTTAGTCCCCAATTTTTTTATTTTCCCAATGGTAACAGGAGAAATTGGACCCCAAAAGCTGTTGTCCAATTTGTCCTGAGTACGCTGGTACCCCATACGTGGGAGAAAACTACTGTATGGGCACACGTCAGGGCTCGGAAGGGAAGTAGTGACGTTTTGGAATGCAGACTTTGATGGAATGGCTGCGGGTGTCATGTTGCCTTTGGAGAGCCCCTAATGTACCTAAACAGTGGAAACCCCCCACAAGTGACCACATTTTGGAAACTAGACCCCTTAAGGAACTTATCTAGATGTGTGGTGAGCACTTTGAACCCCCCAGTGCTTCACAGAAGTTTATAACACCCGGGTGTGAAAATAAAAAAATCATATTTTTTCCACAAACATAGTAACATGGTAACATAAACATAGTTAGTAAGGCCGAAAAAAGACATTAGTCCATCCAGTTCAGCCTATAAAATTCTGTCAGAATAAATCCCCAGATCTACGTCCTTCTAAAGAACCTAATAATAACTGTAAGATACAATATTGTTACGCTCCAGGAAGACATCCAGGCCTCTCTTGAACCCTTCGACTGAGTTCGCCATCACCACCTCCTCAGGCAGGGAATTCCAGATTCTGACTGCCCTAACAGTAAAGTATCCTCTTCTATGTTGGTGGAAAAACCTTTTCTCCTCCAGACGCAGAGAATGCCCCCTTGTGACCGTCACCTTCCTTGGTATAAACAGATCCTTGGAGAGATATTTGTATTGTCCCCTTATATACTTATACATGGTTATTAGAACGCCCCTCAGTCGTCTTTTTTCTAGACTAAATAATCCTAATTTTGCTAATCTCTCTTGCCGGTATTGTAGTTCCCCCATCCCCTTTATTAATTTTGTTGCCCTGCTTTGTACCCGCTCTAGTTCCATGATCTTTTAGTCCCCAATTTTTTTATTTTCCCAATGGTAACAGGAGAAATTGGACCCCAAAAGTTGTTGTCCAATTTGTCCTGAGTACGCTGATACCCCATATGTGGGAGAAAACTACTGTATGGGGACACGTCGGGGCTCGGAAGGGAAGTAGTGACATTTTGGAATGCAGACTTTGATGGAATGGTCTTCGGGTGTCATGTCGCGTTTGGAGAGCCTCTGATGTGCCTAAACTGTTGAAACTCCCCACAAGTGACCCCCTTTTGGAAACTAGACCCCCCACGGAACTTATCTAGATGTGTGGTGAGCACTTTGAACCCCCAAGTGCTTCACAGAAGTTTATAACGCCCGGGCGTGAAAATAAAAACATCATATTTTTTTCCACAAAAATGATATTTTTGCCCCCAATTTTTTATTTTCCTAAGGGTAACAGGAGAAATTGGACCCCAAAAGTTGTTTTGCAATTTGTCCTGAGTACACTGATACCCCATATGTGTGGGTAAAACACTGTTTGAAAAATTCTTAATAAATATAATTCTGGATTAATTATTCAACAGCTCATATACAAAAAAATCAATCCTTAAAAGATACTTTATTGACCAATCATTAAAAAGTTTTCAAAACTTCAAAAAACAGGCAAACAAAAATAGGCTTATTGCTGATTTTCAAGATCCAGCCACAAACACTAGAGAGTCGTTCCAATGTCAGGTAGAGGGTCACAAACCTATTTGTCCCTATAGGGCCCTATATCTCTCTCCTACCTGACAGCGGAGGTTGGCACCCTCTTGATACGCAAATGGCGCCCCCGCTCCTTGGCGGCTCTCCCTAATCACCCTGTTGACTCCTATGTAAATAACATCAGCTTGGAGTACAACAGATGGCCGGGGACAAAAATATAATAGATAATAACCCCATGCCACAAACCACCAAGACAAAAATGTAAGGAATAGTAACTGGAAAAAACTCTAATTTTGGCAGATTTGTAAACATTTGCTTTGGGAGGAAAAGGGGTCTAAATAACCCTATTTAGGTGTCTCCCTGCCTGACAGCGGAGCTTTTACACCATACGTTACTCTGGTGCCCCCGCTCCACGTGGGCTGACCCTTACTGACCCCTACACTTTTCACCCAGAAAGAGGAAAGAGGGTGTCAGAACATATGGCCAAGGGAGACAGGGGTAATAACTTAGAATTATCCCTGAAAAAATCCCCCCAAAGACAAAAAATGTTTTAATAATAATAGAAAAATGTATCTGCAAACCGATGTATACAGTGTAAGGGATAATAGTGCATTAGCGAAGGCAGTTGCAAGTAAAGGGGGTAAGATATCAATCAGAGCACATACAGACTCATTTAAATGTTCCTAAGCAGCATTAATGTACATTTCTCACATCACAGAACGCTGCTATTACCTCTAATCCCCAACAACACATTTTTCATATTGCATCATGCCCAAAACAATGAGCCATTGATCGCTCAGGCTCAAAATTGCACTGTCCCAAAAAAAAAAATAAATAAATAGAAAATCAGCAAATTAACAAATATGTAAGAACTTAGCTCATGGCCACTGAAAAATCACCTCAATATATATAGTAGATCAAAATTAAAAGAAAACGAAGGCCAGCAGTCAAAATGTCACATAAAATTCAATACTTTATTAATAATATATAATGAGACATAGGTACATGAAAGAGGGGGGAGAGGACTCATAAATGGCTAAACAAAGGGCCTAGTATGTCACCCACATCCACCAGGAAAACAACTCCATATGGTTGCTGTATGGTTCACCCCCATTCTGTCCAGGTAACATCTTAGACCCCTTTTAGGTCTAGTCATTATGAACATTTGTTCTAGATTAGATACTTTTTACTACCAGTAAGTTCTTTGAGTCCCGGTTTACTATGCAGATGTATATCATATTTACCAAATTATGGGTGACTCTTATATGAACTCTTTTGTGGTATGACCATATGGGGTTGTTTTCCTGGTGGATGTGGGTGACATACTAGGCCCTTTGTTTAGCCATTTATGAGTCCTCTCCCCCCTCTTTCATGTACCTACAGTGGGGAAAAAAAGTATTTAGTCAGTCAGCAATAGTGCAAGTTCCACCACTTAAAAAGATGAGAGGCGTCTGTAATTTACATCATAGGTAGACCTCAACTATGGGAGACAAACTGAGAAAAAAAAATCCAGAAAATCACATTGTCTGTTTTTTTTTCATTTTATTTGCATATTATGGTGGAAAATAAGTATTTGGTCAGAAACAAAATTTCATCTCAATACTTTGTGATATATCCTTTGTTGGCAATGACAGAGGTCAAACGTTTTCTGTAAGTCTTCACAAGGTTGCCACACACTGTTGTTGGTATGTTGGCCCATTCCTCCATGCAGATCTCCTCTAGAGCAGTGATGTTTTTGGCTTTTCGCTTGGCAACACGGACTTTCAACTCCCTCCAAAGGTTTTCTATAGGGTTGAGATCTGGAGACTGGCTAGGCCACTCCAGGACCTTGAAATGCTTCTTACGAAGCCACTCCTTCGTTGCCCTGGCGGTGTGCTTTGGATCATTGTCATGTTGAAAGACCCAGCCACGTTTCATCTTCAATGCCCTTGCTGATGGAAGGAGGTTTGCACTCAAAATCTCACGATACATGGTCCCATTCATTCTTTCATGTACCCGGATCAGTCGTCCTAGCCCCTTTGCAGAAAAACAGCCCCAAAGCATGATGTTTCCACCACCATGCTTTACAGTAGGTATGGTGTTTGATGGATGCAACTCAGTATTCTTTTTCCTCTGTCACGGGGGCTTAGTTCAACTAAGGCTGAAATACCCGGGGCCCCTGTGGTGTCCCTTTTACTAGGGGAAACCCTGTCTGACCCTCAACCCAGGGTTTTTGCTGAAGGTGCAAATGCCTGAGCCTCCGACCTTTCCTTATCTCCTGCTCAGCCCTGCACTTAACCCTCCACCCTCCACCCAGTGAGAAGTCACCACCAAAGCTCCCACACAAATAATGACAGACAGGGAGAACTTAAACTGCACTGCGCCGCACACACACAGGAATAAACAGTAATGTGAACAGGGCACAACTAAACACAAATATGGGAAGGAGAAAGGATAACGACGGATCATACGACACCAGATATGAATCTCTCTCTCTTGAACACCTCCACTCCAGACCGGAACCACTTGGTATGAAACACAAGCTATAATCGGCAACGCCCATATGCCAGTATGACTATTTAAAGACCGTGGGCGTGACTAACCTTCCAACCTGGTCTCCAGCAGGATTAACCCCCGAGAGCCTGAAGATCAAACCGGCGCCACTGAGGCTATAGTGGCTGGAGGTGGAACTACCTCTGCCTGCCGGATGCTGTGGTGTGAACAGCGTCCGACATGACAGTACCCCGTCTTCTACGAGGGACCCCAGGGCCCTCAAGACTCATAGGACCCGGCTTGTCCGGATGACGACGGTGAAAAGAACTGACCAGCCGATCAGCATGTATGTCTGAGGCTGGAACCCAAGACCTCTCCTCTGGACCATACCCCTGCCAGTGCACCAAATACTGAAGAGTATGGCGTACTACTCGAGAGTCCACTACCTTGGCGACCTCGAACTCTAACTCGCCATCCACCATGACTGGAGGTGGCATCGGCGTCGTGTCCACCAAGCCTACCACCTTTTTCAATAAAGCCCTGTGAAAAACGTTATGTATTCTGTACACCGCAGGAAGTTCCAACCGATAAGCCACTGGGTTAATGATGGCAGAAATCCTAAAAGGCCCAATAAACCTTGGACCCAGTTTTAAAGATGGGATTTTGAGTTTTATGTTCTTCGTAGCTAACCACACCCATTCACCCACACACAGGTCCGGACCTGGCACGCGTCTACTGTCAGCCACCCGTTTGTACCTGGCACTCATGCTCAACAAACGCTGTTTCACCCGCCTCCAGACTGATGACAATTGGGCTCCTAGCTGATCCTCCTCCGGGACAACCCCGGAGTCACCCTGACGTAAGGTACAAAACTGAGGATGTTGACCGTACACACAAAAGAATGGAGACTCTCCTGATGACTCTTGGCGGTGATTATTTAATGCGAATTCGGCCAGAGGAAGGAAAGTAGACCACTCCTCCTGGTTGTCGGACACAAAGCATCGTAAATACTGTTCTAGATTTTGGTTCATGCGCTCAGTTTGTCCATTAGACTGTGGATGAAACGCCGATGAATGTGACAACTTGATCCCCAACCTTGAGCAAAAAGCTTTCCAAAACCTCGCCACAAATTGCGTACCCCTATCAGATACTATGTCAGACGGTACTCCGTGGAGTCTGACCACCTCCTTCACAAATACCTGAGCCAACGTCTTAGCATTGGGCAAAGAGGACAACGCCACAAAATGCGCCATCTTTGAAAAACGGTCAACCACCACCAGGATGACCGTGTTCCCTGCCGAGGCTGGCAAGTCAGTGATAAAATCCATGGAGATTTCTGTCCATGGCCTATTGGGTACCCCCAGAGGCTGTAGCGTGCCAGCAGGACGGGTTCGGGGTGACTTAGCCCTAGCGCACGTGATGCAAGCTGCCACGTACGAGACCACGTCCTGCCGGATTTTGGGCCACCAGAAGCGACGCGATACCAGCTCTAAGGTGCCCTTCACCCCTGGGTGACCAGCCAGTACCGAATCGTGGTGTTCCTTCAACACCTTAGGCCGAAGATGCAGGGGTACAAATGATTTGTTGGCGGGAAGTCCTGGTGGTACCTCCTCTTGGGCCTCGGCAATCTCCGCCTCTACCTCAGTCGTGAGAGCCGAGACCACTACCCCTTTCTGGAGGATGGGTACCGGCTCTTCCCGAGGTTCTCCCCCCGGAAAACACCTAGACAAAGCATCCGCCTTGGTGTTTTTAGCCCCGGGACGGTACGTCACAAGAAAATTGAAACGAGTAAAAAACAATGCCCAGCGAGCCTGCCTAGGAGACAGACGCTTGGCCGACTCCAGGTAGAGCAGATTCTTATGGTCGGTGATAACTGTGACCTGGTGAGCCGCCCCCTCCAAGAAGTGTCGCCATTCCTCAAAAGCCAGTTTGATGGCCAACAACTCCCTGTTGCCGATATCATAATTCCGTTCGGCCGGCGACAGCTTCTTGGAGAAGTAGGCGCATGGATGCATCTCGCTCAAGGACGAGCCTTGAG
Source organism: Dendrobates tinctorius (assembly GCF_039654945.1). Taxonomy (NCBI): domain Eukaryota; kingdom Metazoa; phylum Chordata; class Amphibia; order Anura; family Dendrobatidae; genus Dendrobates; species Dendrobates tinctorius. Next base: position 3,295,422 of record NW_027361703.1, on the reverse strand, counting down.
ACAGTACTGCCCCCACTCCCACCTCCGACGCATCAACCTCTACCACAAAAGGTTTAGACACGTCTGGTTGCACCAGAATGGGGGCTGAAGCAAAACTATTCTTCAGACGCTCAAATGCACGTATAGCCACCTCAGGCCAGTTCGCCAGATCGGCACCCTTTTTTGTCATGTCCGTGAGCGGTTTGGCGACAGTCGAAAAGTGTTTTATAAATTTCCTATAATAATTCGCAAACCCAAGGAACCGCTGGAGTGCTTTCAGACTCTCCGGCCTCTCCCATTGCAACACCGCTTGCACCTTAGCGGTGTCCATTTTAAAACCGGCTGCGGACGCAATATATCCCAAAAAGGGCAACTCCTGGACAAAAAATAAACATTTTTCCAGCTTAGCATAGAGCTGGTTCTCCCGGAGCAACTGTAACACCTGCCTAACATGCTCCAAATGAGTGTCCCGATCCCTAGAATAAATGAGGATATCATCCAGGTATACAATCACAAATCTCCCCAGGACATGACCAAATACATCATTAATAAAATGTTGGAAAACGGCAGGCGCGGTGGTCAACCCAAACGGCATAACCAGACTCTCAAAATGACCCTCAGGAGTGTTAAACGCCGTCTTCCACTCATCCCCCTGACGGACCCTTATGAGGTTATACGCCCCCCTGAGGTCCAGCTTGGAAAACCATTTCGCCCCCGCTACCTGGTTGAACAAATCCGGGATCAACAGCATTGGGTAGGGATCACGGATAGTAATCTGGTTTAACTCTCGGAAATCCAGACACGGGCGTAACCCCCCATCTTTCTTCTTAATGAAGAAAAACCCCGCGGCTACAGGCGAGGACGAAGGCCGGATGTGACCTTTGCTCAGACTCTCCGCGATGTAGTCTTTCAGAGCTTGTCTCTCAGGACCAGAAATATTAAACATCCTGGCCTTAGGTAATTTGGCCCCGGGTTTTAACCTAATAGCACAGTCATAGGCTCTATTCGGAGGCAGTTCTGAGCAACCCTTCTCAGAGAAAACATCCACGAAATCCTGCAAAGCCTCCGGCAGGCTGGGCGTCACGGCGGACACACATGTGGCCAAGCAATTGTCTTGGCAGAAACCACTCCATTGTACTATGTCCTGAGTTTTCCAATCAATTACCGGGTTGTGCCTGGACAGCCATGGAAAACCCAGGACCATTTGAGCTGGGAGATTACGGAGGACCCTACATGTAACCGACTCAGAATGTAGGACCCCAATGTGGAGTTTCACCTCTGCCACAAACTCAGTAATCTCCCCTTGAGGGAGGGGAACAGCATTAATGGTCACCACCTGTATGGGGTGAGGAAGTTTTTCGATCTTAAACCCGGCGGTGTGTGCAAACTCCTCATCTATGAGATTGGTGGCGGAACCGCTATCCACAAACACTGATATAGGTAGCTCTCTGTCGGCGATAATAACCTTGGCAGGGAGCATACATTGAGATACCAACATGGAGGATATGCATACGCTCAGTTGGGTCTCCTCCATACCCTCTGAGCTTAACAGTTTTCCGCCGGTGTGACCCTCTTAGGTAGTACCGGGCAAACGTTAACATAATGACCTCCTTTACCACAGTAGAAACATGCTCCGGGCATCCGGAAACCCGGAGCGCGAGGCTGAACCTGTGCCACGCCAGCAATCTGCATAGGTTCAGGGGACTCATCTACATCAACCACACCTGAACCTCTGTTTTCCCCCAGAGGTAGCGTCTCCTGTGCCCCCTGACGAAAACGGCGATCAATACGTATCACCAAACTCATGGCAGACTCCAATGATGCCGGAGTCTCATACATCAGGAGGGCTTGTTTCACCCTCCCTGATACCCCATGAATAAACTGGCTCCGCAGTGCTGGGTCATTCCACTGTGTGTCTACAGCCCAGCGGCGAAATTCCGAACAATAGTCTTCTGCCAAGCGCTCCCCCTGGCGGAGGGCGCGGATTTTAGATTCCGCTAGAGCCAGTCGGTCAGGGTCATCGTAAATGAGCCCGAGGGCAGAAAAAACATTATCGACCGAATGAAATGTAGCAGAGTCAGCTGGTAAGGAAAATGCCCATGCTTGGGGGTCACCACTCAGTAATGACAACACCAGCCCTACTCGCTGGGCCTCATTACCTGAGGATATTGGCCGCATGCGGAAGTATAATTTGCAGGCCTCCCGAAATACGACAAATTTGCTGCGATCGCCTGAAAATCGTTCTGGCAGCGGAAACTTCGGCTCTGCACTGATACCTGCAGATGCCGTTTGCACCTTTGCTACTACCAGGCCCTGCTGCTGAACTGCCCCATTCAACTCGGAGACCTGTATGGACAGCGCCGCCAACTGGCGGGTTATGGAATCTAATGGATCCATGGACTCCTGAAAAAATGTGGGCCGATTATAATGTCACGGGGGCTTAGTTCAACTAAGGCTGAAATACCCGGGGCCCCTGTGGTGTCCCTTTTACTAGGGGAAACCCTGTCTGACCCTCAACCCAGGGTTTTTGCTGAAGGTGCAAATGCCTGAGCCTCCGACCTTTCCTTATCTCCTGCTCAGCCCTGCACTTAACCCTCCACCCTCCACCCAGTGAGAAGTCACCACCAAAGCTCCCACACAAATAATGACAGACAGGGAGAACTTAAACTGCACTGCGCCGCACACACACAGGAATAAACAGTAATGTGAACAGGGCACAACTAAACACAAATATGGGAAGGAGAAAGGATAACGACGGATCATACGACACCAGATATGAATCTCTCTCTCTTGAACACCTCCACTCCAGACCGGAACCACTTGGTATGAAACACAAGCTATAATCGGCAACGCCCATATGCCAGTATGACTATTTAAAGACCGTGGGCGTGACTAACCTTCCAACCTGGTCTCCAGCAGGATTAACCCCCGAGAGCCTGAAGATCAAACCGGCGCCACTGAGGCTATAGTGGCTGGAGGTGGAACTACCTCTGCCTGCCGGATGCTGTGGTGTGAACAGCGTCCGACATGACATCCTCCAAACACGACAAGTTGTGTTTCTACCAAACAGTTCCAGTTTGGTTTCATCAGACCATAGGACATTCTCCCAAAACTCCTCTGGATCATCCAAATGCTCTCTAGCAAACTTCAGACGGGCTCGGACATGTACAGGCTTAAGCAGTGGGACACGTCTGGCACTGCAGGATCTGAGTCCATGGTGGCGTAGTGTGTTACTTATGGTAGGCCTTGTTACATTGGTCCCAGCTCTCTGCAGTTCATTCACTAGGTCCCCCTGCGTGGTTCTGGGATTTTTGCTCACCGTTCTTGTGATCATTCTGACCCCACGGGGTGGGATTTTGCGTGGAGCACCAGATCGAGGGAGATTATCAGTGGTCTTGTATGTCTTCCATTTTCTAATTATTGCTCCCACAGTTGATTTCTTCACTCCAAGCTGGTTGGCTATTGCAGATTCAGTCTTCCCAGCCTGGTGCAGGGCTACAATTTTGTTTCTGGTGTCCTTTGACAGCTCTTTGGTCTTCACCATAGTGGAGTTTGGAGTCAGACTGTTTGAGGGTGTGCACAGGTGTCTTTTTATACTGATAACAAGTTTAAACAGGTGCCATTACTACAGGTAATGAGTGGAGGAAAGAGGAGACTCTTAAAGAAGAAGTTACAGGTCTGTGAGAGCCAGAAATCTTGATTGCTTGTTTCTGACCAAATACTTATTTTCCACCATAATATGCAAATAAAATGAAAAAAAAACAGACAATGTGATTTTCTGGATTTTTTTTCTCAGTTTGTCTCCTATAGTTGAGGTCTACCTATGATGTAAATTACAGACGCCTCTCATCTTTTTAAGTGATGGAACTTGCACTATTGCTGACTGACTAAATACTTTTTTTCCCCACTGTATGTCTCATTATATATTATTAATAAAGTATTGAATTTTATGTGACATTTTGACTGCTGGCCTTCGTTTTCTTTTAATTTTGATCTTTGTGATTGCAGTTGTCTTTATCAATTGTCCTTCATGTATATGTGTACTGGCTCATTCTATCTGCCATGTGACTAATTGAGGCCTTTTTTGGTCCCATGCACATTATGTATACCACAATTTCTATTTAATATATATAGTAGGCGGGGTGATAGTACTTTGACAAAGGCATTTTCAAATAAAGGGGGTAAGGTATCAATCAAAACAAATACACAACCATCTGAGTATTCTTAAAGAGCATTAATAAACATTTCTCAAATCACCAACCGCTGCTATTACCTCTAATCCCCCATAACAGCATATTTTCATATTGCTTCATGCCCAAAAACAATAAGCCATTGATCACCCGGCTCAAATTGCACTATCCCCAAGTATTAAATCAACAAAATTTACAAATATGTAAGAACTTAGCTCATGGCCAATGAAAAATCGCCTTGACGCGTTTCCCTCCCGTAAAAGGAGTTCATCAGGAGGCCCATGATGTATTATGAATGCTCCCTCCGAGCATCAGATGTCATGCCTGGTTGCAGGTATCCAAATTGTTTTGCAATTTGTCCTGAGTAGGCTGATACCCCATATGTGGGGGTAAAACACTGTTTGGGCACATGGCAGAGCTTGGAAGGAAAGGAGCACCATTTGACTTTTTCAACGCAGAATTGGCTGGAATTGAGATCAGATGCCACATTGCATTTGGAGAGCACCTGATGTGCCCAAACAGTGGAAACCCCCAAATTCTAACTCCAGCCCTAACCCCAACACACCCCTAACCCTAATCTCAGCCCTAACCCTAGCCCTAATGGGAAAATGGAAATAAATACATTCCTTTTTTTTTAATTTTATTATTTTTTCCCTAACTAAGGGGGTGATAAAGGGGGGTTTGATTTACTATTTATAGCGGGTTTTTATTTTTGGCAGCTGTCACACGCTAAAAGACGCTTTTTATTGTAAAAATAGTTTTTGCCATCACCACATTTTGAGAGCTATAATTTTTCCATATTTTGACCCACTGAGTCGTGTGAGGTCTTGTTTTTTGCGGGACAAGTTGTCGTTTTTATTGGTACCATTTTCGGGCACGTGACATTTTTTGATCACTTTTTATTCTGATTTTTGGGACGCAGAATGAACAAAAACCAGCATTTCAAGAATTTCTTTTAGGGGGTGCGTTTACACCGTTCCGCGTGCGGTAAAATTGATAAGGCGGTTTTATTCTTCGGGTCAGTACGGTTACAGCGATACCTCATTTAGGTCTTTTTTTATGTTTTGGCGCTTTTATGCAATGAAAACTATTTTATATAAAAAATAATTATTTTTGCATTGCTTTATTCTGCGAGCTATAACTTTTTTATTTTTTCACTGATGATGCTGTATAGCAGCTCGTTTTTTGCTGGACAAGATGACATTTTCAGTGGTACCATAGCTATTTATATCTGTCTTTTTGATCGTGCGTTATTGCACTTTTTGTTCGGCAGTATGATGATAAAGCTTTATTTTTTGGTTTGTTTTTTATTTTTATTTTTTAAAAGGTTCACTAAAGGGGTTAACTAATGGGACAGTTTTATAGGGCGGGTCGTTACGGATGTGGCAATACCAAATATCTGCACATTTATTGTTTTTTTTTTTTTAATTTCCAAAAAATGAATTTATTGGGGAATATTTTTTTTTAAAATTTATTTAGCGATTTTTTATAAACTATTTTTACACTTTTTTTTTTTTTTTTAAACTTTATTACAATGTCCCAGGGGGGACATAACTGTCATGTGACAGATCGCTGATCTGTCACATCACAGATCGCTTTCACAGATCTGTCACAGGCACTGCAGAAGGCTTCCTCATGCCTGCGCTTTGCAGGCACTGAGGAAGCCGGCTCCCTGCAGGCCCCCGAAGGTCCCCGCCGCCATTTTGGATTCGGGGTCCTGCAGGGAAGGAAACCCCCGCAGCAGCACTGCACATTGCGCTGCTGTGGGGGTCTCAGTGAAGAACGGAGGGAGCCCCCCCTCCCCATGCCTCCCTAAAACCCCCAGTACACTGCGATCGTGTTTGATCGCAGTGTGCCAGGGGTTAACGTGTCAGGGCCGGTCCGTGACCGCCTCTGACACATAGTGCCGGGTGTCAGATGTAATAATCAGCTGACACCCGGCCGCGATCAGCGGCGCTCACCACGTGGGCGCCGCTGATCGCTATGACGTACTATCCCGTCCATGGGAATTAAGTCCCAGGGCACATGGACGGGATAGTACGTCATATGGCAGAAAAGGGTTAAAAGAGGGGAAGGGTACATACAACTTGAGGGGGAAAAAGTGAGGTCATGGTGGAAGGGGGAATAGGTAGTAATGTTACTGAAAGCTCTACTGAACAAATTCCCCTCTCATCCTATCCAAAGACATCTGACAACATCTGTTACTGGATGGGCTATTCGACTCCCTTTCTTTGTCAACCGCACAGTGGTATGCCTTGTAGATAAGGGTCAGAAAGAGCATGTGCTTCAGTGGATGGCAAACACCGTGTCAAGTGGTCTCCTCCACTTCCTCAACCTTAACATCACATATAGTACAATTCTCAGAAGTGGCACCCCAAATACCCTTGTTTCTCCCGGCATCAAAACTTTCCAACCGCCCTACTGACTGTGGGGAACTACAGATGGACCTTTCTGCAGAGCTGTTCACACACTCTATTCCAAGGGCTTCAGAGGACTGGTCAAAGATTCACAGAATCAAGAGGAGCAAGCATCTGCAGCAATGCCCCACATTTTTTCCTGTTAGATCTGGGGCTGGATGAAATAGGGTCTGAGCAGAATTCAGACCCTCGTCACCAGACATTAACCCCTGGGGGTGGAGGTGATACTGATGAGGCACATTCGGACTGTACTGTACTGTCAGCAAAAACAGGAAGATGGTGACCCTCAAGGTAAGAAGTGGGAGAACAGAGAGGATGACAATGAGGTTATGCTTGTATATCCCTCTTGGTGTGAACCCAGAGGCATGCAGCTGAGAAGCTCAGCAGAACTGGTGGAGGAGGAGGAAGACGAGAAGGTTATGTTGCAGCTTGCTGCACAGACATGGTGTGATGCAACTACGACAAGCACTGCATCCTCAGCCACAAAGGATGACCCAACTCCCACTATCTGAAAACTTTGCAAAAAATTACTCAGAAGAGGCAAAAATTGCAATAATTTGACTACTACATGCATGAATCGGCACATGGGCGATCAACATATCTTAGTCTGGGAATTACACTGTGCTGAAATGCAGACTAATGGGCCTCGCCAACCACCGTCAGTCCCATCAACTGCATCTGCTGCTTATTCCTCCTCTGTCAACGTGCAAGTGTTCTTACACAGGTCTCCATCCACAGAACTTCCACTTGTTTACCCCTTACAGTTGTGGTGAGAAAGAGACAGTCAGCTGATAAGGAAGTGGAGATGCTTGCTGTTTTTGTTTCATCAAGCACACCACATCTTTCTCAATCCACCATAACATCTCCACCTGCACCTCACTTACAGTCCAGCAGTTTGTCCTGTTCACCCTACTTCACCCTCTTTCAGCACAGTAGCCAGCCCCCGATCCTGCAGTTGTGGTCACATAAAAGAATGTTTCCTCTTACACATGCCAAAGCTAAGAGCTTGAATTCCACCATTTCCAATCTGTTGGCAACAGATATGCTGCGCTTCCACCTGGAGGATACAGACGGTCTCCAAAAGTTTATGGTCGTTGCAGTCCCCCCCGTATTAGTTGTCCAGTCACCATTCTCTAAGAAAGCTGTGCCTGCACTACACCAGCATGTCGCAGGCAACATCACCCATTCCTTTAACCCCCTTTCTGCCATGAGACGTACTATCCCATCCATGTGCCCTGGGACTTAATTCCCAGGGACGGGATAGTACGTCATAGCGATCAGCGGTGCCCACGTGGGGAGCGCCGCTGATCGCGGCCGGGTGTCAGGTGATTATCACAGCTGACATCAGGCACAATGTGTCAGGGGCGATCACGGACCGCCCCCGACACCTTAACCCCTTGCACACCACCATCAAACACGATCGCGGTGTACCGGGGGTTAAAGCGAAGCATCGGCAGGGAGGGGGCTCCCTCCGTGCTTCCCTGAGCCCCCCACGGCAACGCAATGTGCAGCGCTGCTGCGGGGGCTCCTTCCCTGCAAGCCCCCGAATCCAAGATGGCAACGGGGACCTTCGGGGGCCTGCAAGGAGCCGGCTTCCTCAGTGCCTGCAAAGCGCAGGCACAAGGAAGCCTGCTGCACTGCCTGTGACAGATCGCTGATGTGTCACAGTGATCTGTGATGTGACATATCAGCGATCTGTCACAGGACAGTGATGTCCCACCTGGGACAATGTAATAAAGTTTAAAAAAAAAAAAAAAAAGTGTTAAAATAATTTTAAAAAAAATCGCCAAATAAATTAGAAAAAAAAAATATTCCCCCAATAAATTCATTTTTTGGAAATAAAAAAACAAGCAAACAATAAAAATACACATATTTGGTATCGCCGCGTCCGTAACGACCTGCCCTATAAAACTGTTCCATTAGTTAACCCCTTTAGCGAACCCCTTAAAAAATAAAAAACGAAGCAAAAAATAATGATTTATTATCATACCACAGAACAAAAAGTGCAATAACGCGTGATCAAAAAGACGCATATAAATATCCATGATACCGCTGAAAACGTCATCTTGTCCCTCAAAAAACAAGCCACCATACAGCATCATCTGCGAAAAAAAAAAAAAATGGTATAGCTCGCAGAATAAAGCGATGCAAAAATAATTATTTTTTATATAAAATAGTTTTCATTGCATAAAACCGACAAAACATGAAAAAAATGACCTAAATGAGGTATCACTGTACCGTACTGACCCGAAGAATAAAGCCGCTTTATCAATTTTATCGCACGCGGAACGGTGGAAACGCACCCCCCCAAAAGAAATTCATGAAACGCTGGTTTTTGTTCATTCTGCGTCCCAAAAATCGGAATAAAAAGCGATCAAAAAATGTCACGTGCCCGAAAATGGTACCAATAAAAACGTCAACTCGTCCCGCAAAAAATAAGACCTCACATGACTCGGTGGGTCAAAATACGGAAAAATTATAGCTCTCAATATGTGGTGATGCAAAAACTATTTTTACAATAAAAAGCGTCTTTTAGCGTGCGACAGCTGCCAAACATAAAAACCGCCATAAATAGTAAATCAAACCCCCCGTTATCACCCCCTTAGTTAGGGAAAAATAATAAAATTAAAAGAAAATGTATTTATTTTCCCATTAGGGTTAGGGTTAGGGCTAGGGCTAGGGTTAGGGCCAGGGCTAGGGTTAGGGCTGAGATTAGGGTTAGGGTTGGAGTTAGAATTGGGTGCTTCCACTGTTTGGGCACATCAGGTGCTCTCCAAATGCAACATGGCGTCTGATCTCAACTCCAGCCAATTCTGAGTTGAAAAAGTCAAATGGTGGTCCTTCCCTTCCAAGCTCTGCCATGCGCACAAACAGTGTTTTACCCTCACATATGGGGTATCAGCCTACTCAGGACAAATTGCAAAACAACTTTTGGGGTCCAATTTCTCCTGTTACCCTTGGGAAAATAAAAAATTGGGGACTAATTGATCATGCTTGTGGAAAAAATATGATTTTTTTTATTTTCATGCCCGGGCATTATAAACTTCTGTGAAGCCCTTGGGGGTTCAAAGTGCTCACCACACATCTAGATATGTTCCTTAGGGGGTCTAGTTTCCAAAAGGGGGTCATTTGTGGGGGTTTCCACTGTTTAGGTACATTAGAGGCTCTCCAAAGGCAACATGACACCCGCAGACCATTCCATCAAAGTCTGCATTCCAAGACGTCACTACTTCCCTTTCGAGCCCCGACGTGTGCCCATACAGTAGTTTTCTCCCACATATGGGGTATCAGCGTACTCAGGACAAATTGGACAACAACTTTTGGGTCCAATTTCTCCTGGTACCCTTGGGAAAATAAAAAAATTGGTGACTAAAAGATCATGTTTGTGGAAAAAATACGATTTTCTTATTTTCACGCCTGGGCGTTATAAACTTCTGTGAAGCACTGGAGGGGTCAAAGTGCTCACCACTCATCTAGATAAGTTCCTTGGGGGGTCTAGTTCCCAAAATGGTGTCATTGATGGGGGGTTTCCACTGTTTTGGTACATCAGGGGCTCTCCAAACGTGACATGGTGTCCGATCTCAATTCCAGCCAAAAACGTCAAATGGCGCTGCTGCCCTTCCGAGCTCTGCCATTCCCCCAAATAGTGATCTACCCCCACATATGGGGTATCAGTGTACTCAGGACAAATTGCAAAATAACTTTTAGAGTCCAGTTACCCTTGGAAAAATAAGAAGTGAGGGTGAAAAGATTATTTTTGCGGAAAACATATGATTTTTTAATTGTACCGCTGTACGTTATAAACTTCTGTGAAGCCCTTGTGGGTTCAAAGTTCTCACCACATATCTAGATAAGGTCCTTGGGGGGGGTCTAGTTTCCAAAGGTGGTCACTTGTGGGGGTTTTCCACTGTTTAGGTACATCAGGGGCTGTCCAAACGTGACATGGCGTCCGATCAGAATTCCAGCCAATTTTGCATTGAAAAAGTCAAACGGCGCTCCATCCCTTCTGAGCTCAGCCATGCGCTGAAACAGTGGTCCCCCCCCCCACATATCAGGTATCAACGTACTCAGATCAAATTGCACAATCAATTTTGCAGTCCAATTTCTCCTGTTACCCTTGGTAAAATAAAAAAAATTGAACCTGAAGTATTTTTTTTTATGAAAAAAAGTTAAATGTTCATTTTTTTTAAATATTCAAAAAATTCCTGTGTTGCACCTGAAGGGTTAATAAACTTTTTGAATGTGGTTTTGAGCACCTTAAGGGGTGCAGTTTTTAGAATGGTGTCACTTTTGGGTATTTTCTATCATATAGACCCCTCAAAGTGGCTTCAAATGTGATGTGGTCCGTAAAAATAAAATGGTGTTGCAAAAATGAGAAATCACTGGTCAATTTTTAACCCTTATAACTTCCTAACAAAAAAAAATTTTGGTTCCAAAATTGTGCTGATGTAAAGTAAACATGTGGGAAATGTTACTTATCAAGTTTTTTGTGTGCCATATCTCTGTGATTTAAGGGCATAAAAATTCAAAGTTGGAAAATTGCGACATTTTCAAAATTTTCGCCAAATTTCCGTTTTTTTCACAAATAAACGCAAGTTATTTGAATGAAATTTTACCACTAACATGAAGTACAATATATCACGAGAAAACATTGTCAGAATCACCAGGATCCATGGAAGCGTTTCAGAGTTATTACCTCATAAAGGGACAGTGGTCAGAATTGTAAAAAATGGCCCGGTCATTAACGTGCAAACCACCCTTGGTGCTTAAGGGGTTAAAAAATGTATGTCTGCTAGGCTATATTTCACCAGTTAAACCTGGATGAACAAACATGGGCATGGGCATTACATCTCGCTGACTGGACACTTGGTGACTCTGGTGGCTGTGGGGGCAGGCAGTCAAGGGCCTGCTCCACAAGTCTTTGAATCCCCAAGGCTTGCGGGACAAACCTCTGTCTCTAACACTTCCTCCACTGCTTCTGTCTCCTCCACCTCCTCTAAGTTCTCCACCTGAGCCCTCCACTACTCTCTTAATGAGGCACGTGCTCCAAGAGTGCAGGGAGAATCCCCCCTCCTCCATACTATGCAGCCAGGACTCAGCGCAATAAGGCAGTGTTTAAATTAATATGCCTTGGAGACCGCAGTTACGCGGAGCCAGGGAAGGCCATGTGCGATAACGGTACAAACCTGGTGGCGGCCATTTGTCGGGGCAACCTCACACACGTGCCTTGCATGAGTAATGTCCTCAACCTGGTAGTGCAGCAATTTCTCCACCAGTTTCCTTGCCTGCATGTGCTGCTGCAGAAAACAAGCTCACTGCTTACTCACTTCTGCCATTTGCATCTCGCAGATCATCGACTTGCATCGCTACAGAGGTCTTTTGGCCTACCACTTAGCAGTTTGATTTGCGATGTGCCAGTGGAATTCCACTCTGCACATGTTGCAGTGACTGTGGCAGCAGCAACGAGCCCTGGTGCAGTATGTCCTTTTGTATAGTCTGGGCCAATGCAGTACAGACATGGTGGAAATCATGCTGGCGCAGTGAACAGAGATGAAAGACCTCTGCACCCTTCTGCACAGTTTCGAAATGGCTAGTAAGATGGTTAACTCTGGCGATGCCGTCATTACCATCACTATTCCGGTCATCTACATGCTGAAGCACACTTTGAATAGTCTGCGGGAGGAGGTGGTGGTTCCAGAGGAAGAGGTGAGAGCAGAGGAGGATGCGGAAGGGATAACAATATCTGAAATGTCCGGACTGTCATCGCACTGGCAGGTGCCATGGGAGGGTGGATTACAGCGATCAAGGAGGACTCATGGTACCATTCAAACTTTTACAGAAGATGCATTAGCTGAGGATCAAATGAAGGAGGATGAGGAGGAATAGGTGATGGGCGTGCAACAGTCAGGAGATGAAGAGGATAATGATCCGCTCTCTGTTGTCCATGGTTGATAGGATGGGACAGAATAAGCAAGCTTTAGTTTTACCCCGCCACCAACACATCATGTACTTGGACCTCATGGAAGCGCCCAACACGTGAGCACCATCTTGTTGCACTGTCTGAAACATGCCCATATTGTTAGGATTAGAAATTGTGCTGACTACTGGGTTGCCACTCTGTTATATCCATGATACAAGAGTAAATTTTGCCAGATGCTTCACCCCCTGGAAAGGGATGCATGCATTCTGGAGTATCAAAACTCTCTTGTACACTATCTTAAGAGTGGTTTTCTTAAAGACAGCAGTAAAGCACACAGTGGGCATTACAGTTATAGATTTCTAACCCTGGGAATGTCGAGTCATAAACACAAAAAGAGCAGCAGCATTGTAAGTGGCATAAGCAATTTCTGTGAGTTGTTTCACACATTTTTAGACCAGCCCAAGCACCAGCAGAGCAAAGTACAAATCTGACATGTTGTGAACGATTGGAGAGGATGGTGTAAGAGTATTTCAAGCTCAATATCAATGCCATCAGGAGGATTTGGACCCTTTTGCAATTTGGTCTTCAAAAATCGAAGAGTGGTCAGAGGTCGCTTGTGACGCCTTGGAGGTTTTGTCATGCCAGATAGTCAGCGTTCTCTCAGACTGTGCCTTCAGTGCTGCTGGTGGAGTCCTGATGGATAAGCGCATCCAACTGTCCCTGAAAGTCGAGACTGCCTAACTTTCATCAAGATCAACAAGTTATGGATCTTCAATGACTTTTACACCCTAGTCGCAGACTGAGAGACTGAGAAGACTAGACGATAGTGTAGTTTTAAGTGTCGTGCATTGATCTCGCATTATTGCAGTCAGCGACACCTATGTCGTGGCTTCTGTGGCTGCTGTTGCTATTGCGGCTGATGTCAAGAACAATTTTTTTTAAAATGTGGAGATTCCAAGTTGGGTCCCCATCTGGTGGGTTGCCTGTAGTGGAAGGTGTGTCAAAGCCCCATTATACTGTTTCTCTTCTGGGGAAATTGATGCCACTTTAGTGTTATGTGACAATAATTTTTTAAATGTGGAGACTTCAAGTTGGGTCTCTCTCTGATGAGTTGCCTGTAGAGGAAGAGGTGTCAGAGGCCCATTGTACTATTTCTACTCAGGGGAAATTGATGCCACTTTAGTGGTGTGTGACAGTAATTTAATGAAATGTGGCTTGCCTGTAGTGGAAGGGATGTCAGAAGCAGATAGTACTATTTTTCTAGGGGAAATTAATGCCACTTTAGTGATGTGTGGCAATAATTTTTTTTAAATGTTTGCACTCCAAGTTGGGTTTCCATCATGTGTGTTGCTTGTAGCAGTAGGACTCCCAGACAGGAAGGCCTGCACTTTCAGTCAACTACCTGTGTTAACAATACTTATTTTTTTGTAACGTTTGTAGTCTACCAAGCTGATATTCGTGGCCAAAATACGTAAGCTTGTAACCCACGCCAAGGGTCCCCACACTAAACTAATTAGCAAAGCCACTAAAGAAGACTCAAAGTCTCCAAAAATTCAATTTAATCAGCAGACAAAAATGCAGCAAAACACTTACATGCCCAGATCTTGGGACAAATGCACTACAGGGTGCAGCCAGCCCATAAAGCAAGATGTTAGAAACACAGGTGCAAAATACCAGATCAATAGCTTCTCTGCACCTTCCCATTCCTGGACGGGGTGACTGCCCAGTATCCAATTGCACAGGGCTGCCACTAGGAATTTTGGGGCCCCATACTGTTAACATTTTTGGGGCCCCAAAATTCCTAGTGGCAACCCTGCCCCAAGCTGTGAGTTTTGCCTGGTTGGCTATCAAAAGTACAGGGGAGCCCACAACGTTTTTTCTTAATTATTTATTTACAGCGCAGGAGTTGGCTAATGAATACACCCATCAGCCACTCCTGCTGTCACTGTTATTAGCGGCAGCAAGTGTCGGATGATGGGAGCTGTAGTCCAATCAGCTGACACCAGTTACCGGAGGTAAACTTTATACCTCCGATCACAACTGAGCGCTCTTTTGACAGCGTGAGACCTGCAGCTCTCTGACCGATGAGAATGATTTCACCGCCGATCAGAAGTGCTGTTTGCTGTGCTGTCGTGCACATGACAGCGTGGCAAACACTAGATGTTCAGGCCCCCCATTCAAGTGAATGGGTTCCGGGTTCGAGTTTGGGTCCGGGTACTGTTCTGGTACCCGAATCCGTACTTTTTGTAACTTTTTCGGCTGAACCCGTCGGACCCGAACATCCAGATGTCCGCCCATCTCTAGTTAGCAACTGAAAAAAAATAGTTTTTTTGACTCTGAAAAAGCTCAGCCCACAGATTAAGTTCTGTGGCTGTAAATGACAAGGTGAGATATGCCTTGGTGAATCACGTTTAGCAACTGAAATAAACAGATTTTGAAAGCTCTACTTATGCATGGAGCACAATAGAAGAAGTGTACAACACACTTCTATGAAATATGCCCTACTGTCTTTATATGTCGACCTCACAAATGGCACAAGAAAAAAAATTCAGCTGGAAGGTCTATTTCACAGCCACACAAGACACTAGAAATCTAAACTATCTGACTTAGAAACAACCGCCTAGCTAACTAGCTAAAATCTATTATAATCCAGGATTAGCTTCAGGATGAGCCTCTCTGCGCTGTTATAGTGACAGAATTGCATTAAAACAAGATGTTCACTCTTTATATAGAGAGGGACATGTGATTTCTGCAGCCAGTGGCATAAGTCGTTGTGTCTGGACATAGTGGATGCTTCGTGCGCTCTGATTGGCTAGCCGCAATGTGCACACTTAAAGTTAGAAATTTTTTTTTTTACAAGCATGTTGATCCTCTGAGCACTCCCCACTCCCTACCTTCATCAAACATGTGCCCCCCCCGCTCATCATACACCACTCTCCTGGCCAAAGTGCTACAAATACTTTAGTGGCAACGCAAATATTTTCACGCACTTTAACCAAATGTTACTGATTTTTCACGATTTTATGAAAATTTGATAGTGATTACGATCATGAATCCGAATGTGTCATATTTGTGACAAATTTTTAGCTTGGCTATCGTTTATGAAACATATTAGCTCATCTATATTTATAAGGTTGCTTTGGATTAGGAAAAACATGTCTACTTTCTTTAAAAAACAGCTCTATTCCTGTTCACAGATTATGTGAGGTCTTCTAGATTAGCTTCATTCACCAGAATGAGGCCAAGCTACAATACCATGGTAAAAAGTTCTACTGTTCTACTGCTAGACTACCCCTTTCTGGATAAAATAAGCCATTGATGATGATGATAATAATAAAAAAAGATTTTTTTTTATTTCTATAGCCCCAACATATTAAGCAGCACTCTACACTTCAAAGGGTATTTGTACAAACAAGAAGTGGATGGGAAACCAAGGCAATAAGAGGCATTGGAGGAGTAGTTGGAGAGGGGAAAGTTTAGCAAGAGGGAGACCAATTAGTAGAGAGTTGCAGTAGTCCAGATGAGAATGAATCGGTGCAACAGTAAGAGTTTTTGCAGTCAAAGGCAAGGAAAGTTCAGATTCTAGAGATGTTTTTGAGGTGCATTTAACATTAGTGAGCGAGTGATCAGGTAAAGGGAATGAATGAAAGAGCTGAATCAGCTATAAACCCAAGACAGTGAGCATGCTGCTTGTGAGTTACGGTTGAACGCCACACAGAAATGGCAATATTTGGTATAAGGAGGTTAGTAGAGGGGTAAACACAAGAAGCTCCCTTTTGACAGATTCAGTTTTAGACAGAGGACATTATGTAAGAGACAGCGGACAATCACTGCTATTTTGTAGTAGTGCTGGGATGATATCTGGAGATGTGCATAATTAGGTATCATCAGCATAGATGTGGCACTGAATACCAAATTTACAGATGGTTTTATCAATTGTGGCGGTGTATGGAGAGAAGAGGAGGGGTCCTAGAACTGAGCCCTGATGAACCTCGACTGTACGTGGAAGAAGAGAAGAAGTGCAAGCAATTGAACCACTTAAGGACTGGTCAGAGAGGTATTAGGAGAACCAAGAGAAAATGGTGTTCTTGATGACTATAGAGTGGCGCATAGTGAGGAAGAGCTTGTAACTGGTAGTTCACAGTGTCAAATGCTGCAGAAGGATTCATGAGAAATGACTATTAGATGTTGCTTTTAGTAGAATGTTACAGACTTTAGTAAGAACAATTTCTATAGAGTGTAAAGAGCAGAAACTGAGTTGTGAAAAGTCAAGAAGAGAGTTATCTGAACAATAGTGGATTACACAAAAGTGGACCAAGCATTCCAGGAGTTAAGAGATAAAGGTCATATTTGAGACAGATCTGCAGGTAGTAGTTCAATTCTGGTCGAAGGATCGGATGGCAAGTTTGAAATATGTTACAGGAGGAAAAAGAGGTTAAAAGTTTTAGCAAGGTAGGTAGTGACAGCCAGGGAGAACATCTAGAGAATGATAGGGTTACTGGTGCAGGTAACTGGGCAAGACACTGCATGGAGCCTGGTACCTCTTATGTCAGCAGTTCAAAGATAGAAATATTATGTTATGCTGTCAATTGGCCAGAAAAAAACACAGCATAGCATTAGATATGGGAATACATTTGTTCATTAATCATAACTATACACAGCTCCTTTAAAGGGGTTATCCACAACTGGACAACTTAATCAATTCAGAATAAAATTAAAATAAAAGCATTGGTTAATCACCTTCTGAAGAGGAGCCATTCCAGAGCTGATGTTCCTGGCTAATAAACAAATAGATACGCAACAAGCTTACTAAACTCCTTCCCACGAAGCCAAGTGACTTTTAAGGTTCCTTTTTTTACACTGCCTCTTGCAAAGTATTGTTTACATCATTATTAAAAAAATAGGAATTTAGCAACTTAACAAAATCAAGACACCTCTGTGCATTTGTTGCAGATCATAAATGAAATTGTCTACATTTTTACACAAACAATAGAAAATATCTGCTCAAGTGTGTTGCATTTTTTGTTGAGAACAAGCAATACTTTCGTCTCTTTGATGTGACTGTTCCAGCTACTTCTAATCAATAAGTTGAAAGCTCAAACAACAATCCATCATTTTTATCACAGCTGTGAAAATTAAAATATATAAATCTAGAAAAGATAAAGTTGTCAGTGGACTCTCTGGTACATGACAAGATAAAGACACAGAATAAAGTAAAGGATAAAGAAAAGTAATATTACACTCAGCATATTGCTGCTGTTATACATAATGTATAAGGAATCTTCTGTTATGAAAAACTAAATGGGCAGGAATGCTGCTATAAATGGGATTGGCCTAGGGACATTAACATGTTTTAATGTAATGGCATGTCAATAGGGTGCTGTAACATTATGCTTGTTGTGGGTCTGAATGATGGAAATCTGCTATTCACACGAGGGAGGAAATCTCTGCACCTCTGGCATAGTTCTTGCACAACAGCTGTAGTAAAGGGAATTGTAACAGTTATTTTCAGGTGAATAGTCCTATGCTCAATTTCCTCTTAGCCTCTTAATGACCAGGAATACGCATTAAAACAGCGGCCACTATGGGGCGTTATTCCCTCATCGCCGTTTTAAAACAATTGAGAATCAGGGTATAGCGCCCCACAGAGTATGAAAATGTTAGGTATTTCAGTTACCAGGGGTAGCTAAGACCCTGGAGAACACGGTCAGGGATGGATTATCCTTAAAAAAAAAAGTGGCATTAAAGTCATTTTTCTCTCTTCTGAGATTATATACATGTCAGAAGAGACAGAAATGATGTCCGCAAGCAACCCCAACCCCCGGCACCTCCACCATTTCCCGGCCCCTTCCTGAAAAAAAAAATGGTAGTAGCATGTGCAGTATGCCCACTGAGATCTGTCGGCCGGCACCTGACAACATCAGGTATTTTTCCTATTGGTTCCTTTTGATCACTGTGATAGACCCTATCACAGTGATCAAAAGCCAATAATTTGTATGTCATCCTACCTGTGTCTTCCCCTTAGTCAGGTTATTTTTTTTTATTTTATCATTTTTATTTCTATTATTCTTTGCCGTTAGGGCTAGAGTTTGAGTTATGGTTGGGCTTAGGGTTAGGTTTATAGGCTAGGGTTGGGTTTGTAGGCTTAGGGTTGGGCTTAGGGCTAGGCTTGGGCTTAGGGTTAGGCTTATTGCTGTTTTTGGGCTCAGGGTTAGGCTTGGGTTTAGGATTATGACTGCGGTTATTGTTAGGGTAGGATTCAGGGTAAAGGTTGGGCTTAGGGTTGGAGTTGGGTTTATGCTTGGGTTTGGGCTCATGGTTGGGGATAAGGCTTTTTTTAAAAGTAAAAAAAAATTATGACAATATGATGACTAGTGTTGAGCACAAGTGCTCGCTACTCATGTTTGCATCAGGGTGCTCAGTTATGTACCGAGTATTTTGGGTGTTTGAGTGACATACTTGAGTCTCTGCCCCACATTTTTTTTGGCTGTTATACATGGGCAATCCCCACATGCTTTTTTGGGGTGTCTAACAGCTGTGAAACATGCGGAATAGGAACTTGAGCATGTCGCTCAAGCACCCCCTATACTAGGCGCATACCCGAGAACCCGATGCAAACTCAAGTAGCGAGCATTTGTGCTCAACACTAATGATGACATTTTTAATATGACAACCTAATGTTATCAAATTCTGTGTCACTATACCCCTGGATAAAATCATTGAGGGGAGTAATTTAAAAAATGGGGCCAACTGTGGGTGAGTTTCTGCTGTTTAATCACCGTAGGGGCCCTGAAAAATGTGACATAGTGCCCACTATCGCTTTCAGCAAAATATGGGTCCCAAAATTCAAATATCGCTCTTTCTGTTCTGAGTGCAGCCTTTTGTCCAAACAGAACTTTTTGGCTACATATGGGGTATCGCCGCACTTGTAAGAAAGTGGGTAACAAACTGTGTGATCCACTTTTTGGTGTTACCTCTTGCGAAAGGGAGAAATTTGGGGCTAAAGCAAGATTTGGTGGTAAAAAATGTTAAAAAAAATTATTACACTTTGCATGAATTCCTGTGTATCAACTGAAGAGTTACTTTTTTTAAAGTTTTATTTTTATTTTTTATTTGAAGGATTCAGTTTTTGAAATAGGGTCTCTTCTGAGGAGTTTCCAATTTATAAGCCCCTCAAAGTCCACTCTCCCAGTGGGTCATGGCACCTGCAAACCATAACAGTAAAATCTGCACTACAATATGGCACTCCTTTGCTTCTGAGTTTTGTGCTGTGCCTCAAAAGTAGTTACCGACTACATGCAAGGTATTAATGTACTCAGGAGAAATTGCACAACAAACTAAGTGGTCCATTTTTTCCTGTTTGCACTTAGAAAAATTAAAAATTTGGAGCTAAAACAACATTTTAGTGGTAAAAAATAAATGTAATTATTCTTTCTTTACCTCCATATGGTACAAATTTCTGTGAGGCACAATTGGCGTCAACAAGCTCACTGCGACCTAGATGAATTCATTGAGAGGTGTAGCTCATAAAATGATGTTACTTATGGGGGGTTTCTTCACCCTCAAACAATTCTAGAAAAATCTGAACTCCAATATGGCGATTTTTCCCACCTGAGCTTTGCACTGTGACTCAAAAGTAGTTTTTAACCACATACGACAAATTGTATGGCCAATTTTTCTCCATTACCCTTGTGAAAATGAAAAATTGTGTCAAAGTCAATTTTTTACAGGAAAATTTTACTTTTTCATTTTCACAGTTCAACGTTATAAACTTTTGTGACTCACTTGGGGATTCAATGTGCTCACCATACATCTAGATACAGTACATCCCTTGAGGGATCTAGTTTCCAAAATGTGGTCACTTGTGGGGGTTTCCATGGTTTAGGCACATCAGAGGCACTCCAAACGCAGCATGAGGTCTGCTCTCGATTCCAGCTATTTTTCGTTCAAAATTCATAAAGTGTTCCATACCTTCTGAGCCCTGCCATACACACAGACAGTTGTTTTCCCTCACAAATGGGGTATTGGCATACTCAGGAGAAGTTACAATTTCTCCTGTTATGCTTGTGAAAGTAAAAAATGTGGGGCTAAAGTAAAATTTTTGTAAAAAAAATAGAAATGTTCATTTTTTCTTTCCACATTCCATTAATTCTTGTGACGCACCTGAAGGGGTAATACACTTTTTAGATTTGGGTTTGAGGTGCAGTTTTTAGAATGGTGTCACTTCTGGGTACCTTCTCTCATATAGGCCCCCAAAATAATTTCAAATGTGATGTGGTCCCTGAAAAAATGATTTTGTAAACTTTGTTGAAAAAATGAGAAATTGTTGATCAACTTTAAACCCTTGTAACTTCCTAACAAAAAAAAATGCTTAAAATGCTACCTATGTAAAGTATATATTTGGGAAATTGCTTAAAATGATACCTACGTAAAGTATATATGTGGGAAATGCTACAGTATTTATAAAAGATTTCATTTGGTATAACTATCAGATTTAAAGGCATAAAAATTAAAAGTTTAAAAATTATGATCAAATTCACCAGAGCAGGCTGTAAAGGATCAGTCCTGCTTACGCTGTACATCATAAATTTAAAAATCCCTCTATAATTAAGAATGGAGAAAAACTTTAACCAAGGAGACATTTCAAAGTTGCTTGTTTTTACAAGCACTTTGCAATTTTACCCATTTATGAAATTATGACAGCCCTTTAAGTATTTGCTGTAGATTGGATGTAAATGTTATTAACTGATATAGAGAGTACTGCCTCCTTTCTTGGTGTACTACGGAAATATAGGGGTTTATTATTATCACAATCTGCAATGGTAAAGCCAGCATTCTTCCTATTAACAGAGCAGAATTGTGTCATAGCTCGACTTAGGGAAACAGACCACAAGGTCATCAGAGTCTCTATCTGTTGAATAGAAAAAACACGGCACTCAGTGTGGATGGAGGGAGGTGCACAAGTCGGGTATCCAGCCAACTAACAATGTACAAATATATATATATATTATACAATATATATATACAAACTGAATATATTACAGTACAAATTTCTGGACACCCACACCAATCATTGGATCTACCGGTCCCTGTGTAACCCAAGGTGTCAAACCCGTGGGTCTGGTGATTTCCTACATGAATGGTGTCCTTTCATCCTCAGTAGCTGCTGCTTCCCAGACGTCTGTTTCTCCACATTATTAATGAATCTACCCAGTACTGAATAGTGCCTACTTATGACAGCGGTTCTTTAATAATAATATATGGAATTTTCCATTACAGTTCCTCTCAGTTAAAATTCTGTTTCTGATGAAGGTCAATTGTATGACCGAAAACGTTTAATGAAGTAAAAGAAGTATATTTAGCTGGATGCCTTTTACAATAAAGGAACTGTCAAATCAATTTTTCTTTTGAGTGCCAAGTTTTTGTACTACATTGTTAGTTCCCTATCTGTTGAGTCACAGCCAGATTCCTCTCTGCTCAATTTCACAGCTCAGGGACAGTTCGTATTGGAGGGAGAGAGTGCTTGTTCAGGCCTGTGTGTGCACAGTTTAACTAATCTAAGTCCTCTAGCATTAATATTGATGCTGATGCTGATGCTGAACCATCATACTAAAAGCTCTTCTAAGAGCTAATATTATGCTTTGCTGTTTTTATCAAATGCACTGTGCATTTAGCCTAGGGACAGTTGCAGGAGCAGGGAGAGTGGTAGAACAACGGCTCAAGGCAGGGCTGACTGCTTCACAGTTCGTTTAAATATTTTTAAAGTTTAGTTGATGTACTCCTACACTCATAGAGGCTTTGCACAAAGTACAAAGCCAGGAAAAAATTATAACCAGGATAATACAGTAATCCTCTTTAGGTGTCCGATTCTTGTTGTCCTTCCTTGGGAGGCTGGGTGGACTTCCTCCTCTTGCTTCCTGCTTTTTGGTGTGTTATGTATCACAGAAATGTACCCCAGGCCACAGAATATTGCATGAGTGAGTAATTGATCCCAGAAACATTTTTACACGCTTTTTGGAAGTGTTTTATAACACTGAAAATGTACAACACAACATGCAATACTGTATGGATGAGGAATTGAAGCCAGATTTTTTTTACTTTCTGTGCAGTGATAGATATCACAGAAATATCCCCAACACCATGGAATACTATATGGGTGAGTAATTGAACCCAGAAACATTTTTAAACTCTTTTTATATAGTGTTAGATATCACAGAAATGTCCCCACACCACGGAATAGTGTATGGGTGAGTAACTGAATGCAGAAAATTTTTTAAATGCTTCTGGAAGTGTTTCATAACACTGAAATTTACAACAGACCACGTAATACTGTATGAATGAGGAATTGAAGCCAGAAAAATGTTGAAACACATTTTTGCAGTATTATTTATCACATAAAGGAAAAATGTACCCCATACCATAGCATACTGTATGTGAGTAATTGAATTTAGAAACATTTGTAAGTTCTTTTTGGAAGTGTTTTATAACACCAAAATGTACAACAGACCATCCTTATATTTTTTTCTTGGATTTGTACTTTGTGCAAAGCCTTTATGAGTGTAGGAGTACATCAACTACACTTTAAAAATATTAGAATGAGGCCAGCCAGTTGTTGCCTTTTAGGAGTCTATGGATGACCCTCCTTATAATTTCCTCCTAGCTTTTGTAACAAATGGAAGTGGAGGCACAGATGGTGAAGTTCACATTCATTTTATATTTTTAGAGTGGAAGCTCGGGACCACGGTCTGGGGGGCTTTGAAGGAGGCATGACTATTGAGCCCCAGGTATCCGTAGTAAGATCCCTCGAACAGGACCAGAGTGAAATACCTGGGGGACATAGGTGCTACCTCCAATTAGACCCTGGACATGTAGCAGCTGTCCCAGTGGGACAAACGGGTAACAGATATAACAGATCTGATGGAGCTGACCGGTGGACACCGGGAATAAGTGGTGAAGCTGTCACTGGTGAGGAAGATCAGGTTCTGGGTAGATGATAGGAAGCTGGCTCCAGCAACCTTGACGTAGTCCTCGGGTTCAGATGGCGAGTGGTGGAACAGGATGGCACTTGAATCGATGGATACTGATGTTGCCTGAGATATTTGATCACTGGTCACAGATACTCTGCGGAGACAAACAGTATGAGGAAGTGCAAACAGATTGCTAATGCAGTGCAGACAGAACAGGGACTGAGCTAGATGTAGCAAGAGTAGATACTCGTTGCTCCGGCACTCTCCCTATGGAGGAGAGGCCGGAAATAATAATCAGTGTGCTGCCATTGGTTAATTGCTATTTTCAAAAAATGCACGCTGACCCTTTAAGAGACCAGAGGAAGGCACACACGTCCTAAGCCTTCTCCCTGAAGGCCTGCTGGCAGCGTGCCAGGAAGTGGGGGAGAGAGAAGCAACAGCAGGACGCCGAGGGACAGACAGAGCACAAGGATCCAGACAGGGACCTTGCCGAGGTACAGGGGCAGTGTGGAGAGCAGGAGCAGGTGAGAGACCAGAACTGGGGACAGCACCAGAACCAGATGCAGTGCCAGAACCAGGATCAGGTGTAACAGTATCCTCCTCTTTACGCCCCCTCTTTTTCAAGCATGCGTGAAATTTTTTAAGAAGGAGAGGAGTCTGGATGTTCTCTGTAGGCTCCCAAGACCTCTCCTCAGGACCAAAGCCCTTCCAGTCCACCAGGTAATAGGTCTTACCACTTACTTTCTTAGTGGCCAAGATATGCTCTAGCTCAAAAACATCATCCTCAGAGACAGGATCTGGAGTGGTACCCTGGTCCTTAAATAATGAGCTCAAAACTACTGGTTTGAGGAGGGAAACATGAAAGGAGTTAGGCACATGTAAGGAAGTAGGCAATTTCAGTTTGTAAGAGACCGGGTTGATTTGTCTCAAGACTCAATGAAACGAGGACCCAATTTGTAGGACGGCATCTTAAGGCGGTTGTGTCGCGTCCGTCTGCGGTCTGGGCTGCAGACAGACAGCGCCCCGAGTAGCACCGACACCCTTTACCCCTATACAGGGATCTGGATTTACTGCAGAGCCCAGGAAGCGCTGTCTGAACAGGAGCAGAGTGCCAGAGCAGAACGGTCGCAATAGAACAGCAGGAAGGGAGCCAAAAATGGAGACGGAAACCAGGCGAACAGCGGAGGTACAGAAACGGCAGGCAGAGGCAGAGTCGAGAGTCCAGGCAGAGGTCAAAAACCGGGAGAGTAGCGGAGGTACAAAATCGTCAGGTAGTAGAGGGGTCAGGAATCCAGGCCAAGGTCAGCGTCAGTAATCAGGAGAAATGCAAGGTACAAAAACGGCAGGCAACAGAGTAGTCAGAAGTTCAGGCTGAGGTCGGAGTTAACGATAGGCAATCACAAGTAACACGTAGGGGAACCAAGAATATATCCGGCGGCTTGCAAGCCCAGTCCCAAGGTATTTGAGGGATCAGGTCGTCCCTCACAGGCTCCCGGGCTGGTGATGTCATCAGGACCGCCCCCAGGACCAGACCTGATGATGATGCACTAGCCCCTTCATGACTGACAGAGGAGCGGAGTCTGCGTCCAGTAGACGCCTGCGCAGAAGCCCTTTCATTGTTGCCGCCCTCACTCGGGCGCGAGCCACGGTGCCTCCTAGTGGTTGAGGGCGGAACAGCAGGCCCCGAGATCGACGACGACATGTCAGTCCGGCGTCTCCTGGTGGCCGAGGCCTGGACAGCAGGCCCCGAGCCCGAGGGCGGCGTGACAGTCCGTCGCCTCCTAGTGGCTGAGGGCGGAACAGCGGGCCCCGAGTCTGACGGCGACGTGACAGTACCCCCCTCTCCAGGAGGGGCCTCCGGACCCTCAAAACCCGGTTTGTCAGGGTGCAGGAGATGAAATCTCCTAATTAATGCCTTGGCATGGATGTTCCTTGCGGGGACCCAGGACCTCTCCTCCGGGCCGTAGCCCTTCCAGTGTATAAGATACTGTATGGAGTCTCTCACAAGGTGGGAGTCAAGGATACCCTGGACTTCATACTCCAAGGACCCTCCGACCGAAACAGGAGGAGGAGGGGACTGGACAGGGTGAATTGGGGAGCGATACAGTTTGAGGAGAGACTTGTGGAACACGTTAGGTAATTTAAATGACTGCGGAAGTTTCAAACGGAAGGCTACCGGGTTAACCACTTCTATAATTTCATATGGGCCGATAAATCTGGGACCCAGTTTGGCAGACGGTACTTTCAGTTTGATGTTTTTAGTCGAAAGCCAAACCTTGTCCCCAACCCCCAAGTGTGGCCCCTTGGACCGTCGTTTGTTTGCAGCTGAAGCCTGCCTAACTTGAGCCCCTTTCAAATTTGTATTTACTTCAGACCATATTGTTTTCAAGCGATGTATGTTTTTCTCTACCCCAGGGAGCTCCGACATCCTAGCCGAGAACGACCCAAAGCGCGGATGCAATCCAAGGTTACAAAAAAAAAGGGGTAGTTTTAATGGAGTCCTGGTAGCGATTATTTAAGGCAAACTCAGCCAATGGCAGATGTTCTACCCAGTCGGACTGGTGTCCTGACACGTAACAACGGAGGTATTGCTCCAGAGCTTGATTAGCACTTTCGGTTTGCCCACTGGTTTTCGGGGTGGTAGGCCGAGGAGAAGGATAACTCAACACCGATGCGTTTACAGAACGCCCTCCAGAATTTTGAGACGAACTGGGTACCTCTGTCGGACACAATATTTGACGGAACACCATGAAGATGTACAATGTGCACAAGGAACAATTTGCTCAAGGTTTCGGAGTTAGGTAAGCCAGACAGGGGAATAAAATGGCACTGTTTGCTGAACCTGTCTACCACCACCCAGATACATGTTTTCCCATCTGAGGTCGGCAGGTCTGTGATGAAGTCCATGGAGATGTGGGTCCATGGACTCTCAGGGGTGGGCAAGGACTGAAGCCAGCCAGCAGGGCGATTATGGGTGGATTTGGCGCGGGCACAGACTTCACATGCTGAAACATAGTTCTTACAGTCCTTGACCACCAAAAGTTCCTAGTTACCAACCTGGTGGTATTGTTGAGCCCAGGATGACCTGCCAGAACAGAGTCATGTGACTCTTTAAGAACTTGAAGGCGAAAGGAATTCGGAACAAACAATTTTTTGGGGGGTGTAGTGTCAGGAGCTCATTCTGGAGACCTACGGATCTCCTCCAGAAGGTCCAAGGAAACTGCCGACACGACGATCCCATTGGCTAATATCGGAACGGGTTCAGTCTTCGGCTTGTGTGGGGCAAAAACTGCGAGAGAGGGCATCGGCCCTCACATTTTTCGTGCCAGGGCGAAAGGTGATTAAAAAATCGAACCTTGAAAAGAACAAGGCCCACCTGGCCTGCCTGGAATTCAGTCTTTTAGCTGACTCCAGGTAGGTCAGGTTTTTGTGGTCTGTAATGACGGTGACCTTGTGTTTGGCGCCTTCGAGAAAGTGACGCCATTCCTCGAAGGCCCATTTGATTGCTAGTAATTCCCGATTCCCAATATCATAGTTCTTCTCTGTGGCAGAGAACTTTCGGGAAAAAAAAGCACATGGGCGCAGCTGAGTGAGGGCTGCAGTGCCTTGCGATAGCACTGCTCCCACTCCGACTTCGGAGGCATCCACCTCCACAATAAATGGGCGGTCTAAGTCAGGTTGTACCAAAACCGGGTTGGCCACAAAGCATTCTTTTAACGTAGAAAATGCTTGAATGGCCTCGGGATTCCAGTTGGTCACGTCCGCCCCCTTTCGGGTTAGATCCGTGAGTGGCTTGGCAATCTCAGAAAAACTCCTGATAAACTTACGGTAGTAATTGGCAAATCCCAAAAATCGCTGCAATGCTTTCAGCGATTTGGGTTGCACCCACGCCTTAATAGGTTGGATCTTGGCAGGATCCATGCGGAACCCCCTGCCTGAGACCATGTACCCCAAAAATTGTATCTCCTCAGCGAAAAAGACACATTTCTCCAACTTAGCAAACAAGGAGTTCTCCCGTAGTCTCTGCAGTACTGAACGGACGTGTTGAGCATGTGTCACAGGGTCAGTGGAGTAAATCAAAATATCATCCAAGTACACAACGACATACACACCACAGATGTCCCTGAAAATATCGTTAACAAAGTGCTGAAACACTGCAGGAGCATTGCTGAGTCCGAAAGGCATTACTAGGTACTCAAAGTGACCAAGAGGTGTATTAAACGCTGTCTTCCACTCATCGCCGTCTCTTATGCGGATTAGATTGTATGCCCCCCGGTGGTCAAGTTTAGTAAACCAACGGGCTCCAATTAGCTGATTAAAAAGATCAGGGATGAGTGGAAGCGGGTACTGGTTCTTTATAGTGATTGCGTTTAATTCCCGGTAGTCAATGCAGGGTCTGAGACCACCATCTTTCTTCTCTACAAAGAAGAACCCAGCTCCAACTGGTGAAATAGATGGTCTAATGAACCCCTTTCTTAAGCTATCCGCTATGTACTCATTCATGGCCTGACGCTCTGGACCAGAGAGATTAAATATTCTCCCTTTTGGAAGACAGGCATCTGGAATTAGGTTTATAGGACAATCATACTCTCTGTGGGGCGGTAGTTTCTCAGACTCTATAACGGAAAAGACATCTCCATAATCCCTGAGAGCAAACGGTATGAAGGGGTGTTTTTTTAGCTTGGCTTGATTTACTGCTACAGACATGCAATTATCCTGGCATTGCGAACTCCAGCGCACCACATCACCCAGGTGCCAGTCAATGACAGGGTTATGTTGACGTAGCCACGGCATTCCCAAAATGACTGCAGAAGATAGATTGTAAAACACAAAAAAGGAAATAAGCTCAGTATGTAGTGCTCCTACTGACATTGTTATCTTAGCAGTAACAAATTTAACCCCCTCCTGAATAATGGATGTGCCATTAATAGCCGTGGTTTTAATTGGAATATTAAGTTTCAGTAGTGGGACACCAAGTTTTTTAGCAGCAAAAGAGTCCATAAAATTCCCTTCAGACCCGCTATCGACATAGGCTTTTAAACACAGAGAATCCTGACCAACATACAATGAAATAGGTAGTAAAACTTTGGCCGCATCTGCGGGCAATACCTGAGCCTCTGCGCAACCATAGCCAGAGCTGCTCAGAGGCTGATGTTCCCGGGGTACGGATCTCTGACGTTCAGCTTTGTCCCTGGAGTCTCCTAACTGCAGCATGCTCGAGCAGGAAGGTGAGACTGATCCTCCAGGCTGTATACTGAGGCTTAGTAACAGGTGTTTTAGTCCAACAATCAGCTCAGGCAAGAGAGGAAAGGAAAAAAAAAATTCAGAGAAACTGTCTTTATATAGGTGTGATATATATATACACACACAAGAGACAGTTTTATTTGGGCCGGATATAATGTCGCGTCCGTCTGCGGTCTGGGCTGCAGACAGACAGCGCCCCGAGTAGCACCAACACCCTTTACCCCTATACAGGGATCTGGATTTACTGCAGAGCCCAGGAAGCGCTGTCTGAACAGGAGCAGAGTGCCAGAGCAGAACGGTCGCAATAGAACAGCAGGAAGGGAGCCAAAAATGGAGACGGAAACCAGGCGAGCAGCGGAGGTACAGAAACGGCAGGCAGAGGCAGAGTCGAGAGTCCAGGCAGAGGTCAAAAACCGGGAGAGTAGCGGAGGTACAAAATCATCAGGTAGTAGAGGGGTCAGGAATCCAGGCCAAGGTCAGCGTCAGTAATCAGGAGAAATGCAAGGTACAAAAACGGCAGGCAACAGAGTAGTCAGAAGTTCAGGCTGAGGTCGGAGTTAACGATAGGCAATCACAAGTAACACGTAGGGGAACCAAGAATATATCCAGCGGCTTGCAAGCCCAGTCCCAAGGTATTTGAGGGATCAGGTCGTCCCTCACAGGCTCCCGGGCTGGTGATGTCATCAGGACCGCCCCCAGGACCAGACCTGATGATGATGCACCAGCCCCTTCATGACTGACAGAGGAGCGGAGTCTGCGTCCAGTAGACGCCTGCGCAGAAGCCCTTTCATTGTTGCCGCCCTCACTCGGGCACGAGCCACGGCGCCTCCTAGTGGTTGAGGGCGGAACAGCAGGCCCCGAGATCGATGACGACATGTCAGTCCGGCGTCTCCTGGTGGCCGAGGCCTGGACAGCAGGCCCCGAGCCCGAGGGCGGCGTGACAGTCCGTCGCCTCCTAGTGGCTGAGGGCGGAACAGCGGGCCCCGAGTCTGACGGCGACGTGACAGGTTGTACTTGGAGGAGAGCCATACCTTGTCTCCGGGGCGAAAGGTAGGAACATCCAGGCATCTCTTGTCCGCATGCCTTTTCATATGTTGAAAGGCTCTCTCCAAGGCAGTTTTGGTGTCTTTCCAAACTTTTGAGAAATCTTCGGAAAAGGTATCGGCTGCTGGAATGCCAGACGGTCCAGAGATGGGAAGAGGAATTCCGGGTTGCAGTTCAAACACAATCTGAAACGGAGACTTTCCAGAAGATTCACTTATTTAGTTGTTGTAAGAGAATTCCGCCCAGGGCAGTAACTCTACCCAGTCATCGTGATGCGCATTGACGAAGTGACGCAGGAATCCAGCCAGTATTTGATTAGTCCTCTGCACTTGCACATTGGATTGGATGGTGTGCTGGAGAAAAATCCAATTCTATTTTTACCAGTTTACAGACCGCTGTCCAGAATTTTGAGGTGAACTGGACGCCTTTGTTGGACATGATGTGGAGAGGAACACCATGGAGATGGAAGATGTGCTGAATGAAAAGATCCGCAAGTTTTAGGGCAGATGGGAGACAGGGTAGCGGAATGAAGTGAGCCATCTTAGAAAAGTGGTCCAGCACAACCCAATCCACTGAACAGCCGGAAGAGATTGGAAGATCCATGATGAAGTCCATCGCGATGTGCTGCCAGGGAGTGGATGGAATCGGAAGAGGCTGAAGCCTACCGGTGGGTAGGCGTTTAACAGTCTTGTTACGGGCACATGAAGGACGGGCTGCAACATACTCCTGGATATCCTTACCCATAGTAGGCCACCAGTAGTAACGGGTGATGAGTTGCAGAGTTTTTCTGACTGGTGTGACCAGCCAATTTGGAAGTGTGACCCCACCGAAGGACACAATTACGTTCTGAGGCGGTCACGAGAGTTTTCCCTGGGGGAAGTCAAGTAAAATCAGCAGAGGCAACAGAGACTAACCTCGAAGGTTAAAAGATGTGTTGAGGTTCTTCTTCCTGATCAGGAGGCAAAAAGGCTCTGGAGAGTGTGTCTGCCTTGACGTTTTTGTCAGCTGGATGTAAATGAAGCACAAAATTAAATCGAGCAAAATACAGGGTCCACCGGGCCTGACAGTGATTCAGCTTCTGTGCAGTCTGGAGGTAGGCAAGGTTTTTGTGATCAGTGAATATGACTACCTGGTGAAGAGCTCCCTCAAGAAGATGCCTCCATTAGTGCAGAGCCAATTTGATAGCCAACAATTCCCAA
The DNA here is from genome assembly GCF_039654945.1 of Dendrobates tinctorius. Lineage (NCBI taxonomy): Eukaryota > Metazoa > Chordata > Amphibia > Anura > Dendrobatidae > Dendrobates > Dendrobates tinctorius. The sequence continues at coordinate 3,264,462 of NW_027361703.1, read as the reverse complement.
TCTCTAACGGAATAGTTCCATTCTGCGGGGGAAAAAACCTTGGAAAAAAAACACAGGAGAACATCCGACCAGTAGATGATTTCTTGGTAAGAACTGCTCCTGCACCTATGGAGGAAGCATCGACCTCAAGGAAAAATTGCTCATTAGAATTTGGATAATGGAGAACGAGTGCGGAAGCAAAGGCTTTTTTGAGAGAAACAAAGGCCTTCTCTGCCTCGGGGGACCATTCCTTGGAGTTTACACCTTTCCGGGTTAAAGCTGTGATGGGTGCCACTCAGGTGGAAAAGTGTGGAGTGAATTGCCTGTAGTAGTTGGCGAACCCCAGGAACCGTTGTATGTCTTTCAGCCCAGACGGACAAGGCCACTTGAGGACAGCAGACAACTTCTCCGTATCCATTCTTAATCCTGTGGATGATACAATGTAACCGAGGAAAGGCAAAGAGGATTGTTCAAAAAGGCATTTCTCCAACTTGGCATAAAGCCTGTTCTCTCTGAGTCTTTGTAAGACCAGACACACTTGCTTCCGGTGAGAAGCCAAGTCTGCCGAGAAGATCAGAATGTCGTCCAGGTAGACAACAAAACAAGTATAGAGCAGATTCCTGAACATGTCATTGACAACTTCCTGAAAAACCGCAGGTGCATTGCTTAAGCCAAGCAGAATTACCAGGTACTCATAGTGGCCATCACGGGTGTACAAGGCTGTTTTCCATTCGTCTCCTTCTCGAATTCGGATTAGGTTGTAGGCTCCTCTGAGTTTAGTGAAGATCTTGGCCCCTCAGAGACGATCAAACAGCTCTGAAATAAGAGGTAATGGGTACCTGTTATTTACTGCGATCAGGTTTAGACCCTGGCAGTCGATACAGGGCCACAGGGATTCATCTTTTTCTTCACAAAGAAGAATCCTGCTCCTGCCGGCGAAGATGACTTTCGGATAAATCCTCTGGCCAGGTTCTCCTGGATGTAGTCCGACATAGCTTGAGTCTCTGTTTGAGAAAGAGGGTAGACTCTTCTACGGGGAGGAGATGTTCTGGGGAGAAGATCAAATTGGACAGTCATATGACCTGTGTGGAGGTAGTTTCTCTGCCTCCTTTTTTCCAAAGACAGCACAGAAGGACCAGTAGGAGGAAGGTAACCCTGGCAGGGTAACAGATTGAACTTGGAGGCGAAACTGGTTGAATCTGGGTTAGGCATCGGTCCACGCAGCAATCTCCCCAGCACAGAACCTCTCCTGTTCTCAAATTGAGGACCGGTTCATGCATCTGGAACCATGGTAAACCAAAAAGCAAGGGGTGAGACAAACCGGGCTACACATAAAAATGGATTCTTTCAGAGTGCGTTAAACCTACCCAGAGTTCCACAGGCTCAGTCTGAAACTGGACGGGCTTGGTCAGTGGTTTGCCATCTACGGCGGTCACCCGCAACTGGTCAGGAAGACGCTGGACTAGTAAGTGGTAATGATCCACAAGCACCTGCTGGAAAAGTTCCCGGCGGCTTCAGAATCCAGCAAAGTCCATAAAATTGTATTGCTCCGAAGGACACAGAGACCGAGATCTGCAATGAGAGAGAGGAATGTTCTCTACCTAGGGTGGCCTCTCCTACCGAACCTAGGCACTGGAGTTTTCTGACCTCTTTAGACAGGTACAAATCAGGTGCTTGGGGCTACCACAGTAGAGGCAACTTCTCTCTTTGCGACGCGCCTCCTGGTGGCGGCTGGCCAAATTTACTTGATCAGCCTCCATGGCCTCAGGGGAGGGAGGCTAGTTAGCCATCTTAGGAGAACTAGAGCCCAGGTGGTAGGGCCTTTTGTCTTGTTTGATCTCCTTGGAACATTCCTGACAACGCAGGTCAATCTGGGTGGCCAAGGATATCAGATCATCCAAGGTAGTAGGCCTGTCCCGCCAGCTCATCCTTGATTCTTCCCGATAGGCCCTCCCAGAAGGTAGCCACCAAGGCCTCATTGTTCCAGGATAACTCAGATGAGAGAGTACGGAACCGAACAGTATACTGAGCCACCGTGAGAGTTCCTTGACGTAAGCAGAGCAAAGCTGAAGCTGTCGACGTGGCATGACCAGGTTCATCGAAGGTCCTGCAAAAAGGTTCTAGGAAAGATTGTGTCATGATCACGTGTGTCAGGACGCGGATGATGTCGCAAGGCGAACCCATGTGACACACGTGACCCTGGATACACCGCCTCCAGTGGGGCGAATTTAAATAATAAAACCGTGCAGGTGGATACGCCGCCTCCACCTGGCGAATTTAGGTATTACACGTTAATAAACATTCTGGAAACCCCGCCTCCAGTATGGCGAATTTAAATAATAAGGGGGACCTGGGAAACATTAACAATGGTGGGCCCTGCTATAGGGAAAAGGGAATTGGAGACCTCCTGAGCTCCCCTGAGCCAGTGTCCCTGCACTCCTAACATTCCCTATGCCGGTTTCGCACCGGGCGCCGCATGCGTACCTTAACGCCCTTGCTCACCCTGACCCTAAACCCTCACTAGGGAATGGGTCGGTGCGGAGACTAATCCCACCACTGCACTAATAACACACATGAGGAAAGAGACAATACAGGGGAAACACCACTTAGCTTTGCTCTGTTGCATGCGCTCCCAGCAACAGAGCCCTCCACCTGAGTGCATCTTCTCCTCCACCCGGATCCATCACCATAACAGGATCCTTCACCTTAGTGCAACCTTGGAGCAGAGTCCAACACCTGTTGCAGCTGCTTAGAACCAGAGTCCCAAGGATGAGTTCAGCTGCTGACACGAAGTCGAGCATGCTTGAGTCCAGCTCAGCGGCCAAGTCCCACATGGTGAGTGCCACTCTCCATAGTCGCCACTCCACCAGCCCATGCAGACACTTCCCGCTGACACCATCACTGCGACTCCACCACGCCATGCCAGCCCTTCGTCCAGACACCATAGCTGAAACACATCCCCCCTGGCTAAGCTGCGCAGGACTCCTCACCAGCTCCATCCTTCATCCAGGCTCTCCAAAAACAGAGTGAACACAAACTCACAATATCGCAGGCAGTGATTGCACACCTCTAGCACACCTTTATAGGGTGTAACACCTGATACATGATTAAGTGCACAAAACCTAAAGTGCAATATCAAAACCGCCACCGGGGACAGTCAAGACACCTTGGAACTTTCCAAAGTAAAAAAAGTTCACCCAGTGATTTAAAACTGTCAGATCACTTCAGATCATGACAGATTGAAGATCATTAACCAGAGGGTCCCCTCTCTCCCACAGAGGGTTCAGCCAGGCGAGGGCCTCTCCAGCAAGATGTGACATTATGAAGACCACCTTGGCTCAGTCAGAAGCAAACATATGCCCCAGGATTTTGAAGTGCAGAGTGCACTGATTGATGAAATCCAGACACTGAGTGGGGTCGCCGTGGAAGTGGATGGGAGCTGCCAGGCAAGGACCTTTACTTTCCGTGCAGGCGGGTACCTGGGTTCCGGTAGACGAGTCAGGTGTAGTCGAGGTCAGCAGGGAATCCATGCGGGTAGACAAGCTGTGATGATAAGTCGTGATCTTGTCCTGTTGATCCCTTAAACAGGTCACCTCTTGGCAAAGCTCCACAGTCAGAGGCCTCTGGGATCCAGCGGGTTCCATGGCCGGAGCAATCTGTAACGAATGGAAGTGGAGGCACAGATGGTGAAGTTCACATTCATTTTTTATTTTTAGAATGGAACCTCGGAACCATGCTCCGGGGGGCTCCGAAGGGGGGTGTGACTAGTGAACCCCAGGTGTCCATAGTAAGATCCCTCGAACAGGACCAGAGTGGAATACCTAGGGGACACAGGTGCTACTTCCAGTTAGACCCTGGACACGTGGCAGCTGTCCCAGTGGGACAAACGGGTAACAGGATATGACAGATCTGATGGAGCTGACTGGCGGACACCGGGTATGAGTGGTGAAGCTGGCACTGATGTGGAAGATCAGGTTCCGGGTAGATGATATAAAGCTGGCTCCAGTAACCTTGATGTAGTCCTCGGGTTCGGATGGCGAGTGGCGGAACGGGATGGCACTTGAATCGATGGATACTGATGTTGTCTGAGATAGTTGAACATTGGTCACAGATACTCTGCAGAGACAAACAGTATGAGCAAGGGTAAACGGATTGCTAATGCAGTGCAGACAGAACAGGGACTGAACTGGATGTAGCAAGAGTAGATACTCGTTGCTTTGGCATTCTCACTATGGAGGAGAGGCCAGAAATAGTAATTAGTGTGCTGCCATTGGTTCATTGCTATTTTCAAAAAAATGCATGCTGTCCCTTTAAGAGACCATAGGGAGGCGTGCGCGTCCTAAACATTTTCCCTGAAGGCCTGCTGGCAGCGTGCCAGGAAGTGAGGGAGAGAGAAGCAACAGCAGGATGCCGAGGGAGCACGAGTATTCAGACAGGGACCTTGCCGAGGTACAGGGGCAGCGTGGAGAGCAGGAGCAGGTGAGGGACCAGAACTGGGGGCAGCGCCAGAACCGGGTGCAGTGCCAGAACCAGAATCAGGGGAAACAGCTTTGCCCTTTCTGCAAAGTGTAGAAGTACATTAACTACACATTCAAAATATTTACGTTAAATAAATTTTTCTGGATTCAATTAGTTATCCATACAGTTGAAAGCAGTTATTGCTACATGACGGTTGTATGTAAAACTATAGAAAGACATTGAAAAATACTTCTGGATTTAATTATTGATCTGTAGAGTCTTATGTGCTTTGGGGTAAATTTTGGTGGTACATAACCCTTCAAAAAAGTGTTAAAACATTTTTCTGTATAAATTTACTTTTCCATATAATATTATGTGCTCTGGGGTACATTGTAGTGGCATTTAACCCTCCAAAAAAGGAGAAGTATCACATCTTCTTGTGTATATTTTGGTGGTATCTAACCCTGTTCAAAAATTATTGGGTACTATATTGTTCATCCATAGAGTATAATATGTTTTTGGTACATTTCGGTGGCATCCAACCCTGAAAAAATTGTTCAAAAGTGTTTAGGTAGTGTATTGTCCATCCATAGAGTATTAGGTGCTCTGTGGGACATTTTGGTGGTATATAACATTACAAAAGAGTGGAAAAATTTGTCTGGATTCAATTACAGATCCATACTGTATTCCGTGCTCTGTCGTACATTTTGTTGGTATATAAATCTACAAAAAAGCAGTGAGAAATTTGTCTGAATTCAATTACTCATCCACACAGTTTTACATGCTTTCTGTTACGTTTCGGTGTTAAGTAAAACTAAAAAAAAAAATTGAAAATGCTTTTATTGTTTTTATTTATTCAGTTACTGATCCACACATGTTTTCTGTTACATCTTTGTGTCATATAAAAATAAAAAAGCCTTGAAAAAATGTTTATGGATTCAATTATTAGTGGAGGAGTACCACAACTATTCTTTGCTCACAATATTAGAATGAGGTACTACAGTTAGAACCTTCAAGGTTGCATGGATGACCCTGCTTGTAATTCCTGGCAGGCTTTGCACTTAGTGCATAGCCTTCATGATTATAGGAGTACTGCTACATGACAATTTGAACAGAATATGTATAAGGCCCTCCTTTATGTCTAGTACAGGGTGTATCGGAGTTCCTTTTACATCACATTAGCTCAGTGGTTAGCACTGCAGCTTTGCAGCACTGGGGTCCTGGGTTCAAATCCCACCAAGGACAACATTCTGCAAGGAGTTTGTATGTTCTCCCCGTGTTTGCGTGAGTTTCCTCCAGGTACTACGGTTTCCTCCCACACTCCAAAGACAATCTGATAAGGAATTTAGATTGTGAGCCCCAGTGATCATAATGTGTGCAAAAACTGTAAAGCGATGCAGAATATGTTAGCGCTATATAAAAATAAAGATTATTACATTGTTGGCAGATCTTGCTTCCTTCATAAATTACACTGAAATTTTCCATTTTTTACTAAAAATTTCAATTTTGGTTTGCTCAAATTATTATTTTTAAAAAAATCCTTTTGAAATTTTACCTTATATAAAAGTCATTATACAGGAAAGAATGTTTCTACACATTTGTTTTCATGTAACCACCAATTTCATATTGATTGTCAGTCCTTAAAGAATAGTAAAAGTGTGACACCGTGGTTCTCAGCAGCAATCTGGAGGTCAGAGATGCTTCCAGGGGACTTTTCCATGCTGTTCTCCTTCCAGTGAGCATTTTTTCCAACCATTTCAACATTTTCACTCCCCCCATACCTGTTTATACGGTCTGCTGAGAAAAAATGCTCGGATTTCCTATTGACTCCTATTATATTCACTAATCAAAAGAGCATTCGAGCATTAGGAATTACTCGGTTCGAGTGTTGAGCATCTGAACATTTTAGTGCTTGCTCATCTCTAATAATCACCTCTCACTGACTTTGCTGGCTGTAGTATTATGTAGATGGTCTTAGGAGTTCCAGCTCCTCAACTAGGGATTATCTTGCTTGATTAACCCCAGTTACTTTCACTGTGGTCTGGCTGTGAGTCCTCCTCCCCAGCACTCTTCCCATTCTTTTATATTTGAGGTTTGGGAGATTTTTAGTCCATTTATTTTTTGGTTCTCTGTATTTATCCCTGTCTATACTGTGTGAATGTATTTAGTTTTAGAAACCCCTCAATGTCCTTTTAGGGAGCCAGGACCGACGAGGTGCTTTTTAATTGTGTAGTTAGGGTATTTCGTAGTCTTTATAGGGACCAGTTGGGTGCAGCTATGGCTTCTCTGTTTGTCCTTTCCTTCAACCATTACCTATGTGAGTGTATGAGCATGTTCATAACAATGTGTATGTAATTGAAATAACTGACATTACCCCTAGTTATAATCAGTGAATTGGCTTTCTATGTGATGGAGGACTGGGGAGTAGACAATCATCTCTATTAAAACAGTCATCATGTGACTGTATGACCTGTAATATTGGGTATTATTGTATTGAGATGTGAGCAGGTAGCGGGATGCAGTAATGGACAAGAGGCAGACCAAGAGTTAAGAAAGGGTTTAATTCACAGGAGGATACTTCTCGCAGGGAGATATTTAAATCGGGGAGAGTTCTTCCCTAATAAAAAGAACACTTCTAAGGGGGTTTTAACTAATGGGGAAAGAAAATATAAACTTTGCACTTATCACTTTGCGCTCCAGTCACAGATATGCCCCTCACTTTGACTGGGGCCACTTGGAATGAGCCACAATGGGGATCTGTTACAGTCTTGTGAAAAATGGAGGAAGCTTTTCTGGCGTTGAGAATGTCCTCTTGTGGTCCTCATGGTGTCTTCTTTCCAATCCTGTCGCTGGCGGTGATTGCCCTGGGTTCTAGCATGGGCACTGGCCCCAACGGATGCAGGGCAGAAGGAGGGGTAGATTCTTCCCTCAGCGGTGAGAATCCTTGTACTATCGGGGCCTGGGAGATGGTCCCGAAACAGTTCACGGTGGCCTGTTCGGTCTGCTGAGTTGTACCATTGAGCACCGTTATCCCTCACATACACTTTGCCTTCCCCGGTCAGTACCGTCGGCTGGGGCTGTTGTGTCAGCGTCGTCGGACGATTTCACAGTCTTGTCAAGGACCTTGATGTAGACGGGGACAGAGATGTTAGCGGGGACAGCGGTACATGCGGCCTGTCAGCGGAACCCCGTTGGTCAGCTCCTGTCAGCGTGTCCTCTTGTCCCTTGCTCCCCTTAGCTCCGCCCCCTCGCCTCACAGCTGAAATTACCTCACACCACTGACGCGCGCTCAGAGTTCCCTCCACCTCAGTTTGAATTTCTGCACGCGCAATTTCTGTCTGCTTAGCCACGCCCCTTTTTCTCGAGCACAGTGAACATCCTGCTACTCTAAGCGCTCCCCCCTGTAACTGAGGTGACAGACCCGACGGTTCTGGGCCCGTTACGGATGAGACAAGCCTGGCTTGCTTCTTCTCCTTACAGTGACATAGTTCTGCTCAGGAGTGAGTGACTGAGTTAGTAGTGAAATTGTTTGGATAAAAGGCTAATTTCAGAAATTCATGGTAATATATGGAACATATCTGATACAGGGGGCTTACCTAATATGACATTTTCAAGGATACATTCTTATGTATTGCCCAATACTTTTCCGTTCTGAGCCTGATGATCATCATGATGTGTTTACTACAAAAAGAAGCAGGGAGGCCAGAGTCACATGATCCATAATTCATCTTCTTCTACTTCCCTCCTACTGCACCATTCAGTCCCTTTCTTGTTAACACACGCATTGCACATATTGCACTCATTTAGTAGACAGTGACAGTTGCTTTTCCTTTTGCAACAATGTCCCTGGCAGGCAGTCATGCAGAAGGAATAAGAAAGAAGAAATTTTTTTTGTCTTTAACATTAACGCTGTTTATTATTACTCAAAGGTCTCCTCAATAGCATTGCGGTATATAATACACTCACTGGCCACTTTATTAGGTACACCATGCTAGTAAGGGGTTGGACCCCCTTTTGCCTTCAGAACTGCCTCAATTCTTCGTGGCAGAGATTCAACAAGGTGCTGGAAGCATTCCTCAGAGATTTTGGACCATATTGACATGATGGCATCACACAGTTGGCGCAGATTTGTCGGCTGCACATCCCTGATGCGAATCTCCCGTTCCACCACATCCCAAAGATGCTCTATTGGATTGAGATCTGGTGACTGAGGAGGCCATTTGAGTACAGTAAACTCATTGTCATGTTCAAGAAACCAATCTGAGATGATTCGAGCTTTATGACATGGCGCATTATCCTGCTGAAAGTAGCCATCAGATGTTGGGTACATTGTGGTCATAAAGGGATGGACATGGTCAGCAACAATACTCAGGTAGGCTGTGGCGTTGCAACGATGCTCAATTGGTACCAAGGGGCCCAAAGAGTGCCCAGAAAAAATTCCCCACACCATGACACCACCACCACCAGCCTGAACCGTTGATACAAGGCAGGATGGATCCATGCTTTCATGTTGTTTACGCCAAATTCTGACCCTACCATCCGAATGTCGCAGCAGAAATCGAGACTCATCAGACCAGGCAACGTTTTTCCAATCTTCTACTGTCCAATTTCGATGAGCTTGTGCAAATTGTAGCCTCAGTTTCCTGTTCTTAGCTGAGAGGAGTGGTACCCAGTGTGGTCTTCTGCTGCTGTAGCCCATCTGCCTCAAAGTTTGACGCACTGTGCGTTCAGAGATGCTCTTCTGCCTACCTTGGTTGTAACGGGTGGCAATTTGAGTCACTGTTGCCTTTCTATCAGCTCGAACCAGTCTGCCCATTCTCCTCTGACCTCTGGCATCAACATGGCATTTCCGGCCACAGAACTGCCGCTCACTGGATTTTTTTTCTTTTTCGGACCATTCTCTGTAAACCCTAGAGATGGTTGTGCGTGAAAATCCCAGTAGATCAGCAGTTTCTGAAATTCTCAGACCAGCCCTTCTGGCACCAACAATCATGCCACGTTCAAAGGCACTCAAATCACCTTTCTTCCCCATACTGATGCTCGGTTTGAACTGCAGGAGATTGTCTTGACCATGTCTACATGCCTAAATGCACTGAGTTGCCGCCATGTGATTGGCTGATTAGAAATTAAGTCTTAACACACAGTTGGACAGGTGTACCTAATAAAGTGGCCAGTGAGTGTATATAAGAACAGCAAGTTTTTCCAGACATCAATTATAATGACACATTTTCACATGGACACTATTCACGGGTGTACAACATTACAAGGATTTCAAACAGCTTTCTCCCTGCTGGCTGCTGATGCAGCATGTTGATACTGCTTACCGCTGGCCAATTAATTCAAATACTGTTACCCCACTTCACAGATGCAGGAATTCACTTCCATCAGTATTTTTTTTTTTTACTTTTTACCTCTAAATGTTAATTCTAAATTAATTTGTCTTTTTGTTTTATTAATAGAGCACTATCAATGATTATATGTTCTACCGCAGTCTCTTGATATTCAATTCCACTGCTCATGGGAATTCAAGCACTGTCTTAATTTTCCTCCTTTTTTGCAATGGCATTCATGAATTAAGTATTCCTTATGTGTTTTTTTGTCTTTTATCAATTTTAGATGTAGTATCCGTTTTGTCTCTGTTATTATTCTCTCTAATGTATGCCACACTTTATTCATGCCCAGCACAGTGTGTCTTTGAATATTGACCTTTCTTTTTTGTCTATTTGAACCCCACTCTGCTACACTGATCTCTGTATCAAAATCATAAGTCAGTACAAAAATAGGCGTAAGGCACTTCACAAGTTAATTAGCAACACAAAAGACAGGTGGAAGGTAAAAAACAGCTGTTAAGAAGAGATTCCAAACATTTTAAAAATAAAAATATATTTTATCGATAAACAAATTAAAATCTTTTAAAAAGACTGCTACTGTACGCCAGGAAACAGACAATCTGATAATGAGGAGGTAGGCACCGGAAAAGCAGGACAAGAGGGAGGGTGGTAGGCCGGGGTCACACTAACCAACGCAAAATACGGTCAGTATTTTACATGCGTAATACGGATGACAGACCCCTCAATAGTGCTCCGTATGTCATCCGCAATCAAGGTGTGGTCGCGTATTTTGCGCATGTAAGCATCCGTATGTAATCCGTATGGCGAGATTTTCTCGCAGGCTTGCAAAATGGACATATAATGGAGCCCTATGACAGGGTTTCTAACAGAAACCAAAGAATAGATATAGACACATAGAATGCATATATATATATATACACTCACTGGCCACTTTATTAGGTACACCTGTCCAACTGTGTGTTAAGACTTAATTTCTAATCAGCCAATCACATGGCGGCAACTCAGTGCATTTAGGCATGTAGACATGGTCAAGACAATCTCCTGCAGTTCAAACCGAGCATCAGTATGGGGAAGAAAGGTGATTTGAGTGCCTTTGAACGTGGCATGATTGTTGGTGCCAGAAGGGCTGGTCTGAGAATTTCAGAAACTGCTGATCTACTGGGATTTTCACGCACAACCATCTCTAGGGTTTACAGAGAATGGTCCGAAAAAGAAAAAAAATCCAGTGAGCGGCAGTTCTGTGGCCGGAAATGCCATGTTGATGCCAGAGGTCAGAGGAGAATGGGCAGACTGGTTCGAGCTGATAGAAAGGCAACAGTGACTCAAATTGCCACCCGTTACAACCAAGGTAGGCAGAAGAGCATCTCTGAACGCACAGTGCGTCGAACTTTGAGGCAGATGGGCTACAGCAGCAGAAGACCACACTGGGTACCACTCCTCTCAGCTAAGAACAGGAAACTGAGGCTACAATTTGCACAAGCTCATCGAAATTGGACAGTAGAAGATTGGAAAAACGTTGCCTGGTCTGATGAGTCTCGATTTCTGCTGTGACATTGGGATGGTAGGGTCAGAATTTGGCGTAAACAACATGAAAGCATGGATCCATCCTGCCTTGTATCAACGGTTCAGGCTGGTGGTGGTGGTGTCATGGTGTGGGGAATTTTTTCTGGGCACTCTTTGGGCCCCTTGGTACCAATTGAGCATCTTTGCAACGCCACAGCCTACCTGAGTATTGTTGCTGACCATGTCCATCCCTTTATGACCACAATGTACCCAACATCTGATGGCTACTTTCAGCAGGATAATGCGCCATGTCATAAAGCTCGAATCATCTCAGATTGGTTTCTTGAACATGACAATGAGTTTACTGTACTCAAATGGCCTCCTCAGTCACCAGATCTCAATCCAATAGAGCATCTTTGGGATGTGGTGGAACGGGAGATTCGCATCAGGGATGTGCAGCCGACAAATCTGCGCCAACTGTGTGATGCCATCATGTCAATATGGTCCAAAATCTCTGAGGAATGCTTCCAGCACCTTGTTGAATCTCTGCCACGAAGAATTGAGGCAGTTCTGAAGGCAAAAGGGGGTCCAACCCCTTACTAGCATGGTGTACCTAATAAAGTGGCCAGTGAGTGTATATATATATATATATATATATGCATTCTATGTGTCTATATCTATTCTTTCGTTTCTTTATTAAACCTGTCAGTGTGAGTTTACTGTATAGCGCACTGAATTGCCGGCTTTGCTAAAAGACACCGTGTGCGTATTTCTCGCAAGTCACATGTGTGGTCCGTGTGTAATCCGTATTTTTTGCACATCCATAGACTTGCATTGGCGTACTACGGGCGTAGTACGCTGACAATCGCAGCATGCTGCGTAGAATATGATGAGAAATATACGCCTGGTGCGAGGGACCCCATAGAGAATCATTGGTCCGTGTCTAGTGCGTGCTTTTAGCGCCTCTCACTCGGCCGTATTCCTCGCCAGTGTGACTCCGGCCGTAGAGTGAGGCTGTGCGTTTATGGCAAGTAAATAAATATACTCTTGATTGTCATGCAGTCCCTTGTGAGGCTCTGCAGAATATGCAAATGTAGTTACTTGTTACCATAAACAGGTACCTATGAATAGGATGTAAATGCAAACCCTTTCCTCAGTGATGCATACCAGGTTGTAAAGACATGAAATAGCTGTATATTAGCTCCACACAGATGGTAGTGCAATCAGGATGGCATGCGGCATTCCCCTCACACCCGACGGGCGCCGTTTCACTATCCCATCTATATTTTATTATTAACGCCTTTCCAATATCAGGCATAATAGTATGCAGATGTCAGACTCCCAGGAAGCGCGTTGTAAATCCCACGCATCAGTGACCCCATCACATAATCGCGGGTCACCAATATGTCGGCATGACAATCAGGGCTCTCCAGCAGACCTTTATGGTTGTCATTGCCAGATTAATATGAGCACCGCCCGATAGTCGGCGCACATAGCAAGTGAACATTTCTGCTATACACAGGCGATCTTATCATCGCCTGTGTGTAGCAAAGCAGATCAAAGTACTGCAGCCTCTAGTCTCCCATGGAGACTACTGAAGCATGCAAAAAGTAAAAAAAAGTTTTAAAAAATGTTAAAAAATAAAAAAATATAAAACTTCAAATTAACCCCTTTTGCCCCATTCAAACTAAAAGAATAAAAAAAATCAAATATACACCTATTTGGCATTGATGCATTCAGAATCGCCCGATCTATAAATATAAGAAAAAGAATTAAATGGTGCAATGAGAAAAAATTCAAAACGTCAGAATTACGTCTTTTTGGTCGCTGCTACATTGCAATAAGATGCAATAACGGGCGATCAAAAGATCGTATCTACACCAAAATAGTATCAATAAAAACATCAACTGTGAGTGCAAAAAATAAACCCTCACCCAGCCCAACATCATGAAAAATGGACACGCTACCGGTCTCGGAAAATGGCACCATTTTTTTTTACCAAATTTTGGATTTTACTTTCAACACTTAGACAAAAAATAACCTAGACATGTTTGGTATCTAGGAACTCGTATGAACCTGGAGAATTATAATGGAAGATCAGTTTTAGCATTTACTGAATATTGTAAAAAAAAAACCCAACAACTCTGGAATTGTCATTTTTTTGTAATTTCATCTCACTTGGAATTTTTTTCCCATTTTCCAGTACACAATACATTCAAAAGAACAACTTGTCCTGCAAAAAAAAAGCCTTCACATGGTCATATTGACGGTAAAATAAAAAAGTTATGGCTCTGGGACAAAGGGGAGCGAAAAATGGAAATACAAAATCGGAAATACCCCTGGTCCTTAAGGGGTTAAGGGGAATCTGTCAGCAGGTTTTTGCTACCTCATCTGAGAGCAGTCTGATGTATGCAAAGAGAGCTGAATCCAACAATGTATTGCTTAAATTACAGGGTGCTGAGAATCCTAACCCCCCCACACCCCCCCACAAAGTGCAGGGCTACAATGACCAATAATACACACCCACTATACGGGCTGTTCTGGAATCAGAAGAGCACATTCAGTAGCCGTCTAATCCTACTAAGGTGCAAGAAGGAGAAATTCAGGAAATCGTTTGTGCCTACTGCTATGGGGATGTATAACAATTCACTAAGGGTGAAAGATGGCTATGACCTAGGGCCAGCGCACTAATGTAAAGGATCAGAGACTTGTGTACCTTTGTTTGTTACGTATTGTGGTTAGGCCTCTTTCACACATCCAGTTTTTGTAATCCGGCACGATGCGGCGAAATTTTTAATAACCGGATCCAGCACCGGATCCAGTTTTGTCCCATAAGCTTTCATGGTCGCCGCATCGTGCCGGATGGTTATGCGTCGTGTCCGGTTGTTGCCGGACACGGCATAAATTAGCCGTCCGGCATCTGCAAAAAACGTTCCCTGCAACGTTTTTTGTCAGTGCCGGACCAGCTTTTTCCACAGCGCATGCCCGGACTCTGTGAATGTTAACCCCACAAGTGCCCGGCGAGAGAGAGATCTCTCTCTGTCACCTGGACACTTGTGAGAGATCTCTCTCGCCGGGCACTTGTGGGGTTAACACTCACAGTGTCTGGGTGAGAGAGAGAGATCTCTCTGTGGGGTTAACCCCACAAGTGCCCGGCAAGAGAGAGAGATTCTCTCGCCTGGACACTAAGTGTTAACTCCCCATGTCTCTCTCTCTCCACCCCCCTATCCCCTCCCCTCCCCTCTCCTATCCTATCCTATCCTCTCCTCTCCTCTCCTCCCCTCCCCTCACCTCCCTTTCAGCAGCTGTCTCTCATCGGCTGCCTCTGTCCACCTCGTCCTGCGGCTCCTTTAAATAATGTCCGAGCTGTATCTCTCGCCGCATACATATCCGGTGTCACGGCTGCAGGCCGGATCCAGCGGCCTGGCTTTTCGCCACATGCCACCGGACCCCACACACCGGATGTGTGAAAGTAGCCTTAGTCATGTGTAGGATCTGTGTTAGTAATTACTCTATGCAATGCTGTTTGTAATGTAATGTATTAATGCTGTTCGTAATGTTTTGTTTGTAATGCTGTTGTAACGCTGCTGTGATACCATAATTTTCCTCGGGATCAATAAAGTGCATCGTATTCTTTAGTATCGTACCAGGCTACATACAATATATAATGTCTATAGACAGTGAGCTTCTTATCACAGGAGGGGTCATTGCTGGACCAGTAGGCATGTACTGCTGTGTCCCAGCAATGATAAGCTCCTGGTGGTAAAACAATCATTGCAAGCAAACAAAACCTTGGAGTTTGATAAGAAAGGCATCACTGAAATCTGTGTTTTAACCCTTATAGCATGCTGTCTTCAGATTACATAGCAACAACCTGCTGAAAGATTCCCTATAAGCGCTCTGCACTCTAACTGCTTAGGCCGGGGTCACACTGCGTTTTAGGCAGTCCGCTGACGGACCGCATTACACTGCGGTATATAGCGATGTAACGCAGTCTGTTAACGCCGCCATAGACCCCCATAATGTAGCGCGTCGCGACATATGCCGTAAAGCGGCACACATTCGCGACGTGCCGTTATTCACTGATGGAACCTCGGACGCGGGCTGCAGCGTCTGAGGCTCCGTCACCGCTAGCGCTGAGGAAGCTTAAGCGCTAGCGGTATAGCATAACGCATATCGCATTATGCTATAGTATTAATGCAGCCCGTCAACGCTATGCGTTGAACGGGCTGTGTTAACGTTATGTGAACCTGGCTTTAGTGTCTGAGCGGCTTTAATAGCAGTAAGAGCTAGCAGTCTTATAAGTGCTGTTGAAATGGCCCTGAGCAGTCAGGGCAAAGAGCAGTCACACCGGCAGAGACCAGGAGCAGCTATAAGGAATGGTATTTTATAATCAGTGTTTTTCGAGTGCTATTATTATAGAAGCGGTCAAAAAGGTCTGACGTTGTCTGTCTCCGATTGCCGACTATATACAATACATAGAATTTTTAAGCAGCATTTTTCTTTTCTAAATGGTGAATTTTATAGGTCATAAATAATGGTTAGTGCACTAGACCTTGTCCATGCTTTGAGTCAAGAATCAAGATACATTGACACTGTTACTTGTAACCCACGTTAATGGCCATCTAACATGTATGTGAAAGAAATGACAGAAACCCAGTTCATTTTCTACAGGAGTGTATTCCTTATATTTTCGTCTTGTAAATAGAAATCAATTCCAGGAAACAAAGTAATACAAATTTTACTCTGTTTTTCCATTTCTTTTATGCTGTGATGAAGAAGCTCAAAACTTCGGCACTCAAATAATGATTTTTATTTTCACATGTCAAACAGAGGCTTGAAAAAATAACAGAAAAAATGAAAGACACTACCCTTCTCGGATAAAATGAAAAATAAAAATGAAGACCGAAAAAAGACCCTTGGTGAATCAGATACTAGCAACGTTTCGGCTAGCTTAAGCCTTTATCAAGCATAAATCTGTATTAAAACATAAAGTGATCAATTTACACTAGTTGCATTGTTTCACATTATTGGAAACACTATGCATAACAAGCCTATTATCATACGTTATTCCGGTTTCTACATGTACATTTGCTGATATACAGAGAACATAATTTGATCACTTTATGTTTTTATACAGATTTATGCTTGATAAAGGCTTAAGCTAGCCGAAACGTTGCAAGTATATGATTCACCAAGGGTCTTTTTTCAGTCTTCTTTTTTATTTTTCATTTTGTCCGAGAAGGGTTGTGTCTTTCATTTTTTCTGTTATTTTTTTCAAGCCTCTGTTTGACATGTGAAAATAAAAATAAAAATCATTATTTGAGTGCCAGTTTTTCTGATGATATTTTGAGCTACTTTTCTTCAGAGCACCAACATTCTCAGTATCTCTAGTGAGCACCCCTTCACTTTTTGCTTTGTGATGAAGAAGCTGCCATACTGTTTATTGCTGCACTGATACAGCTCTGTCTGAACGATCCTATGATGGTATAACGGCTGAAAAGAAATATTAGCACACGACAGGTCATTTAATTAGAATTACGGTAAATGGAAAATCCATGACATCCATCTTATTGTGAATGATTTTCACCTTCTACATTATTGGTGGAAACATTATTCAAAATGAATAGAACATTCTTCAAAAACAAGTCATTTATCACAGTCCACGTTACTGCACAAGCCAAAAGAATAAAAGGATGCAGAGGACATTGTGTTCCTAGTCATCACAATAAAGTAATGCTCTCCTGGGGTATCTGTACTGTACAGATAAGTGTTAGGTACACCATGATGAAGAAAAAAAAACCACCTCTCGGGTCTTTCAAAGCATTGCTAATACTCCACTCAGTTTTTGGTGTAAGTATGAATTCAAAGCAAAGGCATCTATTATGTCACATTATGTCTAATGTGCTTAGAAATAAATACCGTATTTTTTGGATTATAAGACGCACCCGATCATAAGAAAGAAAGAAAGAATGAGAGAAAATGGGGGAAAAAAAATTAATGTGTCAAATGAGGGTCCGTCTTACAGTCCGAATTCAGCTTACCGGAGGGAGGGATCAGCAGCGCTGGTAGAGCATGGTCACAGGGTGTGCTTGGTGGTCCAGCGATATGACTCCCATCCCAGACTGGTGCAGAGGCTCCGCTGATGACATTTTCTGAAAGTCCGGAGCCCCCCACACATCCATTGCTGTAATGCGGTAGCCTCCGGGAAATCCCATCCCAGGCTTATGCGGCAGGTGCGGTGCTCTGTGGTGCGGGGGGGCTCCGCCGGAATTTTGTGAAAACCTGGAGGCCCCCCCGCACATCCATTCCAGGAAAATGGCTGCCGTGAGCGGCGCATGCTCAGATTGAGATCAAGGGACGAGATCTCGTTGACGAGATCTCAATCTGAGAATGCACCGCCCCCGGCAGCCATTTTCCCAGAGGTCACCGCATTGCAGCAATAGATGTGCAGGGGCCTCCGGGCTTTCATAAAATGCCGGCGGAGTCGCCCCGCACCACACGAACCTGCCGCACCAGCCCAGGAAGGGAGTGTGATCATCTCCCTGCAGCGTCGGACCTGGATCGCCGCAGAAACGTCCGACTCCTGCTGCTGTCACACTACTTGTAAGTATATTCTGACTATAAGACGCACCCCCATTTTCCCATAAAAATTTTTGGGAAAAAATTGCATCTTATAGTCTGAAAAATACGGTAGCTTCCACTTCTACATTTTGTCAAATCAGGCGAATATAAGCATATGGAGTTATATGCATATGAAGACTTCTGGGTCATAGACACAGGGAAAAATACCGGCGCATGTGCAGTAACGATTATATGTTTTGCCCACAGTTTGGCAAAGCATACTGCGCAAGCGCCGAAACAGTACATGAATGCAGGAAGAAGAAAGAAGAAATGCGTAGAGCAAGACAGGGAGGGGGGAGTAGTCGAATAAGCCTCGCCCATCGGACAGGACTGCGGCAATTTACATACATCTGAACCGATATAAAAAAGGTATTTATGCATGAAAGGTGCGGGGTCAGGGGGAAGCAAAACTACTAAGAGAATCCTTATGTGACACACAATTGAATGATATCATTATATGATATCTCAAAAAAGGGGTGACAGATTCCCTTTAATTATCTGCACTTGGAGAACCATAAACCACTACATGCATCAGGAAATATAAATGTCAGAGAAGCATTGCATGGTGAATAAACCTCCTTACTTTGACAAGCCAGAGCTGGTATGTCACTCTCCACAAGGAGAAACGTTGCCCCTTAGACCTCAGTCCAGAACCTCTCACCTATTCAAATCAGTTCTCATACTTTGCACTGACTTGGGGCAATACCCCGAAACACCGTGTCTACAAATTGAGATTCTGATTTGGCTTTTATCTTAGGTCATATTGCAAGACTCGTTAAAGGGTCGATTGTTACTTGTAGGATTGCTGCTTCCAACAGATGGCATTATAGCGTTCAAGACTTTTTTCTCTCTGCAATTTGCATATAGACCTAATTATGCAGTTGGGTGCCTCTAATCTAGAATTAAGTGCTGCAGGATTCCTTGTAGTGGGCTGGAATACCTTACTACTTCACTATTTCAACACAAGAATCAAAGCCAACTTGTGCCTCATAGACGGTTTCAGTTGTGATCTGTCTCAAACTTGACAAAGACCACCAAGATTTTACAAAGTGCTTCTGGCAGAAGTGTGGCTACCAGGGGGCAGAGGGGGCCCACCCGGAGCTAGGTTATTACCGATACAGTTACAGTTACATCGGGTAGCAGAGCAGGGAGAATCAATCTCCCTGCTCCGCCACCCGGCCGCTATGGGGCCCCTGAGATGCGAAATATGAGATGTGAAATGTGTCTTTGTTGTAATCAGGGCCTGCGTCAGCACCCGGCACACCCGGGCAAGTGCCGGGGCCCTGACGAGACGGGAGGGCCCACTCACGCTGTCTGAGATACCCGCCGGCCTCCGCCACGCCCCCATGTACTGACCCCATTCTGCGCCCTCCGCGAGGGACGCACACAGTGACGCAGCCCCTTACAGCCAGCAATGATCATCGTTTCTGTGGCACCCCTGAGGCTTCAGTCGCCACAGAGGTACTGCACCTTCTCCTAAGGTGTAGTGCCCCACCATCCAGGTAAGGTGGGAACTCCTGACCACGCTCCACACCTGCATTCCACACACAGGATAGTTCAGTGGGGCCACCTAACAGCTTTATGCTGGGGGTCAGCAGAGCACCCCTCGTGGAACCCTGCTTCGAAACACGAGATGTGCTGGGAGGCGGGTGGAGTAAGATGATACAAAAGAGTGGGAAGAGTGAAAGTTATTAGTTAGTTGGTGAGAGGAGAGAGAAGAGAGAAGATGGGTGTCTGAGAGACATGCTGCAGCAGGTCCCAGTGATCTGGGCTGCTGGCATGAGAAAGACCAGAGGAAGAGACTGATAAGATTGATAACCTAACCTTCCATAAGAGAGAGAGAGAACAGATCGGAACGAAGGAGGATAGAAGGACGGTGGGAAGCAGGTTGAGAAAGAGAGAGAACCCTTACAGTCCAGAGAGCGCAAAGGCCGGGGCCCGGTCCCCGAGGTTGATTGGATCTTTATGTCCGGCAACAGACACTGGAGGAGTAGTGAGCCGCTAACGCCTTGCTCCCATCATAGACATGGGACACAACAGCAACTGAATAGAGAGTCGGGACGCAGTGAGGAGTCCCCGAAACAGGCTACAGCTGTCTGTCATACAAGTAAAGACTAGGAACACCTAGAGAGAGGCATTCCAGGGTAACTAAGTACTGGAGTGCTTCGCACCTAAAGACGCATTGGAGGAGTCGTTCAGTAAGGTACATGTTGGCGGAGTGTGGAAGGGAGAATCCTATCCTGCCTGGAGGTTGGCTGGAGCCCTGACCTGGAGAACACAGTACGGAGGCAGGCAGTTGTGTGAACTGCAAACAGTAAGTAAAGCTTTGGAACTGCATACTCTGGTGTCCTCCAGTTATTCCAGCACCGCTACATCTGGGTACCAGCATCTATACCATTCTGCGCCTCTCCTCATCCATTGCCCCTACACTGCCCTGGGACTACAGCTCTACCTGTGGGGAGCTATACCATCTCTGCTGCACCACACCACCAGTCCCAGTGGATCTGTATGCAGCGTTGGCTTAACATCTTACTTGCCAAACACCACGGGTGGCGTCTCGAACTATTCATATAAACTTTAACACCATTAACATCACCGCCATTGATATTGGGCGCCCAGGGCCACGGACCGGGTCACCACTGCTGTGACATATTCCCGCCTTGACACCGGCCCGGTACCGAGTACCCCCGCTGCCCTGGGTGTGTGAGGGCGACCCATTTCCTTCTGCTGTAATCTTGTGTGCGGCGCTGGCACAGGACCTGTGATGAAGTCACAGGAGGGGAGGAGTCAGGGGTCACATGATCAGGGTGGCTGCAGGACTCTGCTGTGCTGGTCCCTCGTCTGGATGAGGTAAAGTTTATGTGTGGGACAGTAGGGTCAGGAGGGGTTTACAAGGTGGATGTAGCAGAGCTGTGTGTGTACTTGTGTGGGGTCAGGAGGGGTTTTTGACAAGGTGTATGTAGCAGAGCCGTGTGTGTACTTGTGTGGGGTCAGGAGGGGTTTTACAAGGTGGATGTAGCAGAGCCGTGTGTGTACATATGTGTGGGGTCAGGAGGGGTTTTACAAGGTGGATGTAGCAGAGCCGTGTGTGTACTTGTGTGGGTTCAGGAGGGGGTTTTACAAGGTGAATGTAGCAGAGCCATGTGTGTAACTTGTGTGGGGTCAGGAGGGGTTTTACAAGGTGTACGTAGCAGAGCCGTGTGTGTACTTGTGTGGGGTCAGGAGGGGTTTTACAAGGTGGATGTAGCAGAGCCGTGTGTGTACTTGTGTGAGGTCAGGAGGGGTTTACAAGGTGGATGTAACAGAGCCGTGTGTGTACAAGGTGTACTGAGTGGAGCCGTGTGTGTACAAGATGTACGGAGCGAAGCCGTGTGTGTACAAGGTGTACGGAGCAGAGCCGTGTGTGTACGAGGTGTACGGAGCAGAGCCGCATGTGTACGAGGTGTAGGGAGCGGAGCTGCATGTGTACGGAGCGAAGCTATGTGTTTATGAGGTGTACGGAGTGGAGCCATGTGTGTACAAAGTGTACAGAGCGGCACCATGTGTGTACGAGGTGTACAGAGTGGAGCCATGTGTGTATGAGGTGTGCGGAGCCACATGTGTACTTGGTGTACGGAGCGGAGCCGTGTGTGTACGAGGTGTACTGAGCTGAGCCGTGTGTTTATGCAGCGGAGCAGAGCCGGGGTGTATGGAGTGAAGCCACATGTGTACAAGGTGTACGGAGTGGAGCCGTGTGTGTACAAGGCATACAAAGCGGAGCCGTGCATGTACAAGGTGTATGGTGGGGAGCATTTATACCTCCCGAGTCCCAAGCGTCCCGGATCCAGCGAGACAGTCCCGATTTTGAGAGAGAGACTGCCCCAGCCGGGAGCTTACTTTTCCCGCAGACACAGGAGTACACAGCGGAGCCCCAAGGAGCAATTTAATACTCGCACGTTACGTTCTACCGGAAGTGACGTGCTGGAAGCTGACCAGAAATGAGGTAATTTTGGGAGGAGATTGTGACGGAACCATGGAGGCACTTCAGGGAATGCTTCAGATCCATCACCTTGTCCTCGTCTGACAGAGCGGACAGCGGGATCGCCTTGGAATCGGGGATGTCGGCCATGTGAGCGGATCATGATATCTCCTACACCAGGAGGCTCAGGTGGGCACTACAATGGGATCTGGGCTGCTATGGTATCTTTATAGAATTTTTGTTTCTCTGTTTCTTTCTCTCTCTGTTCTTTCGCTCTAATCTTTTTTTTTCTCTCTCTATTCTCTTTCTTTCCTTCCTTCTTTCTTTCTTTCTTTCTTTCTGTCTCTGTTCTTTCTCTCTCTCTCTGTCTGTTCTCTTTCCTCTCTTTCTCTCTCTTTTCTTTCTCTTTCTTTCTCTCTCTTTTCTTTCTTTCTTTCTTTCTTTCCCCTCTTTCTTTCTCTCTGTTCTTTCCCCTCTTTCTTTTTCTCTCTACCTCTCTGTTCTTTCTTTCTTTACCCTCCTTTTTGTCTCTGTCTCCCTGTTCTTTTCTTCTGTCCACTCTTTTTCTCTCTTTGTCCTTTCTTTCTCCGTTCTTTCTTTCCCCTCTTTTTTCCCTCTCCCTCTCTGTTCTTTTTCCCCTCTTTTTTCCCTCTCCCCCTCTGTTCTTTTTTCCCTTCTTTCTTTCTTTCTTTCTTTCTTTCTTTCTTTTTTTCTCTCTTTGTTCTTTTTTTATGTCCACTCTTTCTTTCTCTCTGTTCATTTTCTTTCTTTTTTCTTTCTCTCTGTTCTTTCTTTCCCCTCTTTCTTTCTCTGTCTGTTCTTTCTTTCTTTACCCTCTTTCTTTCTCTCTCTGTTCTTTCTTTCCCCTCTTTCTCTCTCTGTTCTTTCTTTCTTTACCCACTTTATCTGTGTTCTTTTATTTCTCTTTCTCTCTCTGTTATTCCTTACTTTCTCTCTGTTCTTTATTTCCCCTCTTTCTTTCTTTCTTTCTTTCTTTCTTTCTCTCTGTCCTTTCTCTCTTTCTGTTTCTTTCTCTCTCTGTTCTTCCTTTCTTTCTCTCTCTCTTTTCTTTCTTTCTCTGTTCTTTATTTCCCCTCTTTCTTTCTTTCTCTCTGTTCTTTCTTTCTGTTCTTTCTCTCTCTTTCTTCTTTCTTTCATGCGTACACTACTAATCAGTAGCCTCCTTCACATGAATGTGTTTTGCCACAGAGCGAGTGTCCATGTGGATCACATGCGTGTCCATGTGATCCACACGGAGACAAGTCCGTTTTTGGCTGTCACCACGGATGTCTCACGGCATGAATCGTAAAATGTGTTAATGGGGGGCCCACTGAGACTCTTTCGCCCGGGGCCCTCAAAAACCTGGAGCCGGCTATTGGTTGCATTCTCTGCAGTCAAGTTGTGGCTGGAAGAAGTTGTCATGTCAGGTTGGGCCAGATGGAAAGGACAAGAAAATTGAACAATTCCATCAGAAAGAACATCAGCTGTAAGTCACCATCTATAACTGTGCGGTAATCTCTTACTGTATATGTTCTGTAGGACTGGTATTTATTTACCAATGACCGTAATATCCATGTTGGTCTTTATATAGAGATTACGGTATTTTAAAAAATATATATAAAGCGCTCTCAGTGAGAGAAGCAAAATAGGAATCTTGTGGGTATGATACCTTTTAATGGCTAACAAATAATAGTAAATGATGTTACAAGGCAAGTTTTTGGGACTTCTTACGTCCCTTCATCAGGCTGATATAACAAAATATTTGAAGAAACCTTATTTATATACAGTTTAAAGCACTGTATATAAATTTTAAACTGTATATAAATAAGGTTTCTTCAAATATTTTGTTATATAAGCCTGATGAAGGGACGTAAGCAGTCCCGAAAGCTTGCCTTGTAACATCATTTACTATTATTTGTTAGCCATTTAAAGGTATAATACCCACAAGATTCCTATTTTGTTTCTCTCACTGAGAGCACTTTATATATTTTTTTTTCTACTGGCTAACACGGTACCCAACCACTTTTCTCGTTTTACGGTATTTTCAGTAACAGGTTATCTGCTGAGGTTCTCCGACATCCATTAGGATGCGTCACCCAGTTGTAATCAAGGTTATCTGGTTAGGGGCCCACTCAGAAGTTTTGCTCCCCCTGAACCAAAACCCTAGCTATGCCTTTGACTTTTGGGAAAATGTTCTATTGACTGATGAAAGTGTATTTTAATTTTGTGGATAGCAAAACCTTGTCCCCGGCATCATGGTTTAGGGCTGCTATGTTTTCTCAGGGTTTGTAGACCTTGCAGCCATTGAAAGAAGCACTCCCATCTGTATTACCATAGAACATACAGTGAGCTGTTTAGTGTGAATTCAGGCAAAGTCACTGAGAAAAGGAGCGGAACGGTCCTGGAGAGAGCAGCGGTAGGTGAGCATATTAACACATTCACACTACATTACATACACATAGACACACAATTAATAAAAAAATATAGATGGGAGTGCTTCTTGAAGGAACAATACATTTAAAGGTGTATCATAAAATATTACAGCAAACTGCAAAGTGCAGCAATCCATGACTTGAAGCAGAAGAGAAATTGGGTGATGCCACAAGACAATGCAATTAAGTAAATCATTTAAAGATTGAATGAAAAAAAAATTGTGTTTTGGAAGGGGCAAACTATATTCCAAACTTAAAACAGTTGAGATTTTATGGTGTGACCTAAAGAGTGCTGGGCATTCAAGGCATCCAAGAAATATTGATGAACTGAAATACATTTGTATGGAGGAATGGTTTTATAGGGAATCTTTGAGTAGGGACATCCCTCTTAAGCTTAAAAAAATGATCCCCTAATATCCGCGATCTGATGCCTTAGTCCAGAGAAATGCTCATTTTTCTTATTTGTAAATGAGCTGTTCATGACTTTGGACTCTAATAGATGCACCTTTTCTGCTCGGCAGCTATTTTTAGGCTGGGGTGCCTATATCCATGGCCCCTTACCAGCCTGAAAATACCAGCCCCCAGCTGTCTGCTTTAGCAATGCTGGTTGTCAAAAATTGGGGGACCCCAAACCGTTTTTTTTTTATTTATTTATTTAAATAATTATAAAAACAGCATGGGGACCCCTCTATTCTTGATAACCAGCCTTGTTAACGCTCACAGCTGGGGGTTATAAGCCTCAGCTGTGAGTTTTGCCTGGCTGGTTATCAAAAATACAGTCTAACCCATGCCATTTTTTTAAAATTATTTATTTATAGCACAGGAGCAGGCTGCTGAATACTCTAATCATCCGCTCCTGCTCTTGCTGTTATTAGCAGCAAACACCCAGAGAGAAAAAGCAGTCAAAAATCCATAAAATGTAATATTTTATTAAATAGTGTTTAAAAAAACATATGTACAGTGGGGAAAAAAAGTATTTAGTCAGTCAGCAATAGTGCAAGTTCCACCACTTAAAAAGATGAGAGGCGTCTGTAATTTACATCATAGGTAGACCTCAACTATGGGAGACAAACTGAGAAAAAAAAATCCAGAAAATCACATTGTCTGTTTTTTTTTTCATTTTATTTGCATATTATGGTGGAAAATAAGTATTTGGTCAGAAACAAAATTTCATCTCAATACTTTGTGATATATCCTTTGTTGGCAATGACAGAGGTCAAACGTTTTTCTGTAAGTCTTCACAAGGTTGCCACACACTGTTGTTGGTATGTTGGCCCATTCCTCCATGCAGATCTCCTCTAGAGCAGTGATGTTTTTGGCTTTTCGCTTGGCAACACGGACTTTCAACTCCCTCCAAAGGTTTTCTATAGGGTTGAGATCTGGAGACTGGCTAGGCCACTCCAGGACCTTGAAATGCTTCTTACGAAGCCACTCCTTCGTTGCCCTGGCGGTGTGCTTTGGATCATTGTCATGTTGAAAGACCCAGCCACGTTTCATCTTCAATGCCCTTGCTGATGGAAGGAGGTTTGCACTCAAAATCTCACGATACATGGCCCCATTGATTCTTTCATGTACCCGGATCAGTCGTCCTGGCCCCTTTGCAGAGAAACAGCCCCAAAGCATGATGTTTCCACCACCATGCTTTACAGTAGGTATGGTGTTTGATGGATGCAACTCAGTATTCTTTTTCCTCCAAACACGACAAGTTGTGTTTCTACCAAACAGTTCCAGTTTGGTTTCATCAGACCATAGGACATTCTCCCAAAACTCCTCTGGATCATCCAAATGCTCTCTAGCAAACTTCAGACGGGCCCGGACATGTACAGGCTTAAGCAGTGGGACACGTCTGGCACTGCAGGATCTGAGTCCATGGTGGCCTATTGTGTTACTTATGGTAGGCCTTGTTACATTGGTCCCAGCTCTCTGCAGTTCATTCACTAGGTCACCCCTCGTGGTTCTGGGATTTTTGCTCACCGTTTTTGTGATCATTCTGACCCCACGGGGTGGGATTTTGCGTGGAGCACCAGATCGAGGGAGATTATCAGTGGTCTTGTATGTCTTCCATTTTTTAATTATTGCTCCCACAGTTGATTTCTTCACTCCAAGCTGGTTGGCTATTGCAGATTCAGTCTTCCCAGCCTGGTGCAGGGCTACAATTTTGTTTCTGGTGTCCTTTGACAGCTCTTTGGTCTTCACCATAGTGGAGTTTGGAGTCAGACTGTTTGAGGGTGTGCACAGGTGTCTTTTTATACTGATAACAAGTTTAAACAGGTGCCATTACTACAGGTAATGAGTGGAGGAAAGAGGAGACTCTTAAAGAAGAAGTTACAGGTCTGTGAGAGCCAGAAATCTTGATTGCTTGTTTCTGACCAAATACTTATTTTCCACCATAATATGCAAATAAAATGAAAAAAAAACAGACAATGTGATTTTCTGGATTTTTTTTTCTCAGTTTGTCTCCCATAGTTGAGGTCTACCTATGATGTAAATTACAGACGCCTCTCATCTTTTTAAGTGGTGGAACTTGCACTATTGCTGACTGACTAAATACTTTTTTTCCCCACTGTATATATATCTCTAATATGGACATACAGTGTATTGATAGGGAGGAACAGAAGTTACGGATAAAAAGTGGTCAAAGACCAGCCACACTGCAACCGCAGCAGCAGGCAACAGCAGTGGTAGTTACAAAATAAGGAATAATAAATCAGAGACACATAAAAGAATGGTGATCTTGTAGCAAGGAGTGTTGAAAAACATCACCATGTAGCAAGTGCTACTGCTCTTGTATAAATTACAAAAGTTCCCTGATAGTTATAGTTAGATATTTGTGTTTGTTTCCCATTTATTCTTTCATTCGTTATCCCTTATTTTATGTTTTGTATATGTGTATGTGTTCTGCTATGGGGTATTTTTGATGCCCTTTTGGTTCTTTGGCATGAGTAGATGTGATCTAAATTTGTCATGAACAGATGTGATTTAAATTTCCCATCTCATTTTGGCTATATTTATATAGCAATATGGTGCATTTACATATTATGCACGGGATAATGAACCCTTGTCCATTGTGGGTCCTTTTGGTCTGATCCTGACAATAGTAATTTTGATGTTACTATATGTGATGGATGTGGCCTATCTACTGATATGTGTATAGTATATATCTAGTTCCATGTACTATGCCAGGCTCCGTAGCTGTATACCATCTT
Organism: Dendrobates tinctorius; assembly: GCF_039654945.1. NCBI lineage: Eukaryota > Metazoa > Chordata > Amphibia > Anura > Dendrobatidae > Dendrobates > Dendrobates tinctorius. The sequence continues at coordinate 3,236,951 of NW_027361703.1, read as the reverse complement.
TTTACACTGATTAATATGCAGTGCATTGATGGCATATCTCATCAGTTGATGCACCGCTGTTTGCCCTTAGTTTTGCCCCTTTTAGATATGGCTGCCCTGGCCCGACGCTGTCTGCGCGCATACGCTGTGTCCGCTCTGCGGTCATCTGTTTTCCCTGCTCGGCGCGCCGGATCACGTGGGCCCGCGTGTTTCCGGCGACGCCGTAGCATGGATCCGGCTGATGCGGGGCGGGCTCATCGCGCGCGCAGACGGCCTCTGGCGGGTGCACTATATAAACCGGATGGTCCTGCCTCTTTCCACGCCCCCTGAGGAAGAAGTTTCGTGGCTCCGAAACGCGCGTCGGGGACTGGACCGACCCCACTGCCACCACTGTTTCCAGGTATACACATGTAGCTACTAGCTATTTTATTTGCGCTGCTCTTTGAGCACCGCTTGAGTTACAATGTATGTCTAACTATCAGTGAACTTTTTTAATTTATACAAGAGCAGTAGCACTTGCTACATGGTGATGTTTTTCAACACTCCTTGCTACAAGATCACCATTCTTTTATGTGTCTCTGATTTATTATTCCTTATTTTGTAACTACCACTGCTGTTGCCTGCTGCTGCGGTTGCAGTGTGGCTGGTCTTTGACCACTTTTTGTCCGTAAACTTCTGTTCCTCCCTATCAATACACTGTATGTCCATGTTAGAGAAATATATACATATGTTTTTTTAAACACTATTTAATAAAATATTACATTTTATGGATTTTTGACTGCTTTTTCTCTCTGGGTGTTTGCTATTATATGTGCAGTTTTCCCTATATTGTTCAGTTTATTTTGTGGATCATGATATATGATATATATTATTGATCATTTGTTAATGGCCATTATAATCATTGATTATTTGGCTTCCACATGAATATGTTTACTACCCATTTATTCTGTTATTAGCAGCAGCAGGTGTCGGCTGATGAGAGCAGTAGTCCCATCAGCTGACACCAGTGACAGGACGTAAACTTTAGACCTCTGATCACAGCTGATCTCAGCTGCAAGCTCACGCTGTCATTTGATAGCATGGGAACTGCGACTGTCTGACTGGCGGTGAAGATTTTACCACCAATCAGAAGCGGTGTTTGCCGTGCTGTCATGCACGGCAGCGTGGCAAACACTGGATGTTCGGGGCCCCCGTTTAAGTGAATGGGGTCCTGGTTCGGGTCCGGGTACTGTTCTGGTACCCAAACCAGAACTTTTTTAACTGTTTGTCTGAACCCGCTGGATCTGAACATTCACAGGTTTGTCCATCTCTAAAGGTTAGGTGCTACAGTTGTATACAGAGGTAACTTCTTAAGTCTGCTGACAGGGCATGTACGTCGCTAACACCTTAACCAGTTAGCTCGCCATCAAGCTGTCACGTGCCCCGTCCTGTGTGACACGGCCAGCAGGTCGGTAACTAATACAACAGGACACGGCATGTGTAATTGTCCACTGTGACGCTGCCCGCAGGCCGGTAACTAATACAACAAGACACAGGGGAAAGGGAAACATTTGCAACGGTGGGCCCTGCGATAGGGAACGGGGGATGTGGAGACCTTCTGCACTCCCCTGAGTCAGTGTCCCTAACACTCCTAACATTCCCTATACAGGCTCCTCACCTGTCGCCGATCCGAATACCTGTCACCCTAGCACACCCTACACCTGTTCCTTACTAGGGTGCTGGGTCGTGCAGGCACTGGCCCCACCGCTGTACTAACACCAACATGAGGAAAAGTGACAAACAGGGAAACACTTAGCTTTGCTCTGATGCACTTTCTCCAGGCAACAGAGTCCAACACCTGAGTGCATCTTCCTCCCACCATGTCCAACACCTGGGTGCAGCTGTCCAGCAACAGAGTCCAGCACCTGAGTTCAGCTGTCCAGCAACGGAGTCCAGCAACTGAATGCAGCTTCCAGCAAAAAAAGTCCAGCAACTGAGTGCAGCTCTACACCATAGCTGCCTCTCCACCAAGCTTTGCAAGAATTCTTCACTGACACCATAGCTGCCACTCCACCATGCTTTACACGAACTCCTTGCTGACACCATAGCTGCCACTTCAGGACTCTGACTGAGTTGTCCTGGACACTCCTCAGTTCCTTCCTTCACCCAGCATGGAGTCCAGCACCTGAGTGCAGCTGTCCAGCAATGGAGTCCAGCATCTGAGTGCAGCTTCCAGCAAAAGAGTCCAGCAACTGAGTGCAGCTCTACACCATAGCTGCCACTCCACCAAGCTTTGAAAGAATTCTTCACTGACACCATAGCTGCCACTCCTCCATGCTTTACACGAACTCCTCGCTGACACCATAGCTGCCACTCCAGGACTCTGACTGAGTTGTCCTGGACTCTCCTCAGTTCCTTCCTTCACCCAGCATGGTTGGAAAAGCCAAACAATATCACCAACATCAGTGAGCACAACTGACACCCCTTTATTGAGTAAACACACCTGTTAGTGATTCCCGTGCAATTACAATAACCACCACAGGGGGAAAACTATCTCTAAAAACACCAGTGCAATGACCATACTGGCCACCGGGGCAAACAGAACAAAAGACACCACCGTGTAACAATCCTAATGGCCACCGGGGGGCAAACCCAACTCCGAGCGCACAGCTCAAGGAAAAAAAAAGGTTACTTTGCATTATATCAGTCATGATCCAGCATGGATCATGACACAAGCACCTTTATCTGACTAGGCTAGCCACTTCCCTGTCTGTATTCATTTTGTTGGCAGCTTTCATAATTCATTTATATCTTACATATTGGATTTGTCTATTCCTTGACAGCTAGTGTGTATATATACACTCACTGGCCACTTTATTAGGTACACCTGTCCAACTGTGTGTTAAGACTTAATTTCTAATCAGCCAATCACATGGCGGCAACTCAGTGCATTTAGGCATGTAGACATGGTCAAGACAATCTCCTGCAGTTCAAACCGAGCATCAGTATGGGGAAGAAAGGTGATTTGAGTGCCTTTGAACGTGGCATGATTGTTGGTGCCAGAAGGGCTGGTCTGAGAATTTCAGAAACTGCTGATCTACTGGGATTTTCACGCACAACCATCTCTAGGGTTTACAGAGAATGGTCCGAAAAAGAAAAAAAATCCAGTGAGCGGCAGTTCTGTGGCCGGAAATGCCATGTTGATGCCAGAGGTCAGAGGAGAATGGGCAGACTGGTTCGAGCTGATAGAAAGGCAACAGTGACTCAAATTGCCACCCGTTACAACCAAGGTAGGCAGAAGAGCATCTCTGAACGCACAGTGCGTCGAACTTTGAGGCAGATGGGCTACAGCAGCAGAAGACCACACTGGGTACCACTCCTCTCAGCTAAGAACAGGAAACTGAGGCTACAATTTGCACAAGCTCATCGAAATTGGACAGTAGAAGATTGGAAAAACGTTGCCTGGTCTGATGAGTCTCGATTTCTGCTGCGACATTCGGATGGTAGGGTCAGAATTTGGCGTAAACAACATGAAAGCATGGATCCATCCTGCCTTGTATCAACGGTTCAGGCTGGTGGTGGTGGTGTCATGGTGTGGGGAATTTTTTCTGGGCACTCTTTGGGCCCCTTGGTACCAATTGAGCATCATTGCAACGCCACAGCCTACCTGAGTATTGTTGCTGACCATGTCCATCCCTTTATGACCACAATGTACCCAACATCTGATGGCTACTTTCAGCAGGATAATGCGCCATGTCATAAAGCTCGAATCATCTCAGATTGGTTTCTTGAACATGACAATGAGTTTACTGTACTCAAATGGCCTCCTCAGTCACCAGATCTCAATCCAATAGAGCATCTTTGGGATGTGGTGGAACGGGAGATTCGCATCAGGGATGTGCAGCCGACAAATCTGCGCCAACTGTGTGATGCCATCATGTCAATATGGTCCAAAATCTCTGAGGAATGCTTCCAGCACCTTGTTGAATCTCTGCCACGAAGAATTGAGGCAGTTCTGAAGGCAAAAGGGGGTCCAACCCCTTACTAGCATGGTGTACCTAATAAAGTGGCCAGTGAGTGTATATGCAGTATATAATATATATATATATATATATATATATAGTATATATATATAGATAGATACAGTTTATGCTTGGAACCATGCTACAGGAATAAATAAGTGGAGCAGAAGTATTTTACACAAAAATCTTAATCTCTGGTGCTAAGGGAATTTACACTCTTATCTTTCCATATACCCTCTGGGCAATGCTGAGCGTACGCTACTCATCCATTACTGCACTGGCTTTGGGAACAGTAAATGCTAAAATTAAAAGCCTCGCACTTCAGTCCAAGGAAGAAATACAAAAGAGAAGTGTATGCAAAAAAATGAAGTACCTGCTATAATGGCATGAGTTTAATAGTCATGGAGAGTTTAGTAGTTACAATGAATGTTAGTATTTTAGAGGGTACGATTACAAATAATATCTATAGGGCTAGTATACCAATGAGGAAGTTTAACATTTCAAGCAAGTCTTTATGTTTTATGCAAAATCATTGACTATCTGCGACTAAGGTATTGGAATATGCAAATATCATCATAGTTTACTGAATACCAAAAGATAGTAGAGGTACTAAAGAAATGCCTAAGGGATGTATAGGTTTGATTGTAGTATGGCAATGGAAAGCACAGAGATTAAGAACAAACATACTGGGAAATTTTAACCTAAAACTTGAGCAAACAGTTTTGGCAAAACTCTGATGGGCGCCAGAGTAAGGGTGTGTGCATATGTTGCAGATTCTGCTGTGGATCCGCAGCGGATTTGGCCCTGCGGATCCGCAGCAGATTCTGCTGCACTGTACAGTACCCTTTTAGTCTATGTAAATTGAAAAACGCAGTGCCCACGGAGCGGAATTTACGCGCGGATTTGCTGCGGTTTCAAACTCTTGTAAATTCTTTGTGCGGATTCGGCAGCGGTTTGGCACCTGCTCCATGACAGGTGTCAAAACGCAGGGGAAAACCGCAGGCTAATCCGCAATAAATCTGCAGATAAACCACAGGTCTTTTGCCCTGCGGATTTAGCTAAATCCGCGCAGAAAATTCCGCAGCAGAATCCGCAACGTGTGCACACACCCTAAGATTTCGATACAGAGGACTAAACCGTCATTGTGCAGATGAGTCTATGAAACTATTTTTCTTGTGTATAAATGCAATGCATTTCTATTCTAACATTCAAAGTCTCCTTCAGGAATATAAAGACATCTGTGAATGTCCCAATGTAAAATTATATCAGAGGTGAACTAACCGGAAGTGAAAGGTAAGGAGACAAAAACTTCAAGAATACAATCAGTTAAATACTTAACAGTACAATAAAGTAAATAAATTGACCTCTGTCCGGTTTAAGCCGGAAGACTTCTTCAAATCACTTATTCACTATTAGAGTAAAAATAAGCAATGTTTAAAAAAAAATAAATAAATAAAGGACATCAGCAGAAGAGGCCAAATCAGACCTCCCAGTAATTTTGCTATGGTAAGCCACGATGCCCTGAGTAACAACAATGATAAGGACCAAAATAAACAGTGTGCTCTAAAGATCAATCACCACATTTTAAAATGAGTAGCTATTTATCAAAAAAACTAAATACTAACTAAAATCATCTTAATTCAATAGTTTCATCTGTATGTAAGCTATTCATTTAAAAAATTCTACAGTTTTCATGTTAAACAAGCATATTTATTCTATTATACACATCTGAATTGATATGTTCATGGACTTGTAATAAATATCTTAAAGCACTATGGTTAATAAATTTTCTCTAAATGTTTCGATAATCGCTTTTCATAGTGCATTCGGTTAGGTGTTTTGTTTACCGTCCTGAACAGGATGAACATCCATTTATTGAATTTATTGTATTTTTGTATCTTTATATGATTTGATTGTGTCATTCTTGGATTTTTTTTTGTCTCCTCCAATTTATTTCTGGTCAGTTTGTGCCTAATATACAATATAGTTTCATATTGGGTGTAAGATAGCGCTTACTGTTTGTGTTGGGGGACACTCACTTGGCTGCGATATCGATATTGTCAGACATGGGTTTTTCACATAAAACAGTCCATATGGTTTATTTTATACAGCATAAACCGCATTGTAGGTCATGTTGCACATCACAGACCTAACTCATAGTCCATAACAAATCAAATCAAATCAAATCAAATTTATTATCGCCAAGTACATATTACATATATACAAGGAATTCTTTGTGGCAAAGAGGCAACATAATATATAACAACAGATACAACAAGTAACATCTAACAAGACAGATACAGTATATAGTCTACACATGACGATTTAATTGTTGAACAGAGAGTGGATAGAAGCTGTTCATATGGCGGTTGGTACTGCATTTGGGGACTCTGAAGCGACGTCCTGAAGGGAGTAGTTGGAATGAGGAGTGTCCCGGGTGAGAGGGATCGGATGAAATTTTCAATGCGTGGGATCGAATACTCTTATCATAAAGATCCTGGATTTTAGGCAGGGGGAGCCTATAATTCTCTCTGCTGTTCTGAAAGTCCTTTGTAAGCGGAGTTTGTCATGCGCAGTGGCTCCCCCATACCAGACTATCAGAGAGGAACAAATCACAGATCTGATGACAGCATTAAAGAATAAGATCAGCAGATTCTTAGACAAACCATATCTTTTCAGCTGACGCAGGAAGAACATCCTCTGTTGTGCTTTTCTTATAACAGCATCCACGTTTTTCCCCCATTTAAGATCATGAGAGATGATAACACCAAGGAATTTGGTCTCTGTTAACTTATCACATAAGGCTTTATCTAGCATTTACTAGTCACGCCTGACTTTCTCCCGTCACCAGGTGACCGCACAGTTCAGTAACGGAGCATTGACAGCGCACACAGTTATTTCCCCATGTCCGGGGTTACCTCTCGGGAGCTCCTGCTCCACAGACTGACCTCCTGTCAGTCCTGGTTCCTAGGGAAGCTGCTGAACTGGGACCACCGTCCTTGTGTCTTGTGGACTACCGCCAGTCCAGATCCTCAGGTGGAGGGTAACTCCCCCAAATGCAATGCCTTCAGACTCCGCAAAGACAGGTGGCCTGTCTGGGTGCTATGCAGGACACACTCGTCCAACACCCAGGCCACCAGGTCCAAAGTCTCGCCACGTGCTCCAGGGTTCCAATCCTACTCCTAGGATCTCCCAACACAGACCTTATAGGATCTTGCACCCTGAGCCATTCAGGTACACACCCTCTGCCCATGTGACCCATCATGGTCACATTATATGGTCCATAACCACACCCACAGGTGAGGTATGGATCACATGGTCATGACCTCACTACAGCCTATTACACATGCAGGCACACACACCCAGGCTTTACTTTAGGCGTTCAGACACACGCCCCTGGGTGAGTTTGTAGGTGACTGGTCCCACCCATCTCACTAACTCATCTGGAAGCCTTCCCAATGTAAAGCATGAAACCCTCAGCAGAAGATCTGCTGAGCTAAACACATGCCCTGGCTTCCATCACAGGGTCACCCACCCCTGTGATACATATCGGCCATTTACAACCACTGTTTCCGCATCACAATAAAGAAACCGCCTGCATGCATGTCCTGGGAAGCCCATACAGTGCCCCCTAGCTGTCACAGGGGTCACTGCATCACATGGGATATTCCCAGATATCTTTATATGCCTGAGGAAGATTCCTGATTTTGAAATTAAAGGATTATGATGGTTTTGTCCTCTGCATGAACATCTCACACTGGCACCCATTGCCGTTAGCTCTTGCGTATGTATGGAAATTTCCCTCCATTAGTCTCCCCTTTGGAGGACGTGGAATCTTTTTGTTGGTGCAACAAGTGGACAAGGACAAACGACTTTGTTAAATCTTCAATAGTGTTGTATTCATAGTGCAAATCCATAAGATGAGTGGACAGCTTTTATATCCTTTTTACCATCTATATCCTCCAGAATAATATATTACAGAACACGCTTCCCCTTTCTCTTATAGGTTTACCAAGCACAATATCCAAAGGCTAGCACTGGAGGATGCAATTTAATGCATTTTTCTGCAATAAGTGTGCTCTTTGCTAAGAGATGTCTACTCATTGCTTGGTTACAAGAAGGGCTCTGACTTTGGATGAATGTGCCTTGGCCTTACTTATACTATTTGAAAAAATTTGGAAGTAATCAGTATTAAAATAATTATTGAGTAATTCTTTTGATCCAGTGATATAGCATTATATCATCATGAGATCAGATTTTGGCATCTCATGAGTCATTTTTTTGTCATTATGTGTTATCACAAGAGTAGTCTCATTTCATTAAGCCTATGCAATTTCTTTAATATAACGGTAAATTTAAGTCAAAATATAAACTCAGTTGAACACCTATATCAATTGGATACATCTACTGAGCTTCCTTAGAAAGACGCTTTATCCCCCTGTTAAGACATGATAAACATTCCATTCCTATCTACTTTCTTTTTCTGACTCATTTCTCTAAGGCCCCGTCACACATAAAGATGCACCAGCGATCCCGACAACGATACGACCTTGTCAGGATCGCTGATGCCTTGCTACATGATCACTGGTGAGATGTCAAACAGGCACCTTCACCAGCGATCAGCACCAGCGAGGACGCTGGTATCCACGGTAAATATAGAGTTACTAAGCGGCGTGCGTCACTTAGTTACCCAATGTGTACCTTAGAAACCTGCGTGCTCGCGCCTGGAGCTGCCAGCACGCAGGTTTCTAAGGTACACATAGGGTAACTAAGTGACGCGTTAGTCACCCGATATTTACCTGTGAGACCAGCGCCTGCTTAGAGCGCTGGGAGCCTCGCGGATCGTTGGCTCCCGCTGCCACATGCAGCGATGCGTGCTGGCCAGCGGGAGACCAGCGATCAAAAAATGGCCCCGGCCGATCGAGCACAATCAGCAATACCAGGCGGGGGGGCCAGTCGCTGATCCCCGTCATACACAGCGATCTCACTAGCGAGATTGCTGTGTGTGACGGGGCCTTTATAATCAGAATCTCCAATTCACTCTCATTTGCTTGAAGGAACATTGGAACTTTTTCTCTTTAGCGAATGATGGCGGTTACATGGTTTTCAGATCACTTCCAATTACATACACAGTGGCATGTAAAAGTTTGGGCACTCCTAGTCAAAATTACTGTTATTGTGAAGAGTTAAGCAGATTGAAGATAAAATGATTTCCAAAAGGCCTAAAGCTAAAGGTGACACATTTCCTTTGTATTTTAGGCAGAAAAAAAAAAATATATATATTTTTTAGGGCAGCATGGTGGCATTTTTTAGGACAATATCTGCAAGGAGTTTGTATGTTCTCCCCGTGTTTGCCTGGGTTTCCTCCAGTTTCATCCCACATTCCAAAGACATACTGATAGGGAATTTAGATTGTGAGCCCCATCGGGGACAGCGATGATAATGTGTGCAAACTGTAAAGTGCTACGGAATATGTTAGCGCTATATAAAGATTATTATTTATTATATATACAGTATATATATACTGTATATATATATAGGCTGAAGCAAAAGTATTGGCACCCTTGGAGATTTTTTTAATCAGATAACTTTGATCAAGGTTTCAGAACTTAATTAGCCTGTTAGGGTTATGGCTTGTTCACTATCATCGTTAGGAAAGGCCATGTGATGCAACTGTACACTGCTTAAAGACTTCTTTTTGAAAAGCCCTACTAATTGGATCTCGTAGTTACTATGTGAATAAATTATTTACAATTGACTCTTATTAGTTTTTTCTGTGATCACTTCCTGGGTCAATTATTTATTAAAGTTATTCAAACCATATTATTTTGGTGCTATCTCTTAGGTCTCATTCAGATGTCTAAGTTGCATGTCCACGTACAATCTGCTTTTTTTCACGGATGCAACACACACCCATTATAATCTATGGTATTACTCACATGTCCATTTTCTCCATTATCACGGATAAGAAAAATGCCAATGCAAGACTATGGGTCCATCAAAAGCATGTACGGCACACTTTTGGCATCCTTGTGCTGTACGTATTTAAGATTGCAAAGTATAGGAGAAGCTTTGTAATTTCTTTTATCCATCCATGAAAAACACTGATGACCACACTGATGGCAAAAACGGACACACTGATCCAAAACACTGATGACACCGGTACTATTTTTTCACGTATGTGTTTTAAACACTGACGTGTGAATGATGCTTTACAATATATCTCACAGTTAAAGAAAGCTTCATTGGCAGGCCATATTGCAAAACCATCATTTATATTCTCTGGCAATCACTCGATCATTAGGGCACAATGAATACTAACTGTACCTCTACTCCATGGCCTAATGAAAATATAGTGTAGACTAAAATCTCCGTCCTTTCTTAATAAAGAGGTTGTCCACAATTAGAAAAAAAAAATATTTTCAGTAACCTCGCCATGTCTATTCAATGGCTGTATATGGCATTGCAGAGGTTGAACAACCAATGGGCTGTATCAGCAAAAATATACCAGGCTTTCTAGTCCTGAACATCGCATTTAAGATCTTGCACTGCTTATTTCTAAGATTTTGGGCTGGTTCTTTCCACAAAGCTTTCCACTGCAGCATTGCTTGCCAACATTGTAGCAGGACAAACTCACAGCAAAGCTAACAGATTACAAGTATAAACCGCTCACAGAAAAAACAGTAAAGCAGTCAACTGCGCCACACATGTACTATGGCATATAATTTGGAGTAATACAATCTGGAGACAGGACTTGTGAGAACAGATTAGATTACTATATACCCAAAGAAAACGGACTAGGAGCAGTATATAAAATAAACAAATTTTATTATAAAAAAATGAGAAAAATCATGCATCAGTAATTTTGATTAAATACATAAGGGAATCAGCAACACCTAGTACTAGGTGTTGCTGATTCCCTTATGTATCTAATCAAAATATATATATGATATTGTAATGGATGAGCTTCAATATGTTTAGCCTTCTTTTGGGATTATAGATTAGACTACTAGTACAGGACTTTGTATTGGCCATTACAGGGTATCATGGCATGCAAGACTAGCAGTTTAGTGACTGCGTATGATGGTAAAAAGGAATCCATCCATGAAGGGTTCACACTGAGAATGACTGACCTGCTATGACTGTCATGTGAACTTCCTCATCAACTACATGACTTAAAATGAGTGTTTCACAGCTGTAGCATCATCTACAGTTCGAGAAACCCATGTCAGGATTACTTACTGTAATCTGCTCAGATAGGCAGACAGAATGTGTTCTGCCAACCGTTGGCATGAATTTACATAAAAATAAAGATTATTATTATTATTATTACAGCCCTGCTCTAAATAGTGATGTATTCCCTCCCTTTTCCGTAGCCTACTCTGAATTTTAGTAGAATTCTATTAGAAAAGAAAACAGTTTATTGTAATGTGGATACCAGGCTACTTAAGCCAAGTGGAATTTATAATGTTTTCTGCAGTGTTGAATATATAGTACATGTCAGTAAACTAATCCTTATTCGTACTGTCTTTATGTCCAGCAAAACATTAGATGCTCTTTATGTTCAAGAGATCCTGTCAGCACAATTCTGTAATGTAAAGTAAAGACATGGCTGTAATGGGGCTGTAATACTGATTACATTGGTACATTTGGTGAAGAAATCCGCTTTGTGGTTTTTCTTTAACTAGCATTTCAAGTTTCCTGGTAATTTAATTTTGGTGCACAGGGACCGGACTGTATTCTGGGTCTTCTCCTCCCTGTCCGTGATTCCCCAGCCCCTCCACCTGCCTCAGGTCTGTGAATGATCTGTCTTCTCTGAAATCTCAGCAGTGACCTGTCATTAAAATCCCGGAGGCAACAGAGGGGCCGGGGAATCACATACAGAGAGGAGAAGACCCACAGTCCGGCCTCTATGCACCGAATCCTAATTAGCAGAAAACTTCCAAATGGTGATTTAGGAAGAACAATAAAGCAGATCTCTACACCGAAGTTATCAATGTAATCAGTATTACGGCACCATTACAGCCATGTATTTACTTTACATTACAAAATTGTGCTGACAGGTTTTCTTTAGGAATATATAATGGTTTCACATGGGTATAAGCTGAGAATTTGTATGCACGTACTGTACACTGCAGTTGGAATATGTTCTTGTGAAAATATACCTTTGTCATCAATATTTATTACAAGTGCAGGTTCTGTTATTACGACACCTCAAGTCCAGTTGAAGCAAGATGACAGCCACATTGTATTTTTGGGGGCTATGAACACTGTCAACTCCAGCAGGCGGTGGCTACAGGAACTAGATGAAGGTTTTTGGTACTGGACACTGGATCTCCACCGATCCGATACTGCTGATATATCCTAAAGATAATTACTCACACAAACATAAGTATCATTCTTCACATAAAACTTGCCATTTAATTTTAATTAACAAATAGTAGAATTTATGTAAAAGGGGATATTTTTGTTTGTGTGAGCTAATTATTCCTTATAGATATTTTTAGATTAATTATCGAGTAGAGTTGAGCGACTTTTGTTTTTTTAGGGTCGCGTTTCGTTTCGTGAAACCCGACTTTTCCAAAAGTCGGGTCGAGCAAGATCGTCCGATTATAGGGAAAAGTCGGGGTCGTCCCGAAACACGAAACCCAATGTAAGTCAATGGGGAATAAAAGTCGGCAGTGAGAGGAGGACAGGAAACACACCTACAGTGCCCATTTGAATGCCAAAAGCATCAATTCTTCTTACTTAAGCTTGTCAACCTTAATTAACTTCATAATACAAGTTACGCACTGAAAAATGGGGTTATTTGGCTAAAGTTGTGGGGGGGGAGGGCTGGCTGCAGGTTTTCATGTGCCCTGGGCGAAAGAGCGCCCCTTTAACACATACCACAACTCATCATGCTCCGATACGGCAGATAAATAGCGGTATAGTACAATGAAAAATACCTCACTTTTTACATTTCATGACGAGGCCCATCTATTTCTCCATACAGAATCATTGGTCCCATATAATGTTTGAAACAGTATATGATGAGCTCCACATAATGCTACAGTATATGTTGGTCCCCATGGATGAAGCTCCACTGTCTTATGGGCCCAAATAATGCTTCAAACATAATGGGCCCCATTTCTAATGCTCTAGTGTATAATGGGCCCTGTAAATGCTGCTCCAGTGTCTGATGTCCACCTTTGGAATGTTCCAGTGTATGGTGGGCCCCATCTATCATTCTCCAGAGTATAGTGCTCCCCAAAAATTGCTGTCCCAACATTGAAAACAATCAAATAAGTCTCCTCGCTAGGGAATCCCTGTACTTGTCTGGACAGGTGCTGTAGCTTGCTTAACAGCTCGCCAGCCGTTCTCACGCCCAGTATGGATTGCACGTGATTGCACAAAGGTTAGAAAGGGTACCGTATCCCTGGATAACATGTATGGATAGCGTACACATTCAAAATATATGTCTCAGGAGGCAGGCTCAGACGGTGTCAGGCCCAGTATGGATTGCACGTGATTGCACAAAGGTTAGAAAGGGTACCGTATCCCTGGATAACATGTATGGATAGCGTACACATTCAAAATATATGTCTCAGGAGGCAGGCTCAGACGGTGTCAGGCACAGTATGGATTGCACGTGATTGCACAAAGGTTAGAAAGGGTACCGTATCCCCGGATAACATGTATGGATAGCGTACACATTCAAAATATATGTCTCAGGAGGCAGGCTCAGACGGTGTTAGGCCCAGTATGGATTGCACGTGATTGCACAAAGGTTAGAAAGGGTACCGTATCCCCGGATAACATGTATGGATAGCGTACACATTCAAAATATATGTCTCAGGAGGCAGGCTCAGACGGTGCTGGCCCAGTATGGATTGCACGTGATTGCACAAAGGTTAGAAAGGGTACCGTATCCCCGGATAACATGTATGGATAGCGTACACATTCAAAATATATGTCTCAGGAGGCAGGCTCAGACGGTGTTAGGCCCAGTATGGATTGCACGTGATTGCACAAAGGTTAGAAAGGGTACCGTATCCCCGGATAACATGTATGGATAGCGTACACATTCAAAATATATGTCTCAGGAGGCAGGCTCAGACGGTGTTAGGCCCAGTATGGATTGCACGTGATTGCACAAAGGTTAGAAAGGGTACCGTATCCCCGGATAACATGTATGGATAGCGTACACATTCAAAATATATGTCTCAGAAGGCAGGCTCAGACGGTGTTAGGCCCAGTATGGATTGCACGTGATTGCACAAAGGTTAGAAAGGGTACCGTATCCCTGGATAACATGTATGGATAGCGTACACATTCAAAATATATGTCTCAGGAGGCAGGCTCAGACGGTGTCAGGCACAGTATGGATTGCACGTGATTGCACAAAGGTTAGAAAGGGTACCGTATCCCTGGATAACATGTATGGATAGCGTACACATTCAAAATATATGTCTCAGGAGGCAGGCTCAGACGGTGTCAGGCCCAGTATGGATTGCACGTGATTGCACAAAGGTTAGAAAGGGTACCGTATCCCCGGATAACATGTATGGATAGCGTACACATTCAAAATATATGTCTCAGGAGGCAGGCTCAGACGGTGTTAGGCCCAGTATGGATTGCACATGATTGCACAAAGGTTAGAAAGGGTACCATAACATGTATGGATAGCGTACACATTCAAAATATATGTCTCAGGAGGCAGGCTCAGACGGTGTTAGGCCCAGTATGGATTGCACGTGATTGCACAAAGGTTAGAAAGGGTACCGTATCCCCAGATAACATGTATGGATAGCGTACACATTCAAAATATATGTCTCAGGAGGCAGGCTCAGACGGTGTTAGGCCCAGTATGGATTGCACGTGATTGCACAAAGGTTAGAAAGGGTACCGTATCCCTGGATAACATGTATGGATAGCGTACACATTCAAAATATATGTCTCAGGAGGCAGGCTCAGACGGTGTCAGGCACAGTATGGATTGCACGTGATTGCACAAAGGTTAGAAAGGGTACCGTATCCCCGGATAACATGTATGGATAGCGTACACATTCAAAATATATGTCTCAGGAGGCAGGCTCAGACGGTGTTAGGCCCAGTATGGATTGCACGTGATTGCACAAAAGTTAGAAAGGGTACCGTATCCCCGGATAACATGTATGGATAGCGTACACATTCAAAATATATGTCTCAGGAGGCAGGCTCAGACGGTGTCAGGCACAGTATGGATTGCACGTGATTGCACAAAGGTTAGAAAGGGTACCGTATCCCCGGATAACATGTATGGATAGCGTACACATTCAAAATATATGTCTCAGGAGGCAGGCTCAGACGGTGTTAGGCCCAGTATGGATTGCACGTGATTGCACAAAAGTTAGAAAGGGTACCGTATCCCCGGATAACATGTATGGATAGCGTACACATTCAAAATATATGTCTCAGGAGGCAGGCTCAGACGGTGTTAGGCCCAGTATGGATTGCACGTGATTGCACAAAGGTTAGAAAGGGTACCGTATCCCTGGATAACATGTATGGATAGCGTACACATTCAAAATATATGTCTCAGGAGGCAGGCTCAGACGGTGTCAGGCACAGTATGGATTGCACGTGATTGCACAAAGGTTAGAAAGGGTACCGTATCCCCGGATAACATGTATGGATAGCGTACACATTCAAAATATATGTCTCAGGAGGCAGGCTCAGACGGTGTTAGGCCCAGTATGGATTGCACGTGATTGCACAAAGGTTAAAAAGGGTACCGTATCCCCGGATAACATGTATGGATAGCGTACACATTCAAAATATATGTCTCAGGAGGCAGGCTCAGATGGTGTTAGGCCCAGTATGGATTGCACGTGATTGCACAAAGGTTAGAAAGGGTACCATATCCCTGGATAACAAGTATGGATAGCGTACACATTCAAAATATATGTCTCAGGAGGCAGGCTCAGACGGTGTCAGGCACAGTATGGATTGCACGTGATTGCACAAAGGTTAGAAAGGGTACCGTATCCCCGGATAACATGTATGGATAGCGTACACATTCAAAATATATGTCTCAGGAGGCAGGCTCAGACGGTGTTAGGCCCAGTATGGATTGCACGTGATTGCACAAAGGTTAGAAAGGGTACCGTATCCCCGGATAACATGTATGGATAGCGTACACATTCAAAATATATGTCTCAGGAGGCAGGCTCAGACGGTGTTAGGCCCAGTATGGATTGCACGTGATTGCACAAAGGTTAGAAAGGGTACCGTATCCCCGGATAACATGCATGGATAGCGTACACATTCAAAATATATGTCTCAGGAGGCAGGCTCAGACGGTGTTAGGCCCAGTATGGATTGCACGTGATTGCACAAAGGTTAGAAAGGGTACCGTATCCCTGGATAACATGTATGGATAGCGTACACATTCAAAATATATGTCTCAGGAGGCAGGCTCAGACGGTGTCAGGCCCAGTATGGATTGCACGTGATTGCACAAAGGTTAGAAAGGGTACCGTATCCCTGGATAACATGTATGGATAGCGTACACATTCAAAATATATGTCTCAGGAGGCAGGCTCAGACGGTGTCAGGCACAGTATGGATTGCACGTGATTGCACAAAGGTTAGAAAGGGTACCGTATCCCCGGATAACATGTATGGATAGCGTACACATTCAAAATATATGTCTCAGGAGGCAGGCTCAGACGGTGTTAGGCCCAGTATGGATTGCACGTGATTGCACAAAGGTTAGAAAGGGTACCGTATCCCTGGATAACATGTAAGGATAGCGTACACATTCAAAATATATGTCTCAGGAGGCAGGCTCAGACGGTGTTAGGCCCAGTATGGATTGCACGTGATTGCACAAAGGTTAGAAAGGGTACCGTATCCCCGGATAACATGTATGGATAGCGTACACATTCAAAATATATGTCTCAGGAGGCAGGCTCAGACGGTGTTAGGCCCAGTATGGATTGCACGTGATTGCACAAAGGTTGGAAAGGGTACCGTATCCCTGGATAACATGTATGGATAGCGTACACATTCAAAATATATGTCTCAGGAGGCAGGCTCAGACGGTGTTAGGCCCAGTATGGATTGCACGTGATTGCACAAAGGTTAAAAAGGGTACCGTATCCCCGGATAACATGTATGGATAGCGTACACATTCAAAATATATGTCTCAGGAGGCAGGCTCAGACGGTGTCAGGCACAGTATGGATTGCACGTGATTGCACAAAGGTTAGAAAGGGTACCGTATCCCCGGATAACATGTATGGATAGCGTACACATTCAAAATATATGTCTCAGGAGGCAGGCTCAGACGGTGTTAGGCCCAGTATGGATTGCACGTGATTGCACAAAGGTTAAAAAGGGTACCGTATCCCCGGATAACATGTATGGATAGCGTACACATTCAAAATATATGTCTCAGGAGGCAGGCTCAGATGGTGTTAGGCCCAGTATGGATTGCACGTGATTGCACAAAGGTTAGAAAGGGTACCATATCCCTGGATAACAAGTATGGATAGCGTACACATTCAAAATATATGTCTCAGGAGGCAGGCTCAGACGGTGTCAGGCACAGTATGGATTGCACGTGATTGCACAAAGGTTAGAAAGGGTACCGTATCCCCGGATAACATGTATGGATAGCGTACACATTCAAAATATATGTCTCAGGAGGCAGGCTCAGACGGTGTTAGGCCCAGTATGGATTGCACGTGATTGCACAAAGGTTAGAAAGGGTACCGTATCCCCGGATAACATGTATGGATAGCGTACACATTCAAAATATATGTCTCAGGAGGCAGGCTCAGACGGTGTTAGGCCCAGTATGGATTGCACGTGATTGCACAAAGGTTAGAAAGGGTACCGTATCCCCGGATAACATGTATGGATAGCGTACACATTCAAAATATATGTCTCAGGAGGCAGGCTCAGACGGTGTTAGGCCCAGTATGGATTGCACGTGATTGCACAAAGGTTAGAAAGGGTACCGTATCCCTGGATAACATGTATGGATAGCGTACACATTCAAAATATATGTCTCAGGAGGCAGGCTCAGACGGTGTCAGGCCCAGTATGGATTGCACGTGATTGCACAAAGGTTAGAAAGGGTACCGTATCCCTGGATAACATGTATGGATAGCGTACACATTCAAAATATATGTCTCAGGAGGCAGGCTCAGACGGTGTCAGGCACAGTATGGATTGCACGTGATTGCACAAAGGTTAGAAAGGGTACCGTATCCCCGGATAACATGTATGGATAGCGTACACATTCAAAATATATGTCTCAGGAGGCAGGCTCAGACGGTGTTAGGCCCAGTATGGATTGCACGTGATTGCACAAAGGTTAGAAAGGGTACCGTATCCCTGGATAACATGTAAGGATAGCGTACACATTCAAAATATATGTCTCAGGAGGCAGGCTCAGACGGTGTTAGGCCCAGTATGGATTGCACGTGATTGCACAAAGGTTAGAAAGGGTACCGTATCCCCGGATAACATGTATGGATAGCGTACACATTCAAAATATATGTCTCAGGAGGCAGGCTCAGACGGTGTTAGGCCCAGTATGGATTGCACGTGATTGCACAAAGGTTGGAAAGGGTACCGTATCCCTGGATAACATGTATGGATAGCGTACACATTCAAAATATATGTCTCAGGAGGCAGGCTCAGACGGTGTCAGGCACAGTATGGATTGCACGTGATTGCACAAAGGTTAGAAAGGGTACCGTATCCCCGGATAACATGTATGGATAGCGTACACATTCAAAATATATGTCTCAGGAGGCAGGCTCAGACGGTGTCAGGCACAGTATGGATTTGACGGCCCAGATTACACAGCGGAGGAGCAGGGAGAGGTAAAGATTGCAAATGCTGGGGCCCTGCCCAAGCAAGGGGGGCCCACTCGTGGGCGTCGGTACTGGCACTGGGCCCCTCATAGTACAGCGGTGTGTCTGACGGCGGGTGTGCACCACCACCGTCAGAGACACTTGATTGCACTATGAGGGACCCTGTGCCAGCGCCCGCGCCCAAGAGTCGGCCTACCCACCTGTCCAGGGCAACGGCACTCGCACGGTGTCGTGCGGTAGGTGGTGACCCCGGCCATGGGGGGGGAGGCAGCACAGTTAGGGAGTTTTAGAAAGTGGCATATGTTGATGTTGGACATTCAGCTGATGCAAAAGGCGAAATAGGTGAAGTACCAGGAAGAGGTGGACCAAAGCAAGCCATTTTTCTGTCACCCTATGTGTCATCAGAGGAAGGTGGGACAAAATCCTTGGAAACCCATGCGTGGTTCATTTTAATGAAGGTTAGATCATCCACATTTTGGGTTGACAGACGGGTCCTTTTTTCTGTCAGGATTGATCCAGCTGCACTGAAGACTCTTTCCGATAGCACACTTGCAGCTGGGCAAGCGAGCTCCTGTAAGGCATATTGGGCCAATTCAGGCCAGGTGTCCAGTTTAGCGGCCCAATAGTCAAAGGGGAATGACCTGTTTGGGAGAAGATCGATATGGGAGGAAAAGTAGTTTGTAACCATAGTTGACAACTGCTGTCTCCTGTCACTTTCCATCGATGCAGTATTACCAGTTGTGTGAGCGGTATTTGAAAAATCAGTCCACAACATTGTCATGAAACCCCTGTCTCCAACGCCACTTCTGCTGTGTGCACCACGAACACCTCTGCCAAGCTGCCCCCGGCCCGTACGGCTCGTGTGAGAACCATCACCGCTGCTGTGTGCTGGGAATGCCTCAAGCAACCGATTTACCAGAGTTGCTTGTTTATTAGCCAATATTAGGTCAAGGTTCTCCTGTGGCATGATGTTTTGTAATTTGCCTTTATAGCGTGGATCCAGGATGCTGGCCAACCAGTAGTCGTCATCGTTCATCATTTTGGCAATGCGGGGGTCCCTTTTTAGGATCCGCAAGGCATAATCTGACATGTGGGCCAATGTTCCCGGTGTCAATGATGCACTGCGAGTGCTGGTTGGAGGAGCACTTTCTGGCAAATCCACATCCCTCCAGTCACGCACAAACCCTGTACCAGACCTTGCCACGCCAACATTTTCACTTGCCCCACAAGATGCATCCTCCTCCCCTAAGTAATCATCCCCATCATCCTCCTCCTCCTCCTCTTCTTCCTCCACCTCGTCCAGGAGAGGTCCCTGAGCAGACAATGGCTGAATGTCATCAAGGATTCCCTCCTCCTCTTCCTCCTCATCAACATTGGCTGCAGACGCCTGCTCCTTAAGGTGCGTCAAAGTTTGCATGAGCAGACGCATAAGTGGGATGCTCATGCTTAGGATGGCGTCGTCTGCGCTTACCAGCCGTGTGCATTCCTCAAAACACTGAAGGACTTTACAGAGGTCTTTCAGCTTCGACCACTGCACACCTGTCAACTCCATGTCTGCTCTCAAAGTGCCTGGCCGTGTATCCTCCCACAAATGCATTATGGCCTGCCTCTGCTCGCACAGCCGCTCCACCATGTGCAGGGTGGAGTTCCACCTTGTTGCAATGTCGATAATGAGGCGGTGGTTGGGAAGGTGGAGCAATCGCTGCAGCTTCTGCATACGAACGGAGTGTACAGGCGACCGGCGGATGTGCGCGCACAGTCTTTGCACCTTCTGGAGCAGGGCTGTTAACTCCGGATAATTTTTGAGGAAGCACTGCACCACCAGGTTCAAGGTGTGAGCCAAGCAAGGTATGTGGCTGAGTTTTGAAAGGGCTATGGCTGCCACAAAATTACGGCCGTTATCACTAACTACCTTGCCTGCCTCAAGATGTACACTGCCCAGCCATGACTCAGTTTGTCGCTTCAAGTACTCGGCCAGCACCTCGGCGGTGTGTCTGTCGCCCAAACACATCATCTGCAACACAGCCTGCTGACGCTTTCCACTAGCTGCTCGATAGGGGGACACATCGTGTGCAACAGTGGCAGCTGCAGATGGAGTGCTCGTACGACTGCGCTCTGTGGACGAGCTTTCGCTTCTGGAGGAGGAGGAGGAGGAGGAGGGTCGAACGCCTACAGCCAACTGTTTCCTATACCGTGGGCTAGGCAGCACTGTCCCACCACCGCTGTGCCCTGTGGACCCTGCATCCACCACATTAACCCAGTGCGCAGTGATGGACACGTAACGGCCCTGGCCATGCCGACTGGACCATGCATCAGTTGTGAGGTGCACCTTTCCGCTCACTGACTGCTTGAGTGCATGGACAATGCGGTCTTTCACATGATGGTGGAGGGCTGGGATGGCTTTGCGAGAGAAGTGGCGACTGGGTAGGTCATAGCGTGGTACTGCATAGGCCATGAGTTCGCGGAAAGCTGTGCTTTCCACCAACCGAAAGGGCATCATCTCAAACGAGATTAGTTTGGCAATGTGGGCGTTCAAACCCAGTGTACGCGGATGAGAGACTGAGTACTTTCTTGACCTACTCATAGTGTCTGGGAGGGTAAGCTGGACTTGAGAGCTGCATATGGTGGAAGTAGCGGTGGACAGGGCGGACTGAGAGAGGGTTGATGATGGTGATGGAGTTGGTGTTCTTTCTGATGGCCTAGAATCAGTCTTTCGTTGATATAACAGTGGGATTCCCTGACTGCTGTGGTCTTGCAACGACACCTCAACATTTGCTGCTGTGCTAACCGGTGGGCTTACAGTGGGGGAAACAATGTAGCATTGCTGACTTCCTTCGTTGTGATCATTTGCACATGTGGCACTTGAGGTTTGGTGTTGTGTCCACGCTTGCAAGTGCATGCTGGTTAAATGTCTAAGCATGCAACTGGTATTCAAATTTTTCAGATTTTTCCCTCGGCTAAAGGTCTTTGCGCACTTCTTACAGATAACCTTGGCCTGATAATGATGATTTTGTTCAAAAAACTGCCACACTGCACTCTTCCTACTTTGGCAGACATTTTGCGGCCTAGCACGCTGTGATCTTTTGACCCTTTGGACAAGCTGTCCAGCAACTCTTTTGATGTTTGGAACCTGTCTTTGGAGTGCTCCGGGCCTGCCAGATAACAGCTGTTGCGATGTCGATGTCTGCTGTGGATGCTCCTCATCTGAGCTATTGGAAGCAGCACCCTCTTCCCCCAATGGATGCCAATCTTGGTCAACAACTGGGTCATCCATCACCTCCTCTTCTATGTCATGTGCACCTTTCTCTGTGTCACCGTGTATGGTGGTATAGTGTGCGGGAAGGGGCACCTGAGTCTCATCAGGGTCAAAATCTGGCTCTGTACACTGCGAGGACAATGTAGTGCTCTGAGTGAATGTACCAGCAGAATCATCCATCAGCGGCTGTGCATCAGTGCACTCCATGTCAGATTCATCTTGGCCTGGGTAATTCACCATTTCACTTGATAATCCAGGCATGGTATGTGAAAACAGCTCCATGGAGTAATCAGTAGTATGGCCTGCGTCATCCTTCAATCTTGGTTGGGGTGAAGGACACAAGGAAAGGTGTGGTTCATGAACATGAGCCTCCAATGACGACTCAGTGCTTTTACTTTTTACAACTGAAGAAGAGGAGGCGATAGAGCTGGAGGCTGAGTCAGCAATGTAAGACAAAACTTTTTCCTGATGCTCTGCCTTTAAAAGCGGTTTGCCAACTCCTAGAAAACTAAGCGTTCGAGGCCTTATGTAGCCAGACGATGACGCAGGGTCAGCACCTCCTGCATTCGGTCCTATTTTGCTCTTGCCACTACCATCAGATCCACCACCAACACCATCATTACCAGCTGCCAACCCCCGCCCAATTCCACGGCCTCTTCCACCAGCCTTCCTCATTTTTGGTAGAAATGTAGACAAAATCCAACAAACTATATAGTAACGTAAAACAAGGTACAAGGTGTCTATAGGACAGGGGAGATTTAGAATTTCTGCACACACTTGTGGACAGTGGACACTTTTGGATTGTGTGAGGCCCACTGATATCTGAGCGCTATGTGACAGGCTCGATGGCACAGCTGCCTGTGACCAAAGTGACGAGAGGATAATGGAGATTTTGAATCTCTGCGCACACTTTTGGACACTGGACACTTGTGGATTGTGTGAGGCCCACTGATATCTGAGCGCTATGTGACAGGCTCGATGGCACAGCTGCCTGTGACCAAAGTGACGAGAGGATAATGGAGATTTTGAATCTCTGCGCACACTTTTGGACACTGGACACTTGTGGATTGTGTGAGGCCCACTGATATCTGAGCGCTATGTGACACGCTCGATGGCACAGCTGCCTGTGACCAAAGTGACGAGAGGATAATGGAGATTTTGAATCTCTGCGCACACTTTTGGACACTGGACACTTGTGGATTGTGTGAGGCCCACTGATATCTGAGCGCTATGTGACAGGCTCGATGGCACAGCTGCCTGTGACCAAAGTGACGAGAGGATAATGGAGATTTTGAATCTCTGCGCACACTTTTGGACACTGGACACTTGTGGATTGTGTGAGGCCCACTGATATCTGAGCGCTATGTGACACGCTCGATGGCACAGCTGCCTGTGACCAAAGTGACGAGAGGATAATGGAGATTTTGAATCTCTGCGCACACTTTTGGACACTGGACACTTGTGGATTGTGTGAGGCCCACTGATATCTGAGCGCTATGTGACACGCTTGATGGCACAGCTGCCTGTGACCAAAGTGACGAGAGGATAATGGAGATTTTGAATCTCTGCGCACACTTTTGGACACTGGACACTTGTGGATTGTGTGAGGCCCACTGATATCTGAGCGCTATGTGACACGCTCGATGGCACAGCTGCCTGTGACCAAAGTGACGAGAGGATAATGGAGAGTTTGAATCTCTGCGCACACTTTTGGACACTGGACACTTGTGGATTGTGTGAGGCCCACTGATATCTGAGCGCTATGTGACACGCTGGATGGCACAGCTGCCTGTGACCAAAGTGACGAGAGGATAATGGAGATTTTGAATCTCTGCGCACACTTTTGGACACTGGACACTTGTGGATTGTGTGAGGCCCACTGATATCTGAGCGCTATGTGACACGCTCGATGGCACAGCTGCCTGTGACCAAAGTGACGAGAGGATAATGGAGATTTTGAATCTCTGCGCACACTTTTGGACACTGGACACTTGTGGATTGTGTGAGGCCCACTGATATCTGAGCGCTATGTGACACGCTCGATGGCACAGCTGCCTGTGACCAAAGTGACGAGAGGATAATGGAGATTTTGAATCTCTGCGCACACTTTTGGACACTGGACACTTGTGGATTGTGTGAGGCCCACTGATATCTGAGCGCTATGTGACAGGCTCGATGGCACAGCTGTGACCAAAGTGACGAGAGGATAATGGAGATTTTGAATCTCTGCTCACACTTTTGGACACTGGACACTTGTGGATTGTGTGAGGCCCACTGATATCTGAGCGCTATGTGACAGGCTCGATGGCACAGCTGCCTGTGACAAAAGTGACGAGAGGATAATGGAGATTTTGAATCTCTGCGCACACTTTTGGACACTGGACACTTGTGGATTGTGTGAGGCCCACTGATATCTGAGCGCTATGTGACAGGCTCGATGGCACAGCTGCCTGTGACCAAAGTGACGAGAGGATAATGGAGATTTTGAATCTCTGCGCACACTTTTGTACACTGGACACTTGTGGATTGTGTGAGGCCCACTGATATCTGAGCGCTATGTGACACGCTCGATGGCACAGCTGCCTGTGACCAAAGTGACGAGAGGATAATGGAGATTTTGAATCTCTGCGCACACTTTTGGACACTGGACACTTGTGGATTGTGTGAGGCCCACTGATATCTGAGCGCTATGTGACACACTCGATGGCACAGCTGCCTGTGACCAAAGTGACGAGAGGATAATGGAGATTTTGAATCTCTGCGCACACTTTTGGACACTGGACACTTGTGGATTGTGTGAGGCCCACTGATATCTGAGCGCTATGTGACACGCTCGATGGCACAGCTGCCTGTGACCAAAGTGACGAGAGGATAATGGAGATTTTGAATCTCTGCGCACACTTTTGGATACTGGACACTTGTGGATTGTGTGAGGCCCACTGATATCTGAGCGCTATGTGACAGGCTCGATGGCACAGCTGTGACCAAAGTGACGAGAGGATAATGGAGATTTTGAATCTCTGCGCACACTTTTGGACACTGGACACTTGTGGATTGTGTGAGGCCCACTGATATCTGAGCGCTATGTGACAGGCTCGATGGCACAGCTGCCTGTGACAAAAGTGACGAGAGGATAATGGAGATTTTGA
The DNA here is from genome assembly GCF_039654945.1 of Dendrobates tinctorius. NCBI lineage: Eukaryota > Metazoa > Chordata > Amphibia > Anura > Dendrobatidae > Dendrobates > Dendrobates tinctorius. Next base: position 3,211,714 of record NW_027361703.1, on the reverse strand, counting down.
ATCTCTGCGCACACTTTTGGACACTGGACACTTGTGGATTGTGTGAGGCCCACTGATATCTGAGCGCTATGTGACAGGCTCGATGGCACAGCTGTGACCAAAGTGACGAGAGGATAATGGAGATTTTGAATCTCTGCGCACACTTTTGGACACTGGACACTTGTGGATTGTGTGAGGCCCACTGATATCTGAGCGCTATGTGACAGGCTCGATGGCACAGCTGTGACCAAAGTGACGAGAGGATAATGGAGATTTTGAATCTCTGCGCACACTTTTGGACACTGGACACTTGTGGATTGTGTGAGGCCCACTGATATCTGAGCGCTATGTGACACGCTCGATGGCACAGCTGCCTGTGACCAAAGTGACGAGAGGATAATGGAGATTTTGAATCTCTGCGCACACTTTTGGACACTGGACACTTGTGGATTGTGTGAGGCCCACTGATATCTGAGCGCTATGTGACACGCTCGATGGCACAGCTGCCTGTGACCAAAGTGACGAGAGGATAATGGAGATTTTGAATCTCTGCGCACACTTTTGGACACTGGACACTTGTGGATTGTGTGAGGCCCACTGATATCTGAGCGCTATGTGACAGGCTCGATGGCACAGCTGTGACAAAAGTGACTAGAGGATAAGGGAGATTGGATTGCTTTTAAAAAAGCAGTTTGCGGAGCAGTGGGTAAACAGCAATGCCAGCGTGTCAGGAAGCCTTAAAAGGCAGCCCAACAACCAACACCACTGATACACCACAATATAGCCTCCCCTTGCACTGCACACACAGTGACTTGTGTGTTGTGCAGGCCAAATCGCTAGCAGCAGAAGCAGCTTTTTTGTCTTCTTCCCTGCCTAACGCTCTCCCTACAGAATCAGCAGCAACCTCTCCCTATACTAAGATCGGCAGAAGTAAGATGGCGGTCGGCGTGCACGCCCTTTTATACCCCCTGTGACGCCCACCAAAGCAAGCCAATCACTTGCATGCCCTTCTGAAAGATGGTGGTGACCCGTGCCTAGGTCATCACGTTGCCCACAGTGTCCGTGGATCCTGATTGGCTGAAAAAGAGCGCAAAACAAACTTTTGAAACGCGACTTTGGCGTGTAAGTCGCCGACCTCGTGGCTGACCTCATCCTAGGGTCGGGTTTCGTTTCATGAAACCCGACTTTGCCAAAAGTCGGCGACTTTTGAATTTTTTCGACCCGTTTCGCTCAACTCTATTATCGAGATATCATAATCTTAGTCCCAGACAACCTCTTTAAGGGTGTGTTCACACTGAGTTTGTAAAAAAAATTTTTTGAGTAGAAACTGAGCATAAGCTCCCCAAATCCTCCTAAAAAAACTCAAAACTCATCAAAAACTTCATGGTTCTGCTCCAAAAACTCTGAACACGGACTCTGTGTGCACATAGCCCAGTGGGCTACTCTTTGGTTTGGGCAACCATCAATGAAATGAAACATTTTTATGTGTTTTATAAATAAGATTGAAGTAAACTATTGAATATATGGAGCCCTTTAGAAGATTAAAGGGAACCTGTCACCAGGTTTAATCAATATGAGATACGGCCATCACCTTTCAGGGCTGATATATAGCATTCTATAATGCTGTATATCTGTCCCCGATCCAACCTGAAAGAGAAAAAAAAAACTTCTATTATACTCTCCTACGGGATGGTCCGGTCCGAGGGGTGTTGCACTTCTTAGTCCAGTGCCTCCCTTTTTCTTGTGATGCCACCCTCCTGCTTGCTACTTGTGGATGACGTGTCCCTGCATCATCCATACAGTCTCCTCGGCACCGAGCTTCTGCGCAGGTATACTTCTCTATCCCATTGAGGGCAGATCAAAGTATTGTAGTGCGCAGACGCCAGGAAAGGTCAAAGATCCCCAGCATCTGCACCCTGCAGTACTTTGCTCTGCCCTCAACAAAGCAGAGAAGTACGCCTGCGCAAGAGCGTGATGCCGGGGAGCCTGTGTGGATGATGCAGGGACGTGTCATCCACATGAAGCAAGCAGGAGGGTGGCATTGCAAGAAGATGGGAGGTGCCAGACCAAGACCTGCGACACCTATCGGACCGGGCTGCCCCACAGGTGAGTATAACAAAACTTATTTTTCTTCTCTTACAGGTCGAGTTGGGGGCAGCTATACAGCGTTATAGAATGCTGTATATGAGCCCTGAAAGGTGATGGCCGTATCTTATATCAGCCAAAACTGGTGACAGGTTCCCTTTAATATGAAAAATATAGCCAGAATTGTCTTAGAAACACATTCGAGTATGTTGTGTTTGTGTTCATTCTGCCATGTCAGTCATATACACTTGAGTATGAACATTACCCAACTTTTGCATTAAGTAAACCAACATGATAGAATTTATAGAGTTGAAGATTATCTCAGTCTTTCAAGTTTCCTTGTTTACCAGGAGGGCAGTCAGATACTTGTGCGGTTTTTATGACATGTGAGTCTGATGGCCAATCATTGCTGGCGTCACTGTCTCCACCATCGGACAAATTGAATGGCGCTGTCACAGAAGGTGAGTATAAGTTTTTTTATTTTTCATGGCCAAGCATGGGGTATGAGAAGGGGTTGTCCAAACTACTTTTGTTGTTAGTGTAGTTTTTTTATTTAATTCCATACTCTTGCACCTATCCTGCTATTTCCTATATGTGTTTTTTTTACTTTTCTTCCTCTGATGTTTTGTCACAGGATGCTGGGGCTGCACTCACTTTGCTGCAGTGTCTATCACCTCTCTTGAAACAGGACGTCATTAAAGGCATTGTGATAGACCTGGACCTCTATGGTCATCTATCCAGGGTCAGGACAAGGAGTAGGCAGGGTAGGCACCTGCCTAGGATGCTACCTCCTGCACAGACATTCAGCACACTGATGTAGTCACTGACACTGCTCAGCCCTTTCTCTGCCTGCTCCTCCTCACTCAATCGTATTTGCGTCTGTAAGATATGAATGCACTTCATGTCGGCGCCGCTCAGAACACCAGCGCATGCAGAGGACGTTGGATGTCTCAATGCATGGTCGGTGTCAGCACCTGGCGCACCCGGGCAAGTGCCAGGGCCGTGAGCAGGCGGGGTGGCCCAGCATATGCTGGAGCAATATTTGGGGCCAATTCTACATGGCGCATTATATGGGACCCATTATACATGGAGCATAATATGGAGCCCAACATATACTGTTTGGAGCATTATATGGGGCCCATCATATACTGGAGCATTATATGGGGCCCATTCTGCTTGGAGCAGTATATTGGCCCATTATATATGGAACATTATATGGGAGCCATCATATACTGTGTGGAGCAACATATGAGGCTCATTATGTATGGAGCATTATATGGGGTCCATCATATACTGTATGGAGTAACATATGGGGTTCATTATGTATGGAGCAATATATGGGGTCCATCATATACTGTATGGAGTATTAAATGGTGCCCATTATACTGTATGGAGGAGCATTATATGAACCCATTATATACTGTATGGAGCAATATACTGTATGGTGGAGCAATATATGGGGCTCATTATATTGTATGAGGCATTATATGGGCCCCATCATATACTGTATGGAGCATTATATGGGGCCCATTATGTAAGAAGCACTATATGGGCCTCATTATACTGTTTGGAGCATTATATTAGGTTCATTATACTGTATGGAGCAATTGATATGTGGCTCATTATTCTGTATGAAGCATTACATGGAGTCCATTATTCTGTATGAAACAATATATGGGGCTCATAAGAAGCTGGCTATGGGAGACATAAGGGGCTGTGGGATATCACAAGAGGGACTGGCTATGTGGACATAAGGGGCTGACTAGGGGACATAAGAGGGCTGTGGGACATCACAAGAGGGGCTGGCTTTAAGGACATTATAAGAGAGAGCTGGCTATGTGGAAATAAGGAGCTAACTGTGTGTATATCACAATAAGGGCTGGCTATGCGGACATTACAAAAAGGGCTGGCTATGGGGACATAAGGAGCAGGCTAATGGGACATTGCAAGAGGGAGCTGGCTATGTGGACATAAGGAGCTGACTGTAGGTACACCACAGTAAAAGTAAAAGTTGGCTATGAGTACATAAGGGGCTAGCTTTGAGGGCATTACAAAAAGGGCTGGCTATGGGGACATACTGGGCTGGCTATGTGGACATTAAAAGAGGGGCTGATTGTGGGGACATTACAAGAGGGGGCTGGCTATGGGGACATTACAAGAGGGGGCTGGCTATGGGGACATTACAAGAGGGATTATGGGGAAATAACAAGAGGGTGACTATTCTGACTCCTCCTGATGACTGCGAGTCCCAAGTGTTCTAACTATCAGCTTCTTAGATAATTGTATAACTCATACTCACAAAACCAGACGTCCTCAGATAGTTTTAACTCCACCGGCAATGCAACTGTAGAAAGACCAGGAGAAACGATGCTGATTTCTTCCAAAATCTTGTATTAGTTTACAATGGACAGTAGGTAAAAAGGGGTAATTTGTACAGGGGAGTACACATGCGTCTTGAGTAATGGCTGCTGTAGGCTAAACTGAAGAAGAAGGGAGGAGGAACCTAATACAGAGCTCAACTACAGGAGGGACATAGGGACAATTTTCACACAGACTAATTCTACCTAGCAACAACAGGGAATTTTGTTGATTGGAGGAAGAACAAAACAAAGAGAAATATGCATTACAGGTTGTTCCCATTCGTGGGACACAACACTCCCCGTCTGAAATCGTCAGATTTCATAAGTCCTTGTGTGAGATAAGGAGAATCTGTCCCTCGACATCGTGAAACCTGCAATGAGAGGAGAAAAGAAAAACAATGCAACATAATGCAGAAATCAAGTCCATGCTTGTAGTAAAAACGCAGAGCTTGAATAAAAAATGAAAAGTGAGTCCAATAGAAACCCATCTTCGGATTGGGGAAGCCGCAACATGCCAACTCTTCCACCAACCCAACAGTAGATGCTCCAGTCCATAAGGGGAAGTTAAAGTTCAGTTGGGTTCTGATAATCCTGTGTCCTAGCCCAGCAGTAGCATGCGAAGGTATGCTCCCCGCCGTGGCAAAGTCCAGTGACTAAGATACATTCATGTGACTCCTGTTCGAAGGAGCCAGCAAACTGAAGCACTTGGAGAGGTTCCTGCAGCTGTAGTCTTCATAGATGCATCGTAAGAAGGGTATACTTTTCTCTTGATGACGGTTGAAAGAATCTTTAAAGAACTATGGTGCAGGACTTGGGGTTGCTGTAATGCCTTTAGGGACTTCTTCCCTGTCTCCCACCTTTGCTGTCTCTGAGATGGTAACATATTGTTCCTGTTGATGCCCCGAGTAGCGAGCTGTCTCAGTGATGCCCTGCCTTGAACTGCAATGCGTGTTTTGAACTCCAGAGGACCGTGGATGCTGTTTTGAACAGGCGAGGCTCCTCGTTCGATAGGAAGTTCAACACAGGGTGATGCTTGGGAAGTGAACGTGCCTTGTTCGACATCCGGCAGTATGCTGAAGCTGCATTGCGTGGGGCAAACGCTAGCACCATCGGTAAGAGGAAGGCTGTTGAGAGAGGGGCTCTCACTCTGAGCACTGAAGTCAAGCATGGATTCGGCTTGACCAGGTTTGTGATGGAGATAGGCATCAAAGGTTGAAAACTCAGCAGATACTTGCTGTGAAACCTTTGTCAACTCAGTCTTTGTGGGAAGGGAACGTGAGGGAGCTGTTATGAATGAGTCACCGTAGGAGGCAAAAACAGAAATACTAGCTAAGTCCAGAAAACCAGAGAAGTTGGCAGCTATCGGATTACAGACCCCTGAACATATCAACAACAACTAGCAGTAGCCGTGGGGGGTTCCTACGGTGCCCTAGACCCCTCGATCACAGCCGGGGAACTAAATAGCCTAAAGACAGAAAGGGAAATCTAAAGTGCCCCAGAGCAGACCCCAAAGCAATAGGCAGCCCCCAACATATAATGACGGTGAAGCAAGATGAAAAAACACTCACACAGATAGAAAGATAGGCAGAGCAAATGATGGGGCCCAAGCTAACTAAATAGGACAGGATATCAAAGCTGCTGTCTGCAATCCGCCAAAACCCTATCAAAACAAGAGCCAAAAGACTGATAGGGAAAAAATCCCTGAAGACGCTAGGCTTCAAAAAGACTATATCAGCACTCAGGTATCTTCTGAAGACAGAGCAAAAAGGAATTCAGCACACCCCAGCAGGGAATGCCAGAAATCCAGAAAAACAAGGAAAAACAAAACCAAAACACAAATGCAAAAGGCAAAGGAGAAAACTTAGCTTTTGAGGAGCAGGAATCAGACTGGTCTCCTAGAATCCCTGTCACGCAGGGCTTAGGTCAACTAAGGCAGAAATACCCGGGGCCCCTGTGGTGTCCCTTTCACTAGGGGAAACCCTGTCTGACCCTCAACTCAGGGTTTTTGCTGATGGTGCAAATGCCTGAGCCTCCACCCTTTCCTTATCTCCTGCTCAGCCCTAAGCTTAACCCTCCACCCTCCACCCAGTGAGGAGACAAACCACCAAAGCCCCAAACAATAAAGACAGACAGGGAGAACTTAAACTGCACCGCGCCGCATACACACAGGACTATACAGTAATGTGAACAGGGCACAACAAAACACAAATATGGGAAGGCGAGAAGGTAACAATGGATCATACGACACCAGATATGAATCTCTCTCTCTCCAACACCTCCACTCCAGACCAGAACCACTTGGTATGACACACAAGCTATAATCGGTGACGCCCATAGGCCAGCACGACTATTTAAAGACCGTGGGCGTGACCAAACATCCAACCTGCTTTCCAGCTAGATTAACCCCCGATAGCCTGAGAAACTCAAGCCGGCGCCACTGAGGCTATAGTGGACGGAGGTGGAACTACCTCTGCCTGCCGGACGCTGTGGTGTGAGTAGTGTCCGACATGACAGTACCCCGTCTTCTACGAGGGACCCCAGGGCCCTCAAGACTCATAGGACCCGGCTTGTCCGGATGACGACGGTGAAAAGAACTGACCAGCCGATCTGCATGTATGTCCGAGGCTCTTATCCAAGACCTCTCCTCCGGACCATACCCCCGCCAGTGTACCAAATACTGAAGAGTACGGCACACTACTCGAGAGTCCACTACCTTGGAAACCTCAAACTCTAAATCGCCATCCACCATGACCGGAGGTGGCATCGGCGTCGTGTCCACAGAGCCTACCACCTTTTTCAATAAAGCCCTGTGAAACACGTTGTGTATCTTGTATACTGCAGGAAGTTCCAACCGATAAGCAACTGGGTTAATGATGGCAGCAATCTTAAAAGGCCCAATAAACCTTGGACCCAATTTTAAAGATGGAATTTTGAGTTTTATATTTTTAGTCGCTAACCACACCCATTCACCCACACACAGGTCCGGACCTGGCACACGTCTACTGTCAGCCACCCGTTTGTACCTCGCACTCATGCTCAACAATCGCTGTTTCACTCTCCTCCAGACCGATGATAATTGAGCTCCTAGCTGGTCCTCCTCCGGGACGCCCCCCGAGTCACCCTGACGTAAGGTACAAAATTGAGGATGCTGACCGTAAACACAAAAGAACGGAGACTCTCCCGATGACTCTTGACGGTGATTATTTAACGCAAACTCGGCCAGAGGAAGGAAAGTAGACCACTCCTCTTGGTTGTCGGACACAAAGCATCGTAAATACTGCTCCAGATTTTGGTTCATGCGCTCAGTTTGACCATTTGACTGTGGATGAAACGCCGATGAATGTGACAACTTGATCCCCAAACGTGAGCAAATAGCTTTCCAAAACCTCGCAACAAATTGAGTTCTCCTATCAGATACTATGTCCGACGGAACTCCGTGGAGTCTGACCACCTCCTGCACAAACACCTGAGCCAACGTCTTCGCATTGGGCAAGGAAGGCAATGAGACAAAATGCGCCATCTTTGAAAATCGGTCAACCACCACCAGGATGACCGTGTTCCCCGCCGAGACTGGCAAGTCAGTGATAAAATCCATGGAGATCTCTGTCCATGGCCTATTAGGTACCCCCAGAGGCTGTAGCGTGCCAGCAGGACGGGCTCGGGGCGACTTGGCCCTGGCGCACGTGATGCAAGCTGCCACGTACGAGACCACGTCCTGCCAGATTTTGGGCCACCAGAAACGACGCGATACCAGCTCCAAGGTGCCCTTAACCCCTGGATGACCAGCAAGTACTGAGTCGTGATGTTCCCTCAACACCTTAAGACGAAGATGAAGGGGTACAAATGATTTGTTGGCGGGAAGTCCTGGCGGTACCTCCTCTTGGGCCTCGGCAATCTCCGCCTCCACCTCAGTCGTGAGAGCCGAAACCACTACACCTTCCTGGAGGATGGGTACCGGCTCTTCCCGAGGTTCTCCCCCCGGAAAACACCTGGACAAGGCATCCGCCTTGGTGTTTTTAGCCCCGGGACGGTAAGTCACCAGAAAACTGAAACGTGTAAAAAACAATGCCCAGCGAGCCTGTCTAGGAGACAGACGCTTGGCCGACTCCAGATAGAGCAGGTTCTTATGGTCGGTGATGACTGTGACCTGGTGAGCCGCCCCCTCCAAGAAGTGTCGCCATCCCTCAAAAGCCAATTTGATGGCCAACAACTCCCTGTTGCCGATATCATAATTCCGTTCGGCCGGTGACAGCTTCTTGGAGAAGTAGGCGCATGGATGCATATCGCTCAAAGATGAGCTCTGTGACAGTACTGCCCCCACTCCCACCTTAGACGCATCAACCTCCACCACAAAAGGTTTAGACACGTCCGGTTGCACCAGAATGGGGGCTGAAGCAAAACTGTTCTTCAGACACTCAAATGCACGTATCGCCACCTCAGACCAGCTAGTCAGATCGGTACCTTTTTTTGTCATGTCCGTGAGCGGTTTGGCTATAGCAGAAAAGTGTTTTATAAATTTCCTATAATAATTAGCAAACCCAAGGAACCGCTGGAGCGCTTTCAGATTATCAGGCCTTTCCCATTGTAGCACCGCTTGCACCTTAGCGGTGTCCATTTTAAACCCTGCGGCGGACACAATATATCTCAAAAAAGGCAACTCCTGAACAAAAAATAAGCATTTTTCCAGCTTAGCATAGAGCTTATTCTCACGGAGCAACTGTACACCTGCCTGACATTCTCTAAATGAGTGTCCCGGTCGCTCGAATAAATGAGGATATCATCCAGGTATACAATCACAAATTTCCCCAGGACATGAGCAAATACGTCATTAATAAAATGTTGGAAAACAGCAGGCGCGGTTGTCAACCCAAATGGCATAACCAGGCTCTCAAAATGACCCGCAGGAGTGTTAAAGGCCGTCTTCCACTCATCCCCCTGACGGACCCTTATGAGGTTATACGCACCCCTGAGGTCAAGCTTGGAAAACCACTTTGCCCCCGCCACCTGGTTGAACAAATCAGGGATCAAAGGCATCGGGTATGGATCACGGATCGTAATCTGGTTTAACTCCCGGAAATCCAGACACGGCCGTAACCCCCCATCGTTCTTCTTAATGAAGAAAAACCCCGCTGCTACAGGCGTGGACGAAGGCCGGATGTGTCCCTTGCTCAGACTCTCCGCGATGTAGTCTTTCAGAGCTTGTCTCTCTGGACCAGAAATATTAAACATCCTGGCCTTAGGTAATTTGGCCCCGGGTTTAAACCTAATCGCACAGTCATAGGCTCTATGTGGAGGCAGTTCTGAGCAACCCTTCTCAGAGAAAACATCCGCGAAATCCTGTAAAGCCTCTGGAAGGCTGGGCGTCACGGCGGACACACATGTGGCCAAGCAATTGTCCTGGCAAAAACCACTCCATTGGACTATGTCCTGAGTTTTCCAATCAATCACCGGGTTGTACCTGGACAACCATGGAAAACCCAGGACCATTTGTGCTTGGAGATTACGGAGGACCCTACATGTAACCCACTCCGAATGTAGGACCCCAATGCGGAGTTTCACCTCAGCCACAAACTCCGTAATCTCCCCCTGAGGGAGGGGAGCGGCATTAATGGTAACCACCTGAATAGGATGAGGGAGTTTTTCGATCTTAAACCCGGCAGTGCGTGCAAACTCCTCATCTATGAGATTGGTGGCGGAACCGCTATCCACAAACACTGATATTGGTAGCTCTCTGCCCGCGATAATAACCTTGGCATGGAGCATACATTGAGATACCATCATGGAGGATATGCATACGCTCAGTTGGGTCTCCTCCATACCCACTGAGCTTAGCAGTTTTCCGCCGGTGTGACCTTCTTCGGTAGCACAGGACAAGCGTTAACATAATGATTCCTTTTACCACAGTAAAAACATGCTCCGGGCTTCCTGAACCCAGGAACGCGACGCTTAACCTGTGACACCCCCGCAATTTGCATAGGTTCAGTGGGCTCACCTGCAGCAACCACACTTGCACCCCTGCTTTCCCCTAGGGGTAGCGTCTCCTGTGCCCCCTGACGCAAACGGCGATCAATACGTATAACCAAACTCATGGCAGACTCCAACGATGCAGGAGTCTCATACATCAGGAGGGCCTGTTTAACTCTTCCTGAAACCCCATGAATAAACTGACTCCGCAGCGCTGGGTCGTTCCACTGTGTGTCTACTGCCTAACGGCGAAATTCTGAGCAATAGTCTTCCGCCATACGTTCCCCCTGACGGAGGGCACGGATTTTAGATTCTGCTAGAGCTAATCTGTCGGGATCATCATAAATGAGCCCGAGTGCTGAAAAAACATTCTCAACCGAATGAAACGTAGCAGAGTCAGCTGGTATGGAAAATGCCCATGCTTGGGGGTCCCCACTCAGTAATGATAACACCAGGCCCACCTGCTGAGCCTCATTACCTGAGGAGACCGGTCGCATGCGGAAGTATAACTTGCAGGCCTCCCGAAATATGACAAATTTGCTGCGTTCCCCTGAGAATCGTTCTGGCAGCGGGATCTTCGGCTCTGCACCGATACCTGCAGCTGCTGCTTGCACCTTTGCTACTACCAGGCCCTGCTGCTGAACTGCCCCTTTCAACTCAGAGACCTGTAAGGACAGCGCCGCCAACTGGCGGGTTATGGAATCCATGGGATCCATGGACTCCTGAAAAAATGTGGGCCGATTATAATGTCACGCGGGGCTTAGGTCAACTAAGGCAGAAATACCCGGGGCCCCTGTGGTGTCCCTTTCACTAGGGGAAACCCTGTCTGACCCTCAACTCAGGGTTTTTGCTGATGGTGCTAATGCCTGAGCCTCCACCCTTTCCTTATCTCCTGCTCAGCCCTAAGCTTAACCCTCCACCCTCCACCCAGTGAGGAGACAAACCACCAAAGCCCCAAACAATAAAGACAGACAGGGAGAACTTAAACTGCACCGCGCCGCATACACACAGGACTATACAGTAATGTGAACAGGGCACAACAAAACACAAATATGGGAAGGCGAGAAGGTAACAATGGATCATATGACACCAGATATGAATCTCTCTCTCTCTCTCCAACACCTCCACTCCAGACCGGAACCACTTGGTATGACACACAAGCTATAATCGGTGACGCCCATAGGCCAGCACGACTATTTAAAGACCGTGGGCGTGACCAAACATCCAACCTGATTTCCAGCTAGATTAACCCCCGATAGCCTGAGAAACTCAAGCCGGCGCCACTGAGGCTATAGTGGACGGAGGTGGAACTACCTCTGCCTGCCGGACGCTGTGGTGTGAATAGCGTCCGACATGACAATCCCTCAGAGAGATCACCAGCAAGGCAGAAGAGCGTCGGCTGCCTTATATCCAGTCAGCAATTCCCGTCACTCAGTCATCATGATCCTGCCCAGATGCTTGGTAATCAGCCTCACTACCTTCCTTCACTAGAAGAGGGAGTTCATCAGACCTCAATGGTGAAGGGGAAAATGAACTCACAACAGGGAGCTACCCAGCTGTTATAGTTGACATTGGTGGGTTTGATGCTCGTGACCCTGATGATCACCTTGTCTTCCTCTGTTGGTGGTGAGTTGTCCTTTGTTGTAGGACCGAGTGTTGTTCTCTCAAGGTTGTAGTCTCGAAGATAACGCAGACTTGAATTGTCAGATGGTTGTTGCTGACATTTAGTGTAATTTGATTTCTCCTTCATCCAGTAATGGCCTGGGTCTGGCAGGGGGGACAAGTCATGGTGATCTGACGTGATAAGCGTTTTGTAAGAGGAGATGTTGCTAGGATCCTGTGTCTGGTCGCTACAGACATTGTTGATGATAACCCAGCCTAGCTCGAGGCGCTGAGCATACGGTTCATTGAGTAGTCCGTGGATTTGTTGACGCATCTTGTGCAGTCGTATAATGTCTCTGCCGAGGAGAATTAGGATGTCTGCCTTGTCGTCCAGGAGTGGCATCTCTTTGGCTATCATTCTGAGGTGAGGATGCTAAAGAGCGACTTCTGGCTTTGGGATTTCCTCCCTGTTGAATAGAATTTGGTTACACTCAACAAGCGTGGGTAGTGGTATCTCCATGGCGTCCTTCTCAAGAGAAGTTATGAGGCCACTGGCCCTTCTTCCAGAGGTTTTTATAACGCCGCTGCAGGTGCCCAAAGTGTAAGGATAGACGTCTCCATTTAAGTCGAACAAGTCGAAGAGTTCTGACCTGGCCAGTGATTTGTTGCTCTGGTCGTCCAGACTAACGTACACCTTGACTGCCTTCTCTGGATGACCCTTAGGATACACCCTTGCTAGGCAAATCTTCGCGCAGGACTTGTCTCGAAGACCTTCTCCGCAGACTTCGGTGCATGAGGAAGATACCGCAACTTGGCTTGTCGTTTGGTCTGAACTCTCCCCGCCATGGCTTGTGGTGGGAGAAGGTGTAGACGCAGAGTCGTGCTGTGATGGATGGAGCGCTTGTACATGGTCTTCGCTGTCGCACTCTAGACACTTGATTGCGATGACACAGTCCTTCTCAAGATGTTCAGTAGAGGCGCAGCACCTGAAGCATACTCCAAACTTCTTCAAGAGCTCCTTTCGTTCTTGAAGGGATTTCTTCCTGAAGCTGATGCACTTCTTTAGGGGATGTGGCAGTTTGTGAATTGGACACTGGCGGTTCGGATTTTCAACCTTCTCACCTTCACTGCCTTTGTCTGGTGCTGATGTCAATGTAGGCAGAACTTCTGTCTTTTTTGCAGACACAGGACCACTGCGGTTGCTGTCATGAGAGCACGAACTCTTGTACTTAGGGAATGGTGCAAAGCCGCTAGGTTCTTCATAGCAGAAGCTGGGGTCAGTTTTGCACTCTGCAATTTCCTTGATGAAGTCACAGCAGAAGGAAAATGGAGGAAAAGAGACTTGATTGGCTTTTTTGTACTTTGACCCAATAGTGGCCCACTTCTCTTGTATATTGTATGGCAGCTTAGAAACTATCGCGTTAACGCCCCGAGCGGTATCCAGATAGCTGAGACCAGGTAGGTGCGTGTCTGCCTTGGCTAACTGGAGCTCTAGGAGTAGGTCACTGAGCTCTAGGAATTTTGAACTCTCCTTGCCAGATATTTTGGGGAAATCCTGCAGACGCTTAAACAGTGCATTCTCTATGGCTTCAGGACTGCCGAAGCTACGTTCCAGTCTTTCCCATGCAGCCATGAGTCCAGCTGCTGAATTACTGATGTGGACGGAACTGAGCCTTCCATCTCTACTTTCTTGCGTGCGGATTCAGCTTCCATCGCTGCTTTCTTGCGTGCAGTGTTATGAATGAGTCACCGAAGGAGGAAAAAACAAAAATACAAGCTAAGTCCAGAAAACCGGAGAGGTTGGAAGCTATCGGATTGCAGACCCCTGATCCTATCCACAACAACTAACAGTAGCCGTGGGGGGTTCCTACGATGCCCTAGACCCCCTCGATCACAGCCGGAGAACTAAATAGGCCTAAAGAAAGAAAGGGGAAACCTAAACTGCCCCAGAGCAGACCCCAAAGCAATAGGCAGCCCCCAACATATAATGACGGTGAAGCAAGATGAAAACACAAACACAGATAGAAAGATAGGTTGAGCAAACGATGGGGCCCAAGCTAACTAAAAAGGACAGGAGAGAAAAGCTGCTGTCTGCAATCCATAAAAAACCCTACCAAAAAATGTCCCAACCGTCTGATAGGAAAAGCAGGCCCTGAAGTCGCTAGGACTTCAAAAAGACTATATCAGCACTCAGGTAAATTCTGAAGACAGAGCTAAGAGACAAACTGATCAGAGACAAAAATGGAACTCAGCACACCCCCGACCGGGGATGGCTGAACTCCAAAAAACAAAGAAAACAAAAACAAAACTAATAAGTTCAATAGCAGAGCAAAAACTTATCTTTGGGAAGCAGGAATCAGACTGGTCTCCAAGAATCCAGCAGAGAAATCACCAGCGACTCAGAAGGGCGTCGGCTGCCTTGTATCCAGTCAGAATTTCCTGTTACCCAGTCATCATCTACCAGATCAGGTGTTTGGTAATCAGCCTCACTACCTTCCTTCACCAGAAGAGGGAGTTCATCAGACATCGACGGTGAAGGGGAAAATGAACTCACAACAGTGCAGATACTGTTTCCTTCTCTGCTTTCTTTTGGGCGAAAATGGCTTGCACTTTCGTAGATTCTGCTTCAGCATGCGCTCTTATGAGTTGTTCACTGAGGGTTGAGTACCTTGATGAGCTTGACTTGATTGAGTGTTTTGAGCTCCTAGCAGACCTGGATCTGTGCGATGTCACTTCTGACATTTGTGGGATTTTTGCTTCACAAGGTCGCGCACGGTGCTATCTCGTTCGGCATTGAGCTGTTGGAAGACCTCGCATTCTTTTAGCAATTCTGGCGTATTTAATTTCCGTAGCATTGAGATGTATTTTTTACAAGTGTCTTTGTAAGCCTGGAATGCAGAGTACAATTGTTCAAGAGCTCCCTCTGCTGGTAACTCATGAGAGGCATACTGGGAGATGCTGTTAATGAGACTCTGCAGTCTTTGCCATAAGATGGATATATTACAAGAAAGTTCATGTTTAATGAGTTCAAGGTTCTCTATAGCTTTCAGTGACGGCTTAGCAGAGTGCCTGGGTCTGTTAGTGGCTGAGTCCTCATATAAAGATATTGCAGACTTTCCTTCAGCCATTGTATCTCACAGGCAGACAAGATCTGGGTAATTTGCGCTGCAAAAAGCTACAGTCTCTGCAGTGAAGGGTGGGGGCTGTTCTGCTCCTGGTTGTCAAGGAGACCAATACAAAGTTGCAACAAGCTGAGCTGGAGAGCACAGAATGATACAAGTCTATGTAAACTGCAGCTTCTCAATAGCTTATAGATGTATCCTTTCTCTTGATTACAGGCTGTGAACTGTTCTTAGTAGCAGGATAAATCCTTCACTGTGCAGCTTTCTGAAGTGAAGAGCACAGAATGTCTGCAGCCCCATGTAAGCTGCTGCTGTTGTGGCTTTACATTAGCCTTATGTTAAACAGTCCTCTTCTTGGATTACAGCTGTGCACTGTTCCTGGTCACAGCTACCCCCTTTTTACTATTCTGACTCCTCCTGATGACTGCGAGTCCCAAGTGTTCTAACTATCAGCTTCTTAGATAATTGTATAACTCGTACTCACAAAACCAGACATCCTCAGATAGTTTTAACTCCACTGGCAATGCAACTGTAGAAAGACCAGGAGAAACAATGCTGATTTCTTCCAAAATCTTGTATTAGTTTACAATGGACAGTAGGTAAAAAGGAGTAATTTGTACAGGGGAGTACACATGCGTCTTGAGTAATGGCTGCTGTAGGCTAAACTGAAGAAGGGAGGAGAACCTAATACAGAGCTCAACTACAGGAGGGACATAGGGACAATTTTCACACAGACTAATTCTACCTAGCAACAACAGGGAATTTTGTTGATTGGAGGAAGAACAAAACAAAGAGAAATATGCATTACAGGTTGTTCCCATTCGTGGGACACAACAGTGGCCATACTGTAATGGGTGTTGTTGGAGACCTTATATTAAGAGCTGTGATGACTATACTGTATAAGAGGCTGTGCAGGACATTATACTGTACATTTGAGACTGTGATGGATATCATACTATGTGGGGTGCTGCGGGGGACATTATACTGTATATAAGGGGCTATGGGACCATTATACTGTATTGTGACTGTGTGTTCATAATACTGTATGGGGTTCTGTGGGAACCATTATACTATATAACGGGGAGTTGTGGTGGACATCATATTGCATTGGGGACCGTGATGGATATCATAGTGTATATAGAGGCTGTTGTGAATATTATTCTGTATATTAGCGGGTTGTGGTGGACATACTGTGTGGGGTGCTGTTGGGGACATTATACTTAATATAAGGTGCTGTGGGGCCCTTATATTGGATCGGTGACTTGGGAGCCATAATACTGTATGGGGTGATGTGGGGACCACAATACTATATAATGTGGGGCTGCATATAATACTGCATGGCGGGCTGTGGTGGATATCATAGTGTATATTGGGGCTGTTGCGGATATTATGCTGAATGGGCAGCTGTGGTGATCATCATACTATGTAGTAAGACAGTGTGACGAGGGGGTACCGTTTGGAGAGGACAATATGGTGGACAGGATGAGAACATAGTGTGAAAAAGTTACAGTATGATTATGGAGATGGGCAGTGTGAAATGGGGACACTGTATGGAGAGAGGTTAGCATTAAGGGTGGACAGTGTGGAGCTATAGAGAATGTAAGGGAAAACAGTGAGGAGGGGACATGGTATAGGCCGTAGTTCATAGGGGTAGACGGTGAGGCGGTTATAGCTAATAATGGCAAACATTGGTATAGTTATAGCTGATAATGTCAGACAGTGGGGTGGTTATATCTCATTAAGGCAGACAGTGTGGAGGGTGTAGCTCACAAGGGCAGACAGTGTGGAGGCCATATACCATAGTAGGCTTATGTGGGTCATAATATGGACATATATTTCTATGCAGTCCATTTTAATAACACTCTTATTTTGAAGGAAGGACATTGTATGGGGATTTTCTGCAGAAGACCAGAAAAGAGGGAAGTTTACAAGACCTATGGATGTGAAAAGTCACCACAGCATCTGGACAAGATGGAGATGAAAAGAAAGAAACTATCCAGAGAAGATGTTACCTATAAAGTACCTGGATACAAATGTTTATTTGTTGATACTGACTGTCTCATCAGTACTTTGGCTCCTGTATGGTCTACAGTCTGATAAGGACTGATAACAACTCCCAGCATCTCCTTACTATTGCTAAGGACAAACTGGGAGTTGTAAGTAGGGATGGGCGAATCTACTCGTTAGGACTCGTTACTCTGCGAGTAGTAGGGGACTCGCAGGAGTCGGTACTCTGCGAGTTTCCAAGCGATTACTCGCACAGTAACGAGTCCAATGCAAATGCTAGCGTTTTCCAAGCGATCTGTAGCATCGCTTGGAGAACTGATTGACAGGTTGGTCACACTCGTCAAACATAGTGTTTGACGAGTGTGACCAACTTTTTACTACTGAGGCTGCCTATGCAGCGTCAGTAGTAAAAGATAAAATGTAAAAAAAAATAAAAAATATTGTTATTCTTACCCTCCGACGTCCCGCGCAGCCTTCCCGCCTCTCCACACATCCGTTCCCAGTAGTCCTTTGCGAAAATGCCCGCGATGACGTCCGTTCTCGCGGGATTGCGATGTCTCGCGGTAATTCGCGATGACGTCGCGCGATTGACCGCGAGACTTCGCGATCCCGCGAGAACGGACGCCATCGCGGGCATTTTCGCAAAGGACTACTGGGAATGGATGCGTGGAGAGGCGGGAAGGCTGCGCGGGATGTCGGAGGGTAAGAATAACAATATTTTTTATTTTTAAATTCTATTTTTTACAGGGATATGGTGCCCAAAGCCCGGAGGACAGTCTCCTCTCCTCCGGACCGTGGGTACCATCCGCAATTGTTCTGCTTACTTTCCGCATGGTGTGCACAGCCACATGCGGGAAGTAAGCGGAACAAAAAAAATGGCAGCACAGGAATCGCTGCAATACTCGCATCCCCATTCATTAACATTGGACTCGCTAGACTCGCAACGAGTAGCGAGTTTCCGAGTCGGACTCGTTAGAGTCTAGTGATTCCGAGTATTTCAGGATTCGCCCATCCCTAGTTGTAAGTTTGTGAGATACAAATGTATATTGGCCTGACTTGACATTACAATTATGAGGCAGTGACAGATGTCATATGCGAGGGTCGCTATTTGTCCCCCAGGATGCGCACAGAAGCGTATTGAGGTGCGGGAGTGCAATGCAGTTACAGGCATATAGCTGTGATTGCGGTGCAAAATGAAAGCAAGAGTTGTTCTTGGGGAAGCTATTTGCCCAAGGCAGATTTAATGAAAACCAGCCATGGGCTTTTATTTTTGAAGCAGACTACAGGATTGTAATGGAGCAGTCCACTTCCTCCTGGCCGAGTCTTTGATGTGGCCTATGGCCACAGGTTCCTTGTAAAAACCTTGCAGCAGAGGGTTCGGAGTGTTAGTTTTGTTTTGCAAACCTGCAGCGCAGATGGGTCTGCCATATCTTTAGCCTGTGTGAAGCAACACGGACCCAAGCGGAGGCAAAAGGCCTGGCACCCCTCAGAGTACATGGCGGTGCAGTCTCGGTAACGGACTATCTTGTTTCCCGGCTGCGATCCGGAGGATACTATTTGCTTTTCTGTTTGTGAGTATGCTGACCATTAAAAGAGACTTTGTTTTTGAACTTTCCTGGGTAACTGCCGGTCTGTCACTCTGCACCAACCCCGCTGCACTACACAATTGATTGCTGCACTAAGCTTGGTGAAGTATTCATGTACTGATGGTGATTGTGGTAATGTATTCATTGTATTCATGTACTGATGGTGGTTCTGGTACCATATTTATGTACTGATGATGGTACTGGTGTAGTATTTATGTACTGACAGTGGTCCTTGGGATATATTCATGTAGTGATGGAGGTTCTGGTAAAGCATTAATGTACTGATAATGGTTCTGGTTATCCATTTATATACTGATGGTAGTTCTGGTGATGTACTCATGTTCTGGTTCTAGTAATTTACTGATGATGGTTCTGGTGCCGTTATTATGTGCTGTTGAGGGCTCTGGTGATGTATTCATGTACTGATAATGATTTTGGTTTTGTATGCATGTACTAATGATGGTTCTGGTGATGAATAAAGCAACAGAACCATCATCACTATGTGAATACATTACCAGAGTTATCAATACTACATGAATACAGCACCAGAACAACCATCACTACATGAATATGTCACCAAAACCACCATCAGTACAGGAATATGAAACCAGAACCACCATCAGTACATAAATACATCACGGAACCACTATCCACACAGGAATATGGTACACAAAGCACCATCAGTTTTTTGCAATCTGTATACATCATACATATCCCTTTATAATGGGGTCTGTTCAGCTTCCACTGGGGTAATACCGTGTGCATTTTGAGAGCTATAATTTTTCCATATTTTGACCCACCGAATTATGTGAGGTCTTATTTTTTTGCGGAACGAGTTGACTTTTTTATTGGTACCATTTTCGGGCATGTGACATTTTTTGATCGCTTTTTATTCCGATTTTTTGGACGCAGAATGAACAAAAACCAGCATTTCAAGAATTTCTTTTGGGGGGTGCGTTTACACCATTCCACGTGCTTTAAAACTGATAAAGCGGTTTTATTCTTCGGGTCAGTACGGTTACAGCGATACCTCATTTATGTCTTTTTTTTATGTTTTGGCGCTTTTATGCAATGAAAACAATTTTATATAAAAAATAATTATTTTTGCATCGCTTTATTCTGCGAGCTATAACTTTTTTTTATTTTCGCTGATGACGCTGTATAGTGGCTCATATTTTTGCGTGACAAGATGACGTTTTCAGCGTACCATGATTATTTATATCCGTCTTTTTGATCGCGCGTTATTGCACTTTTTGTTTGGCGGTATGATGATAAAGCTTTATTTTTTGCTTCGTTTTTTTATTTTTATTTTTTAAAGGGTTCAATAAAGGGGTTAACTAGTTGGACAGTGTTATAGGGCGGGTCATTACGGACGCAGCGATACCAAATATGTGTACTTTTATTGTTTTGTTTTATTTCCAAAAAATGAATTTATTAGGGAATTTTTTTTTTAAATTTATTTAGCGATATATTTTTACACTTTTTTTTTTCTTTTTAACTTTATTACAAAGTCCCAAGGGGGACATAACTGTCATGTGACAGATCGCTGATATGTCACATCACAGATCACTGTGACAGATCAGTGATCTGTTACAGGCAGTGCAGGAGGGTTCCTCGTGCCTGCGCTTTGCAGGCATGAGGAAGCCGGCTCCCTGTAGGCCCCTGAAGGTCCCCGCCACCATTTTTGATCCGCGGACCTGCAGGGAAGGAGACCCCCGCTGCAGCGCTGGACATTGAGCTGCTGTGGGGGTCTCAGGGAAGCACGGAGGGAGCCCCCTCCCTGCCGATGCTTCCCTAAACCCCGGTACACTGCAATCGTGTTTGATTTGCAGTGTGCCAGGGGTTAACATGTCGGGGGCGGTCCGTGACTGCCCCTGACTCATAGTGCCGGGTGTCAGCTGTGATAATCAGCTGACACCCGGCCACGATCAACGGCGCTCACCACGTGAGCGCCGCTGATCGCTATGACGTACTATCCCGTCCCTGGGAATTAAGTCCCAGGGCACATGGACGGGATAGTACGTCATATGGCAGAAAGGGGTTAATATACAAGTCAGGACATGTTTAAAGTAGGAGGAGCTGGCGTTGAGGTAAGAGAGGAACATTTTCTGTTTTTCTGCAGTCGGGCTAGGGAGCTGAAGGAGCTCAGTTGGGACCAGAGAGCCCCCCACCATCCAGGGGGCTAATGTCCTGGGGACAAAGCAGTGGCCTCGTAACTTTTAAGCTTAAGCTCAGCCATCCAGGGCCAGTGGGAAGAAGATTGCAGCAGTGACAGCAGTGAGAGCAGTGTCAGTGCAAAGAGATGCCGGTGCTGTTATTGTGGACACAGCAGAAGGGATGGGCAGGTCACTCACCATGTGGCAGATCGCAGCCTGGGCACATTCCCTCACAGCCGGGGCAAGACAGCAAAGGGAACCACCGGTGAAAGTGAGTCTGGACAGGGAGGATGCTGAGAGGCCGTGTGTCACGGTCTGACCGAGGTACATGATGTGCGACAGTGAGAGAAGCACAGGAAAAGTGGAATATATGTACTGCTTGAAACGTGATGTTAATGCTGTAACAGAACTGGATGTGCTGTGTAATGAAGTCAGTAAAGTTGTTCAGTTGAAAGTTGATATGGACTGTGTCTCAATTCTTGCAAATCTGCCTGGAGAGGGTCTCCTGCAGCAGAGGGAAGATTCTGAAGGAGCTGGACCTGGAGACACAGGTATGCTGATTAATGGACATTATTTTCATGTAAGAGGAGGTCAGAGCACAGAGATGAAAAAGTGTGTGGCCAAGACTACAGCCCTGGCACTCCCTTACATATCGACAAGTTGAAAGTAGACATTACCTCTGCCATCATTCACCCTCTGCGTCTGATTTCTGAGCACAGCAGGCGCAGTCACATCACTACATCGAGCCAGCTGAGATGAGATCTGTGGACACTCAGAGCACTCACTCCAGAGCCTGGAGCAGCCGGGGAATGAGGAGGAGAGGTGACTGCATTATTCTGTATAAAGGCCTATGGAGAGTTCATTATATTACATAGAGGCCTATGGGAAGTGCATTATACTATGTAGAGGCCTATGGGGAGTGCATACAGGCCTAAGGGGAGTGCATAAAATACTATACAGAGGACTATAGGGAATGCATTATACTATATTGAGGCCTATGGAGAGTGCATTATACTGCATCAAGGCCTATGGGGAGTTCAATATACTGCAGTGGTCTGTGGGGAGTGCATTATACCATATTGAGGCCAATGGAGAGCGCATTGTACTGTATGGTGGTATATGCTGAGTGAATTATACTATATAGAGGCCTATGGAGAGTGCATTATACTATATAGAGGCCTATGGAGAGTGCATTATGCTACATGGAGGCCAATGAGGAGTGCATTATGCTGTATGGATGGATATTGGGAGTGAATTATTCTGCATGGAGGCTTATGGGCAGTGCATTATATTGTATGGAGGACTATGGGGAGTACATTATACTTTATGGAGGACTATGGGCTGCATTATACTATGTGGTGGCAATTAAGGGTGCTATCAAACAGTGTTGGGATTACAGTGAGGTGGCCATAATACAGTGTGGGAGCTACTGTGGGTCCTTTGTTCAATGTGAGGGCCATTATACAGTGTTGGGGCCATCAAACAGTTTGGGGGCTATAAAGGGGTTAGTACACTGTGTGTGGGGGTGTGAGGGGAGCCAGGGCCATAGTCGTGGCTGATATAGATTGCTCAAGTGCGCCCTGGTCTCTCGCCACATGCATCTGATGTCCCTTCTGTGACATACCTTTTGCTACACCTTCTGCACCATCAGGGTCCCATCTGGTCTGCTGATGTTCTGCTGCTGGTGTTGTTATGCATAAAAAGACAGAGTCCAGTTCCAACTCAACAATAAAGAATTTACTTGCATCAGTACGCAGTATGTCCTTTTCAGTTACAGCCACATCATAAGGTTCCACACAGTATGCATCCTTCGCTTTCCCTGTGTCTTCCCTTTTATCTCCCAGGGTGTCCCTGGGATGTTCCAACCCATATGGTACCACAGCATCACTCCTGTACAGCCTCACTAATTTTAGGAGTTCCCCTGTCCGTTTTGCCCAAGACATAAGGGCATTTGCCCATGTAGTTAACTGCCACATCCTGGTGCTGCCCTGCATAGTCTTCCTGCTGCAACCTTCAGCCACTATCAGGCCCTGGACAAATTGGGCTCCTACTTGAACGTTGTGGGGTCCCTGTGCTGTGCTGGGCTCTAAAGCCCTATAGGACTATTTGGGCTCCCTGGCCCTCTTGACTACAATCAAAAAATGTTTCTAGCTTACCCACAGCAGACTCCTCCTATATTAAGTATTTACAATACTGATGTGTCCCCACCTAGAGGACAATCTTAGGTACTGCACTCTCCCTGAACAATACTGTACTTATAGCAGCAATCAGGTATAAAACATTATATACAGTGTAAAACATTAGCCAATGGATAACCGGGACAGGGGTACTATACAGTGTGGGGGTCATCATACTGTGTATGGGAGTATGGGAGAGCATCATACTGTGTATAGGGGAGCTGTACAGGGGGAGACTCGAGACATTATTAAATGTAAAGTGGGTGCTTATTGTTATAGGGAAACCCAGGTTATTGTGTCTGTTAAAGGGGCATACAGAGGGCATTATTACTTTCTAGGGGGCAAAATATGGGCATTGTTTTCAAGGGCACTTGCACAGGGCATTAATATATTCTAGAGGTTTGTTTTACCATCTAGAGGGAACACATTACCACACAGTAGGGTCAGTAACAGGGACACATACAACAGCAGCGGTTCAGCATTGGAGTCTCGGAAGGATAAGGAGCTTGTGCATGATGGGGATAGATGGGGACGGTGCTTGAAATGTGAGAAGTCATATATGTCTTTTTTCTAATCTCTGCCGCCAAGTACTGGCTGGGAGAAGATGTTAGATGGAAAAGGCGAGAAAGGTGACCGACTCTACCAGAAAGAATATAAGCTGTAAGTCACTATACATAACTGTACTGTAATATCTTGCATGTTCTGCAGGACTGATATCTAACACTATATGTCACCATATGACGCAGAACCAAACCCCTAGCTACACCTCATCATTTGAGGGAAAAGATGTGGGCTCAGCATGCGATCTCACATGAAAGGCAGAGACATGATCTTTGACATAAATATAAGTCAAAGGTTGTTAAGGTTTTAATATACATAATTTATCTACTGTAGTACTACCTTATGTAGTCCGTCCTTTTTGTCTTAAAATTCATGGTATACTTTTGTCATTAGGACATGTAATCTTATAGTCAGCCCCTGAAAATTACAAAGGGATCACGTGATTTAAGAACTTACTGGTTTTCTTGCTGCAATTTTGATAAAATCATAGTTTTATCTGAGTGGAGGGGGCGATATTACGCAGAGCAAATATATGGAGGATTACATGGCAACAGGTTTACTAGTCTTCTAGTGATAATCCGTTGATAAAAAGTGACAATGTGATGACACGCAGCTGGTGTCACAGGGGTTTTGCCTAGGGGATGCTGCAGAACAGACAGAAGATGCAGACCAGCAGGAATGTCGAGTAGATGCCGCAACGTGAAGTGAGAATGGGACCCGAGGCCTAGCTGGGAGCGCGGTGTCAGGAGAGACGATGTGGGTGGAGCCAGCAAGCAACCAGGAGGATGGAAGCCAGCCGAGTCTGCGGTACAGAGAGGGAGAGAACAGGACGCTGTCAGAGACGAGCCAGAGGGTAAAACGCCAGACGGGAGCATGGGATTGGAGGACAAACCGCGAGCGTAGGCAGAGGTGAGCCGGGGGTCAGAAGTCAGACGGGAGCGTAAGAACCAACCAGAGGACAAGACGGGAGCGTTGTCAGGGGCGAGCCGAGGGGTCAGGAAACCAGAGAGGACTGAACAGTACCAAAACAGAAGATGAAAGTACAAGTCAGAGAACAAACCTGGTGATATACAGTAGCGATCACACATACAGAGGAGCAACGATTATAGCAGAGTAACCTGGGTCAGCTGCTCTAGCCGAGTGCATGAAAGAATCATCGACAACGAAACCAGGAAGTACCATCACTAAATAGCCGAACATGAACCAGAGAGAGGCAAATTAAATTAACCATGACCTGACCAGGATGGGAAGGAACAACCCCGTCCCGGATCATGACAGAACTCCCCAGGTTTCCCAGGATATCTGACATGAAAGGACCGAACCAAATGATCAGCATGTACCAATCAGGTCAGAACCCAAGATCGCTCCTCTGGACCATAACCCTTCTATTGCACAAGATACTGAAGAATATGGTGGACCGTCCTAGAATCCACAATGCGCTCCACCTTGTACTCCATTTGACAATCCACGGAGACCGGTGGCGAGGAAGCCAACAACCCTTCCTTAACAGCCCCCAATGGTTTCAAAAGGGCCTGATGGAATACATTGGGGATCCTAAAAGACGACAGAAGACGTAGCCGAAACACCACCAGATTAACTACCTCAGTGATTTCATAAGGGTCAATAAACTTAGGCCTCAGTTTCGCAGAAGGAACCTTAAGTTTAATATTCTTAGTAGACAGCCAAACCTTGTCCACAACCTGGAACATAGGTGCCACCGCCTATTTTCTGTCAGCAAAAAACTGTTATTTCCTCTGAGCCTCCCCAATATTTCTCTGGACCTCCAGCCACAACTCCCCCAACCGCTGTCCCGCCCCATCAGCCCCAGGGCACTCCAAACGGGAGAACTCCCCTAAATGTGGATTCAACCCATAATTGCAGTAGAACGGGGACATGCCCATAGAGTGATTAACACGGTTGTTGAATGCAAACTCAGCTAACGGCAAGGCATAACACCAATCATCCTGCCTAGCCATGGATAGACTACGCAGAATTTGCTCCAAAACTGGTTGGTCCGCTAAGTCTGACTATTGGTCTCTGGATAGTATGCGAATGAAAAGGATAAAGCAACATCCAACCTCTTGCAAAATGCTCTCCAAAACCTGGACACAAACTGCACTCCCCGATCAGACACCATAATCAAGGGCACCCCATGCAAACAAACCACATGCTGCACAAACAACCTGGACAAGGTTGCACAGAGGGCAAAGCCACTAAGGGTACGAAATGTGCTTGTTTGCTAAACCTGTCCAGTACCACACATATGGCAGAATTGCCCTTGGAAGGAGGAAGATTGGTGATAAAATCCATGGACAAATGGGTCCATGGTCTATCAGGAATTGGCAAAGGCACCAATTCCCCAGCCGGCCGGTTGTGGGAGCTCTTAGCACGGGCACAAACCTCACAGGCAGACACAAACTTCCCCGCATCAGAAGTAAGCGAGGACCACCAAAAAACCCTCGCGATGGACCCACGGGTAGCTGAGATCCCAGGATGTCTACTCAGAGCTGAATCATGGCACTCCCGGAAAACCCTGAGACAAAACTGAATTGGAACAAAGTTTATCAACTGGTTTAGACGGAGGGGCCTGTGACCGAGCCTCCCGAATTTCCAGCTCCAACCAAGATGACACATCAGCCACCATCACCCCCCCGGTTTAAGAATGGAGGATGGAGGTTCGGGGGGGAGATAACAGATCTAGACTCTGGGACAAGGCATCGGCCTTAACATTCTTGGACACCGGACAAAAAGTGATCAAGAACTGGAACCGGGAAAAAAAGCGACCACCAGTTTCTCTCTGCCGGGGAGAACTTCTTGGAGAAGAAGGCACAGGGTCTAAGATTGGTCAATGTGGCGGGCCACTGGGACAACACCGCCTTACCCCCATCTTCAAGATGTTCACCTCTACAATAAAAGGTTCAGACGGATCTGGTTGAATCAGAATTGGGGCAATCATAAAACATTTTTTCAAAGACAAAAACTCAGCCACAGCTGAGGCTGACCAATTCTTGACATCAGCCCCCTTCTGCATCAAATCAGTGAGGGGCTTGACCACCTGCGAGAACCCCCTAATAAACCTCCGATAATAATTAGCGAATCCCAAGAAGCGTTGAAGTAATTTCAGATCTCGAGGCTGAACCCAATCCACAATGGCTTGAACCTTTTTAGGATCCATACGAAACCCCTCACCAGACACAATAAACCCCAAGAAAGACAGTTCCTGAACGAAAAACGAACATTTCTCTAATTTGGCGAAGAGCTAGTTCTCACGGAGCATCTGGAGAACTGTGCGAAGATGACCAATATAAGCCTGCTTATCAAAAGAATAGATCAGTATATCATCTAAATATATAACTACAAACCACCCAATAAAATCAGAGAACACATAATTGATGAAATTTTGAAAGACTGTTGGAGCATTTGTCAAACTGAAAGGCATCACCAAGTTTTCAAACAGCCCCTCAGAGGTGAGGAACAGTCTTCACTCATCCCCCTCCCATACCCTGATCAGGTTATATGCCACCCGCAAGTCCAACTTAGAAAACCATTTGGCCCCATACAATTGATTGCACAAATCGGGAATGGGGGGAAGAGGGTATGTGTTTCTTACAGTAATCTTATTAAGTTCTCGAACATCAAGGCGTGGGCGGAGACCACTGTCTTTTTTTTTTTTTTTTTACAAAAAAGAATCTTGCTGCTACAGGAGAAACAGAAGGGTGGATGTGTCCCTTGCGGAGACTCTCGGATATATACTCTTTCATGGCAACCCGCTCAGGACCCGAAAGGGTGAACAAACAGGCCTTAGGCAATTTAGCACCTGGAATCAGGTCAATGGCACAATCAAAAGGACGATGAGATGGTAAAACCTCGGCCTCACTTTAGGAGAACACATCCTCGAAGTCCTTCAGGTACTCCAGAATACCCTCCAGACTGACGGACGACACAGATGCAGAAATCAGACCTTTATTTACACAATTTTCACCCCATTTAACAATCTGGGTTATAAACCAAATCAGAATTCACCGCACACTCAGAGGGATTTATCATGCAAATGACATGTTGCCATGTGTAGCTTATTCACAAATAGTCTGTAACACTGTGCCGACTGACTGCGCCTGCAACGGGCCTGGGTATTCTAGCGTCCTTTGATTTCCCTGACGACGGCCGCGCATGTACGTACAGCCAGATAGCGACACGTCACTTCCGGGCCGGGAGATGCACTTCTGGCCCGGCGTGTTACGGATTAATTTAAATACCCCTCTTATATCAGCGGTACACGCAGTATCAGCTAGGAGCGGGAGCGCCGCTCTTATCCCTGCTACTCCCAGGTTTTTATTTATACATCCTGCTGACGTTACGCTACTCTACAGCCCACAGTACATTGCCACTGACTGCACTACATTTTAATCCCCATAGGTTGAAAAACTCTGCCAGGTGTATTTCCTGCTGTCACTGACTTCAGCGCCAGGTAAAACATTGGTTCTGACACTAACACCTTATCTCCTTGACCACATGATATCTTTTAGGAATATAACTTTACCATACCTGATGCCAGTTTCATTGCTCCTACTATATTACTGTAGGTATTTTTCTATTTTCATTTTCTTCTTTCCTTTTGCCTCACAATACCACAGGCTAACTCTACCATGATTCTTTTTAGCATTCCCACGGTCCTTAGGGACTTTGCCTCTATATCTGCACCTCATCTTTCTGCAAATTACGTGGACTAAGGTA
This sequence comes from Dendrobates tinctorius, assembly GCF_039654945.1. NCBI lineage: Eukaryota > Metazoa > Chordata > Amphibia > Anura > Dendrobatidae > Dendrobates > Dendrobates tinctorius. The sequence goes on along the minus strand of NW_027361703.1, from coordinate 3,183,381 downwards.
ATTTATTATCTCGGCTCCATACTCTCTATACTGTATGAGTTTTTGTCATAGAATTCATTTATCAGGTTTTCATGTAATCCTCTATGGATTTTTTTCATATAATTCTGCATTAACACTCTTGTATATATGTAAATATGTATATATTTAGAATATTTGATATCCTTTTGGGATTAGTTTTTTTATTTTGTTTTATTATCTATATTTTGCTGTGTATATTTATATATTCTTCTTTATCTTGCAGCAACATTATGACTAAGGCTCCGGTGGAGCCGAAACATCAATTATAATTATTCTGTTTAGTCGCCGTTCACCATTTTGTTATCTCTACCTGTTCCCACTATTTGTGAATAAACTACACATGGCAACATGTCATTTGCATGATAAATCCCTCTGAGTGTGCGATGAATTCTGATTTGGTTTATAATTTGGACCTTCTGGTCCGTTATACCAGCATCTCAAGCCTTCTGACAGTGTGCACGCTGAATTGTATTAATTGGTCTTGCCGTATGCACCTGCCATTCCCTACTTTTCCCTCTCGATGTCTACTGACACATTTGCTTACGATATAGCTACAAGCGCTAGCATCCTCTCTCTAGTTACTGGTTCTATTGATTTCTTTAAAACTCCAGTACAGGAGTTAATGACCAGAGCCTACGACAAAGAAAAACGGAGGTTAATCTCCTATGATTTGCATTGTACCACTTTAGCAAAATACCATAGGCAGAATAAGATACCAGGGGCTTTAGGAGCAACCTGTGTCTCACCTTATTTGCTGATAATCAGGAATTCTGTGAAAAGTTAAAAAAAATTCTCAATAAGTGCTCACTAGATATCATTGTACTTACTGTGGAGTATCTCCAGAAGGCAATTGCAGAAACTAAACTCTTCAATCAATACAGGCAGACAGCGTTTTTTACCGAGAGGCCGCAGGGGAGGTCACCAAAATGCAGGCCCACCAGGTGATCAAGGAGAAAGGATGACCACACGGTCCCAAGTAAGCCCTCAAACCTGGTGATCAATATCTCGGACCATCTACTCTCCCCTGTGGAACTCTCAGTATTACAAAGATGGTTGTCTTTCTGCCCAACCCCTATTTGGAACTCATTTGAACTCGAAAGAGATCTACAGCATTTTTATCGTGCGGTTAGGCTTAAGACACATTTTGGCCTTCTTACTATTCTCGCTTCCGATAGATCACCTTTGAATACTGTACCTGAACTCACGATTTCATAACTGGGCCTTCGTAACCCTAGTAATTTTGGTCCGCCTCGCACTTACCATGCCACAAAAACCTGATGCCAGTGTCATTGCTCCTACTATATTAGGTATTATTCTATTTTTGTTTTGTTTTTTTTTTACATTATGTTGTTTTATTTTTGTTAATTTTATATTTTCTTTACATATGACCATCAGACTGATGAAGGTTCATGTGGGACCGAAACGTCTCTTGTCTTTGTATGGACTGACTGCAATAAAAACCTTTTCTTTGGTTTATTCTTTTAAATTGAGTGCCAAGTTTTATTGTTATACTTACTGGCTTGGGAACCTACTTGTGCACCACGTCACTATGGCTGTGCTACGTTTTACACCATACTACTATCCCCACCCTTTGACTCTCATCACCCGAGGTCCGAGGATGAAGAGTAAACAGCAATTTGTAGCCCTCCCTAAACACCCATAATTTACCTTTTTCCCCAGAAAAGATATCTGGGAATTTGACAGAGGATTCAGGAGAGGGCAAGAAAACATCTGACACTCCCCTGTCCTTACTGCCAGATCAAGAGGAAGCATTCTGGACAGATTTAATAGTATCAGCCAACTCTCTTTGCACCTGCTGGTGGGATGCCACCAAGGTCCTCAGTTTCACTGACAGATTATGCATCATTTTGGTCAGGATGGTCACCTGATCTGACAGAGCACGGAGTGGATCCATGAAGAAAAAAAAGTGCCCCAAAATTAGTTTCGGGTTGGTGATAATGTGATGAAACGCACAGGGGGTTTTGCCTAGGGGGCGCTGTAGGACAGACAGAGGATGCAGACCAAGAGGAAGGTCGAGTAGACCAGCAGAGATGATGGGGGCGGAGCCAGCAAGCAAAAGGGAGGATGGAAGCAGGCCGAGGCTGCGGTACAGAGAGGGAGAGAATAGGACGCTGTCAGAGATGAGCCAGAGGGTAAAACACCAGACGGGAGTGTGGGATCCGGAGGACAAGACGCGAGCGTAGTCAGAGGTGAGCCAGGGGTCAGAAGTTAGATGGGAGCGTAAGAGCCGGAGGACAAGACACGAGCGTAGTCAGAGGTGAGCCGGGGGTCAGAAGTTAGATGGGAGCGTAATAGCTGGAGGACAAGACGGGAGCTCACTGAGCCAGTGCGTGTGTCCTGAGTAAAACAAACTGTGCCCAAAGATACCTGTAGAGTGAGGCAGCAGAGGTGAAGATGCGTGCTTCAGACAAACAGGACTTGAAACATGTGACTGCTGTGAGCGTGGCCTAAGCTCCAGAGAGCTAGGAGCTGAAGGAAAACTCCTAGAAGGGTATCTATGGGACAAAGTTACCAAGGGACATAGACAGGGACATAAACCAGATCTCAGAAGGGAAGGAGCGCCGTTTGACTTTTTCCAACCAAAAGTGCCTGGAATTGAGATCGGACACTATGTCGTGTTTGGAGAGACCCTGATGTGCCTAAACAGCGGAAACCCCCACAAGCGACCCAACTTTGGAACCTAGACCCCCTAAGGAACTTATCAAGATGTGTGGTGAGTAGTGTTGAGCATTCCGATACCGCAAGTATCGGGTATCGGCCGATACTTGCTGTATCGGAATTCCGATACCGACTTCCGATATTTTTTCAATATCGGAATTCGGCATCGGAATCGGAAGTTCAAAATGATTGACAGCCTGACGTCATCATGATGCGCGGTGTGTGCGCATCATGATGCGCCGTCATTTCGGGCCTTCCGGGGGTCTCTGCCGGCCTGCCGGGGGGCTGTGCCGGCCTGCCGGGGGGCTGTGCCGGCCTGCCGGGGGGCTGTGTGGACTGCCCGGGGTCTGTACCGGCCTGCCGGGGGGCTGTGCCGGCCTGCCGGTGGTCTGTGCACCCTGTGGGGGTCTGTACCGGCCTGCCGGGGGGCTGTGCCGGCCTGCCGGGGGGCTGTGCTGATGTCCGGGGGTCTGTGCAAGCATCGTCCGATGGGACTACAAGTCCCATCTGGCGATTTCTGCTACCATGACAGTGATTGACACATTAGCCAATGATGGGACAGTAGTAGTCCCATCATCCGGCTAATGTGTTAAATGTTAAAAAAAAAAAAAAAAATACTACATACATACTACATACATACTACATGCATGCTACATACATACTACATGCTACATACATACTACATGCTACATACTACATATATACTACATGCATGCTACATACATACTACATACATACTACATGCTACATACATACTACATATATACTACATGCATGCTACATACATACTACATACTACATACATACTACATGCTACATACATACTACATATATACTACATGCATGCTACATACATACTACATACTACATACATACTACATGCTACATACATACTACATGCTACATACATACTACATACATACTACATGCATGCTACATACATACTACATACTACATACATACTACATGCTACATACATACTACATGCTACATACATACTACATATATACTACATGCATGCTACATACATACTACATACATACTACATACAGTATATACTACATGCATGCTACATACATACTACATGCTACATACATACTACATATATACTACATACATGCTACATACATGCTACATACATACTGCATACTACATACATACTACATACATACTACATACATACTACATGCATACTACATACATACTACATGCTACATACATACTACATGCATGCTACATGCATGCTACATACATACTACATGCTACATACATACTACATGCATGCTACATGCATGCTACATACATACTACATGCTACATACATACCACATACATACTACATACATACTACATACATACTACATGCTACATACATACCACATACATACTACATACATGCTACATGCTACATACATACTACATATATACTACATGCATGCTACATACATACTACATATATACTACATGCATGCTACATACATACTGCATGCTACATGCATGCTACATACATACTACATACATACTACATGCTACATACATACCACATATATACTACATACATACAATACATTCATACAATACATACATAGACATACAGTACATATAACATAGAGTAACATACTTACCAATACTTGTCACATTGTTCCCCGAAGCCATTGTCTTTTCCGGAATAAATATTAACATAACAAACCACAAAAATACTCACCCACGATCCGAAGCAGTCCACGAGTGTGTCCCACGACGATCTTGGGTAGAGAACTGCAGCATCAGATGATGCTGCCGTTCTCTACGGGCTGCAGGAATCCAATGACGGAAGGTAGGTATCCTTCCGCACTGTATTCCTCCGCCACTTAAAAAAAAAAAAGTCCCTAGTCTCACTTTATGCCATTGCTGCGTGGGAAATTCCCACACAGCAATGGCATAAAGTGAGACTAGGGACTTTTTTTTTTTTTTTAAGTGGCGGAGGAATACAGTGCGGAAGGATACCTACCTTCCGTCATTGGATTCCTGCAGCCCGTAGAGAACGGCAGCAACAGCTGATGCTGCCGTTCTCTACCCAAGATCGTCGTGGGACACACTCGTGGACTGCTTCGGATCGTGGGTGAGTATTTTTGTGGTTTGTTATGTTAATATTTATTCCGGAAAAGACAATGGCTTCGGGGAACAATGTGACAAGTATTGGTAAGTATGTTACTCTATGTTATATGTACTGTATGTCTATGTATGTATTGTATGAATGTATTGTATGTATGTAGTATATATGTGGTATGTATTTAGCATGTAGTATGTATGTAGTATGTATGTAGCATGCATGTAGCATGCAGTATGTATGTAGCATGCATGTAGTATATATGTAGTATGTATGTAGCATGCATGTAGTATATATGTAGTATGTATGTGGTATGTATGTAGCATACAGTATGTATGTAGCATGCATGTAGTATGTATGTAGTATGTATGTAGCATGCATGTAGTATATATGTAGTATGTATGTAGCATGTAGTATGTAGCATGCATGTAGTATATATGTAGTATGTATGTAGCATGTAGTATGTAGCATGCATGTAGTATATATGTAGTATGTATGTAGCATGTAGTATGTAGCATGCATGTAGTATATATGTAGTATGTATGTAGCATGTAGTATGTATGTAGCATGCATGTAGTATATATGTAGTATGTAGCATGTAGTATGTATGTAGCATGCATGTAGTATGTATGTAGCATGCATGTAGTATGTATGTGGTATGTATGTAGCATGTAGTATGTATGTAGCATGCATGTAGTATATATGTGTTATGTATGTAGCATGTAGCATGCATGTAGCATGCATGTAGTATGTATGTAGTATGTATGTAGTATGTATGTGGTATGTATGTAGCATGCATGTAGTATGTATGTAGCATGTAGTATGTATGTAGCATGCAGTATGTATGTAGCATGCATGTAGTATGTATGTAGTATGTATGTTGCATGTAGTATTTATGTAGTATGAATGTAGCATGTATGTAGTATGCATGTTGTATGTATGTAGCATGTAATTTATTTTTTTTTTTTAACATTTAACACATTAGCCGGATGATGGGACTACTACTGTCCCATCATTGGCTAATGTGTCAATCACTGTCATGGTAGCAGGCATCGCCCGATGGGACTTGTAGTCCCATCGGACGATGCCTGCACAGACCCCCGAAGCCTTCACAGACCACCGGCAGGCCGGCACAGCCCCCCGGCAGGCCGGCACAGCCCCCCCGGAGCCTGCACAGCCCCCCGGCAGGCCGGCACAGCCCCCCGGCAGGCCGGCACAGCCCCCCCGGAGCCTGCACAGCCCCCCGGCAGGCCGGCACAGCCCCCCGGCAGGCCGGCACAGCCCACCGGAGCCTGCACAGCCCCCCGGCAGGCCGGCACAGACCACCAGAGGCTGCACAGACCCCCTGGCAGGCCGGCACAGCCCCCCGAAAGGCCCGTACAGACCCCAGAGAGGCTGTACAAGGCAAAAACAGGGTTTTTCTTATTCCGATACCGGAAGTCCCATAGACTTGAATGGGACTTCCGGTATCGGAATCGGCGATACCGATACTTTTTTTAAAGATCGGCCGATCCATTCCGATCCGATACTTTGAAGTATCGGACGGTATCGCTCAACTCTAGTGGTGAGCACTTTGAACCCCCAAGTGTTTCACTAAAGTTTTGCCCGGCCGTGAAAATAAAAAATCATATTTTTTTCCCACAAATGCCATGCGCCCAAACAATGGTTCTCTTCATATGGGGTATCAGCGCACTCAGGACAAATTGCACAACAACTTTTGTTGTCCAATTTCTCCTGTTACCCTTGGGAAAATAAAAAACTGGAGGCGAAAAGATCATTTTTGTGGAAAAAATATGACTTTTTATTTTCACGGCTCTATGTTATAAACTTCTGTAAAGCACTTGGGACTTCAAAGAGCTCACCACACATCTAGACAAGTTCCTTGAGGGGTCTAGTTTCCAAAATGGGGCTACTTGTGGGGCATTTACCCTGTTTAGACACATCAAGGGCTGTCCAAACGTGACATGGTGTCCGATCTCAATTCCAGCCAATTTTGCGTTGAAAAAGTCAAACGGCGCGCCTTCTCTTCCGAGCACTGCCATGCACCTAAACAGTGGTTTTTCCACATATAGTGGGTATTGGCATGTTCAGGAGAAATTGCATTATAAATTTTGTGGTTAATTTTTTCCTGTTACCCTTGTGAAATTAAACAAAAATAAGTGTAAATTTACATTTTAGTGAAAAAAAGTTATGTTGATTTCTTCCTTTCACATTCCATTTATTCCTCTGACGCACCTGAAGAGTTAATAAATTTCTTGAATGTGGTTTTGATCAGCTTGAAGAGTGTAGTGTTTAGAATGGGGTCACTTTTGGGTATTTTCTGCCATATAGACCCCTCAAAGTGACTCCAAATGTGAGGTGGTCCCTAAAAAAAATGGTTTTGTAAATTTTGTTGTAAAAATGAGAAATCACTGGTTAACTTTTAACCCTTATAACTTCCCAACAAAAAAAATTGTTTCCAAAATTTTGCTGATATAAAGTAGACATGTGGGAAATGTTATTTATTAACTATTTTGTGTGACATATTTCTCTGTTTTAAGGGCATAAAAATTCAAAGTTTGAAAATTGCAAAATTTTCCAAATTTTCACCAAATTTCCATTTTTTTTACACAAATAAACGCAAGTTATATTGAAAATTTTTTACCACTAACATGAAGTACAATGTCGTACATTTAGTAAGTTTTTTATTGTTTTTATTTTTATCTCTCTTTCTAGATTCTTTTCTATTTTTGATAAATATCTCAGCCGACAGCGCTGGCGCTATAGTCTACTCAGCAGCAAAATATTAGGACAATACCACAAAATTAGTCCAAATAAATAAATAATATAAAAAATTCAATATTTGCGCTCAGAGACAGACCTGGATGAGTGATATACACCCCCTTACACAGAGAAATGGAAAACTGAGTTCCCGAACTAGCAAAAAGGCGTTTGGAGTCAGGCACCGCCCACTTGACACTTTACCATGAAGTTCAAATGGAAGAATAAAGGGGTATAGTCAGGGTTATATACATGCACAGCATATAAGGAATTCACCGTAGGGCCAAATAAAGGAAGCTGTACACAGGAAAAGAGATTACCTTAAAATCAGCCGCTTTGTGATAAAGTGTTTAGCAGCCCAGGTCCTGTAGATAAGAGGTTCTGGCGTGGAAGTAGCGATGATTAAGATAAGATCCAAAGATATAGTCACCAAATGAAGAAATGAAAAGAAAAACTGATGCTTGAAGTACTGGACGCTGTCGCGGCCGGAGACAAGCGTCCTGTCTGCAGTGCGCCCGCCTAAACTGAGGGCGGTAGCGTCGCACGCAGGGTATAGCTAGTAAGGTCCGCAGGACCTAGCGTGACGTCACGGTCACGTGATAACTCACGTGACTAGCTATGGAGAGCGGGGAAGCTCACAAAACATCCAACGCGTTTCTGAATCAACGGATTCCTTCTTCAGGGTTACTCCATAGTAGATAGATAGCCTTTATATACCCTCAAGCATCAAGAGTTCCAATTCAGACATTGAAAGCAAAGAGTTCAATTTCGCTATTTAACCCATTGGGCATCAATGTATCCATCGTGAAAATCCATTTGCTTTCCTCTTTAGACATCTGATGGATGAAGTTACCTCTCCTCCAGCTCTTATTAACCACCTTAATGCCAGTTACTATTGTACCTCTCATGGAACCCCCATGGTGAATTAAAAAATGATTTGAAAGGGGGTGACCACTAAATTTATTCTTAATGTTGCGCAAATGTTCCGCTATTCTTATATATAATGGACGTATAGTACGACCAATATATAGTTTTCCACAAGGGCAGGTGATCCCATATATGACCCCCTTAGTTTCACAGGTAATAAAATCATTAATTTTAACCTCCAGAGATTTATTTATAATAGACAGTTGCTTACTAAACCCTAGTTTCCTACAAGGTCCACATTTTTTACATGGAAAGAACCCTTTTAATGGTGTATGCATATGCACATGATTCATCGACCTGACATGGAAAGAACCCTTTTAATGGTGTATGCATATGCACATGATTCATCTATTTTTACCTTCTAAACAAAAAAAAGTTTATACCAAGTACTCACACACAAACCTGAGTAAAATTTTGTACATGTACAAACACCGCATACGTAAAAAAAAGTCCCGCTCGTACCAATCACTGTATTCAGTGGAGGAGGCATAAGTCTTCCTTGCATCCAACACTGATAGTGAGTAGTGTTGAGCATTCCGATACCGCAAGTATCGGGTATCGGCCGATACTTGCTGTATCGGAATTCCGATACCGACTTCCGATATTTTTTCAATATCGGAATTCGGCATCGGAATCGGAAGTTCAGTTGATTGACGGCCTGACGTCATCATGATGCGCGGTGTGTGCGCATCATGATGCGCCGTCATTTCGGGCCTTCCGGGGGTCTCTGCCGGCCTGCCGGGGGGCTGTGCCGGCCTGCCGGGGGGCTGTGTGGACTGCCCGGGGTCTGTACCGGCCTGCCGGGGGGCTGTGCCGGCCTGCCGGTGGTCTGTGCACCCTGTGGGGGTCTGTACCGGCCTGCCGGGGGGCTGTGCCGGCCTGCCGGGGGGCTGTGCTGATGTCCGGGGGTCTGTGCAAGCATCGTCCGATGGGACTACAAGTCCCATCGGGCGATGCCTGCTACCATGACAGTGATTGACACATTAGCCAATGATGGGACAGTAGTAGTCCCATCATCCGGCTAATGTGTTAAATGTTAAAAAAAAAAAAAAAAAAAAAAAATACTACATACATACTACATGCATGCTACATACATACTACATGCTACATACATACTACATATATACTACATACATGCTACATACATACTACATGCATGCTACATACATACTACATATATACTACATACATACTACATACATACTGCATGCTACATACATACTACATACATACTACATACATACTACATGCATGCTACATACATACTGCATGCTACATACATACCACATACATACTACATATATACTGCATGCTACATACATACTACATGCTACATACATACCACATATATACTACATACATACTACATATATACTGCATGCTACATACATACTACATATATACTACATGCATGCTACATACATACTACATGCTACATACATACTACATATATACTACATGCATGCTACATACATACTACATATATACTACATGCATGCTACATACATACTACATGCTACATGCATGCTACATACATACTACATACATACTACATGCTACATACATACCACATATATACTACATACATACAATACATTCATACAATACATACATAGACATACAGTACATATAACATAGAGTAACATACTTACCAATACTTGTCACATTGTTCCCCGAAGCCATTGTCGTCTACGGAATAAATATTAACATAACAAACCACAAAAATACTCACCCACGATCCGAAGCAGTCCACGAGTGTGTCCCACGACGATCTTGGGTAGAGAACTGCAGCATCAGATGATGCTGCCGTTCTCTACGGGCTGCAGGAATCCAATGACGGAAGGTAGGTATCCTTCCGCACTGTATTCCTCCGCCACTTAAAAAAAAAAGTCCCTAGTCTCACTTTATGCCATTGCTGTGTGGGAAATTCCCACACAGCAATGGCATAAAGTGAGACTAGGGACTTTTTTTTTTTAAGTGGCGGAGGAATACAGTGCGGAAGGATACCTACCTTCCGTCATTGGATTCCTGCAGCCCGTAGAGAACGGCAGCATCATCTGATGCTGCAGTTCTCTACCCAAGATCGTCGTGGGACACACTCGTGGACTGCTTCGGATCGTGGGTGAGTATTTTTGTGGTTTGTTATGTTAATATTTATTCCGTAGACGACAATGGCTTCGGGGAACAATGTGACAAGTATTGGTAAGTATGTTACTCTATGTTATATGTACTGTATGTCTATGTATGTATTGTATGAATGTATTGTATGTATGTAGTATATATGTGGTATGTATGTAGCATGTAGTATGTATGTAGTATGTATGTAGCATGCATGTAGCATGTAGTATGTATGTAGCATGCATGTAGTATATATGTAGTATGTATGTAGCATGCATGTAGTATATATGTAGTATGTATGTAGTATGTATGTAGTATGTATGTGGTATGTATGTAGCATGTAGTATGTATGTAGCATGCATGTAGTATATATGTAGTATGTATGTAGCATGCAGTATATATGTAGTATGTATGTAGTATATATGTGGTATGTATGTAGCATGTAGTATGTATGTAGCATGCATGTAGTATATATGTAGTATGTATGTGGTATGTATGTAGCATGTAGTATGTATGTAGCATGCATGTAGTATATATGTAGTATGTATGTAGTATGTATGTGGTATGTATGTAGCATGCAGTATGTATGTAGCATGCATGTAGTATATATGTAGTATGTATGTAGCATGTATGTAGTATGTAGTATGAATGTAGCATGTATGTAGTATGCATGTTGTATGTATGTAGCATGTAATTTTTTTTTTTTTTTTTTTTTATATTTAACACATTAGCCGGATGATGGGACTACTACTGTCCCATCATTGGCTAATGTGTCAATCACTGTCATGGTAGCAGGCATCGCCCGATGGGACTTGTAGTCCCATCGGACGATGCCTGCACAGACCCCCGGAGCCTGCACAGCCCCCCGGCAGGCCGGCACAGCCCCCCGGAGCCGGCACAGCCCCCCGGCAGGCCGGCACAGCCCCCCGGCAGGCCGGCACAGCCCCCCGGAGCCTGCACAGACCACCGGCAGGCCGGCACAGACCACCGGAGCCTGCACAGACCCCCTGGCAGGCCGGCACAGCCCCCCGAAAGGCCCGTACAGACCCCAGAGAGGCTGTACAAGGGCAGGAAAGGGTTTTTCTTATTCCGATACCGGAAGTCCCATAGACTTGAATGGGACTTCCGGTATCGGAATCGGCGATACCGATACTTTTTTTAAAGATCGGCCGATACCATCCGATACGATACTTTGAAGTATCGGACGGTATCGCTCAACTCTAATAGTGAGTGAGAGGATCCTACCTTTGTTTATTTTTCCTCCTCCACTTCCTAAAGAGATACTAAACCGCTATGCAGATGCCTCAGACAGAAAATGAACCAGCGTCCACTGTTACTGGCCCTGTATGGACTTCACCCACCAAAGATTATGAGTCACTGATTTTATGGCACAATCACAAATCAAATTTTACACCACCAGCCTCACAGAAATAATGTTTTTTCAATGTCTTTTTCTCTCAGGATGTGGTAAACCTCATGATGGCACAAACAAATTTGTACGCCCAGCAATTTTTGGCACAAAACCGCCCTTCATCATTTTCGAGCAAAATAAAGTAGCACTATGTAACGCTATAGCATGCAAACATGGAATTAGGATTGCATTACGGCTCTAGAAAATAGGAAAAATTGAGGATACTTAGCGCATAAATTGGCCAATTCATGTCTACCCAACAGCCATAATAAGGCGATTCTCTCTGCTGGGACCTATCCTAATGGGACTCATCTCATGGACTGATAACCTACATTTTTTTTGAGAAGTTAGGATCCTGTTGTAATTTTTGGCACAAAACTGTCCATCATTCTCAAACTGGACCCTGTAGATACAGTAGAAATTATGACATTTTGGGGCCTGGTCCTTCACATGGTGTTAGTGAATAAGCCAGGACTTCGGCAATATTGAAGTGTTGATGTTCTAGACAACACTCCAGTGGTTTTGAGGCAATTTGAACAATTTTGCAAAACAATGATAATGTAAAATGTCCTCCACGAGAGTACCCCAACATTGACCAACTTTTTAATGTTCGGCTGGTCATTGATGATTTCAGCAACAAGTATGCTGTGGTGTACATTACCCAAAATGACATCTGCATGGATTTGCATTTCAAGGTGAGGTTCAAGTTCTTGCAATACCTGTCCAGTAGGAGGGCCAGGTACGGCATTACACTCTACAAGCTGTGCTAGAGTACCTCAAGGTAAACCCACAGGTTTACAGTTTATGAAGATAATGACACCTGGATTGAAAGCCTTGAATATCCACCTTATCCTGGGAATGAGTGGGAAAATTACCTTTATAAAGGTCACCAAACCAGACTGTGTACTGGGGTACAACAAGAACATGGGGGAAGCTTATCTTGCTGATTAAGTCCAACAGCTGAAAAGTTCCATGAGAAAAGTCAAAGTGTGGTACAAGAAACTGGCCATGCACATCATAGAGATGGCAATGTACAACACTTATGTGCTATCATGATGTGCAGACCAGACTAGTAGGTCATACCTTCAGTTCCAGGAGGTAGTGATGAAGGCCCTAATCTTTGGAAGTCAGGAAGGAGTGGGCCACAGTACTTCCAGAACTGAAGGTGCTCGAATCGTACCAGGCCAACATTTCCCTGGGGAGGTCACTCAAACCACAAAGAAAGGAAGGTTGCAAAAGAGGTGCCGAGTTGGTTACAAAAGAGGGATACACGAGGATACCACTTATCAATTGAAAAAATATGTTGTTTTTTTTTCACCACTCAACGTTATAATTTTTTGTGAAACATCTGGGGATTCAAGGTGCTCACTACACATCTAGATAAAATTCTTGGGGTGGGTCTAGTTTTCAAAATGGATAACAAACAAAATGCTGTCTGAAAGTCAGCGTAGGGTAAACTATAATCCATAACAAATTGCCAAAAGGCAAAAATCCCTTACTAAAGACCATAAAATGTAACTTTTAATAATACTATTAAAGGAAATATTAATATTGAAAACCACACTAGTCAGCATATCTTAATATACACTAGTGTGCAAACTATTAGACCCACGTCTTTTAAAGTGCTCTCAGTCCTAATCACTATATGTAACTGTATTCAGGGATATCTAGTTAGGTGCGGCCACTACCAATATCCCTTAATACTCACTCACCATAGATTCACTGGCTGGTGCTATTAAAATTTGCTCCTAAGCCTCCCCAACATGTTTCACCAGCTAGACTGGCGTCATCAGGGGGTTTAGCCTCAAAACAGTGTTTTTCCCCCCATGTTTGGGATATCTGCGTACTAATGAGAAAATGCACAACAATTTTTGGGGTCCATTTTCTTCTGTTATTCTCATAAAAACAAAAAATTGGGGGCTAAAAGATATTTTTTTGTGGAAAAGATGTGATTTTTTAATTTTCACGGCCCTACGTTATAAACTTCTGTGAAGCACTTGGAGGTTCAAGGTGCTCACCATACATTTAGATAAGTTTTAGCAGAGCAATCAGAGGAGGCAGCAAATGGGCAGAGGAGGCTGCAGCTAAAGATATTGTGTTCTGAAGTCTGCAATTACAATGAATGGAGATGTGGAGGGAACAGTGAGGTTTGCTAGTACAAGAGGAGGTGTAAGTTAAGGGCCTTTCACACATAGCGAGATAGCTAGCGATATCTCTAAAGCGTCACCGATTTTGTGACACAACAGCGATATCGCTAGCAATCTTGCTTTGTGTGACACGTACCTGCGTCCCGCCCCCGCTGGATATCGCTGATCACGCTGGAATGTCCTGGGCCATTCTTTCCTCGTTTGCATCCCACTGGCGCCAACTAGCGACGCATGGACTCAGGCGGAAGTCGTCATCATCGCTGCGGTGTGACAGGTAAGAGTGACCCCCGATGGATCGCCTATTGCTGCTGCGTTGCTGGTGAGATCTGCCTGTTTGGCAGCTCATTAGCGACCATTTAGCGATGCACCAGCGATCCTGACCGGGTCGTATCGCTGTCGGGATCGCTGGTGCATCGCTAAATGTAATGGGACCCTTAGTATGTGGACTGGGGAATGCAATTACAAGGGGAGGATAGATGCTAGGTGTGAACTGAAGTCTGCTATTATAAGGGGGGTATGTGGTCTGAGGTCTGCTTTTAAAAGGGGGGTGAGGTAGGGGTATCAGATCAGACCCCTCTCCCTTGTAATTGCAGCACTCAGATAAGAGGTTTGCAATTACAAGATATCTGATATGAGATCTGCAATCAATTACACAGGTATACCATAACAGTGCCTCATCCACAGATTCTCTACCCACCCCCATTAAAATATCTTTTTTTATTGTTATTAAATGTTTTATCATATTATTTGGCTAAAATATTTTTTTCCTTATTTTCCTCTTATAAAAACCAAAAACCTAGGTGTGTCTTATAATCAGGCGCTTCTTATAAAGCAAAAAATATGGTACTTCTACATGTATGGACTCTGCTGGACAATGCTTTGATTGTGTTTTTTTCTATTAGATACTGTCAGTAAAAACTACTGTGTGCCTTCATATTAAAACAAGGGTAGGGTGATATCATCTGTTGTTGCGCCAATTCATCTCCAAGCGATATAGAGCCTTTAAATGTGTGGATGAGCCATAACATAGTATTTCAGCTGTTTAAGATTTGGTATATGCATAATGAGTGAGAAGCATTTGAGAGGTTATGCCATGAACAAAATTAATTTTAATCAGTAGACTTTTTTATAATAATAAGTTTCACAACTGGATGTGCTTTAAAAAATGATCCTGTGCTGAGTACAGTGTAATGGCTGTGTCTCACCATGCGGGAAGATGGTCTGATCATAGCACAAGAATATATAGACATTACAGCTTTGAGTCGCAGCTGATTCTTTCTGTGAGGTTGCCTCACAAAAAGAATCAGCTGCGATCCCATGCTGTACTGTCTGTATACTCTCTTTTGCTTCCTCCCCTTCCAAGTAGCTGAGACATGAACAGACCACGTTCCTGCATGGTGAGACACGGCCATTGCACAGTACACAGCAGGGGCACATTTATTAGATTACTAGCTGAAGAGCCCGGCGTTGCCCGGACATAGTAACTATGTGAGAGAAAGAAACAAGTGTCCAGCATATGGGGAAACCTGTAGGTCATGTGGCAAGAAGAATAATCTATAGGAGGAAAGAGCGCAATAGGGTCTTATCTGGGTAAACTTGAAAAAAGATAAGATAATTATACTCACCCTTTCCAGGAGAGATTTGAGCACGTAAGGTTAATAGTCAGCTTGCTGCACGTCCAAGGGTCCACTACGTGACCGCCAAAGTGTATAAATATGTCAACCCCTGAAGAAGAAGTGCTGTACACTTTGAAACGTGTTGGGTAATAAATGGTTAATCCTGTGACTTTACTTGGATGTGGTGGTTTGTCAAGCAGCGCAGGGAAGTCAATAAATTTAATCCCTATAAAACTGATGTGGCAAGAAGAATCATTTCTCAGCTGTCTGCAGGCTGGGAACATGCAAACAGTACAGTCAGCTCCACACTGTGACACCAGACACTGACAGTGCAGAGGACATTACATGGCTACAACTGCAGCCTGCAGCAGAGAAAGTCAATGTAGTCAGGCAGCCAGCTGTGGTTAGTTATAACAAATTATAATGATTATATTGCACACAAAAACATTTCACATCATATATTTAACACTACAGATTTGCATCACAAATTAAATAATTGATTACCCAAATATTGATAGTATTTTATTTTCAACTCATTCAAGAGCCTTTTGATAACATTTTTGGCTTTTCCTTTTGGTGCAAAGATGAACAGATTTTTGGCACATCCAACTCTTGAACAGACCATGTAAAGTTGTCCATGAGAAAACCATGGAGATTTCAAATCGATCCCTACTACTTTCATGGACTGTCCCTGAGCCTTGTTAATGGACATTGCAAATGCCAGTCGAAGTAGAAACTGGAGGCATTTAAAATCAAAAGGCAAATTAGATGGAATCAGTTGAATTCTTTGAATGAAAATGTCCTCTCTTTTGGCACATCCTCTCAAAATAGTTGCTTCAATTACATGTGTAAACAGGTTCTTAATCAAGAGGAGCATTTTTTTTAACACATTCAATTGTTCAACTTATTTTTATTCCAAGATCCATTGATTAAAATGTACTCTGTTCGTGGGAATAGAAGATTGGAAGAAATTAATTAGCAGAATGTTCTAAAATATTTGTGGTGAATTATTAATTACTGTTTTGTTTTTCAAAGAAGTGGCAGTTCTGTACAGACTCAAGAAAAACTGCTAAATGATTAATAGAGCAGGACTTCAGTGGCATCACAAAAAATAACTTATACACTGCAGCAAAGAAAAAGAACATACTCTAATTATAATTTAGGTCAATGAATGACTGCTGTGTTGATGTTCATTTTGTTTCAACATCTTGTCATTTGTTCAGCATATGTTTAGCTTCTTCTTAGATTAACTGTAGTTTGATATTTATGTTAGTACATAAACATATTTTGCTCACTCACTAGACCAGTAATAACTATTATTAAAATACTAATAATAAGCTAAATGTAATAAACACCTGATTCTTCTAATACATAACATACAGAATGTTATGCTGGTGGGTGTGGACGCATTGTGCCATTACCATACTTACCCTGGAGGGGTGTAACTGTGTTACTACCAGGTATTCATTACAGCCTCTGATGGTGAGGATAGGCTTTGTCAATGGAAGTCACCAGGTACCACTCCAGGGCAGTCCCCGGGTCTGCAGCAGCTGAACAGAGGGTCAAAGGAGCACATACAAGTTTCAGAAGGGTAAGACAGAGGTGTAGTCAGACAGTCTGAGGTCGGGGCAGGCAGCATATGATTAGTAAACATCAGGAGCAGAGAGTTCAGACAGGACAGGTAAGTAAGCTGGGTCATGAACAGGAGACAGAATATGGTGATATGCATGAACAGGTGATAGCAGGCTAGGAACCAGCATTAATGCGCTGAATGGAAGGTGGGTGTAGTCACCTGGTAGATCACCTGCTAGCAGGTGATTGGCTAGTAGAGTTCTCACCCCCTTATGACTCACTACCAGAGCAAGGCAACTCAGGACGATGGTCAGGTACTGGATGGAGCTGAGCGAAACATGGTGAGTAGAACGGCGCTTAGAAGGCATGCGAGTAACTAATGTAACAGTACCACAATTCAACCCTCTCCTTTTTTGGCCAAACCAAAATGACAGGGGTACAGATATGTGGTGCCCCCGAGGGTTCAGTCGCCACAGAGGTACTGCAAGATGGGGACACCTGACAGCACTCTAACACCTGCACCCAACACAGACCCTACAGCAGCAGGGCACCCTGGATAACCCCTGCTTGGGTCATAAAGAATGTTGGAAGGTGGGCGGAGCTAGTAGGATGAGAGTGGGAGAAGAGAGTTCAGTTAATCAGTCATGAGGAGAAAGTGAAACTAAGCAGATGTGTGTGAAGCAGCTCCCAGTCAGGAGGAGCTGCAGAGAGGAAAGAGACAGAAGAAAGCTCCCTGAAGAGGGAAGGGGTCCTAGGCATATGGATAAGCGACCATACTTTCCATGGGACCCGATCTGTAAGCAGAGGGACCAGGTTGCATGGGGGTACCGGCCCCCAAACCTAGTGGAGATATCATCAGACTCAACTAGCAAGTCAGAGGTAGAGGCACCTTTAGGTGTTACAGCCACAAGCCACAGTTATCTTTGCTGGTAAGGCAGCCATAAGGGAGCAAGGGAACGCAGCAAGGACATTACCTGACAAGGTCCGTGGCTGCTGTCCTGGGACACTGACTGTGAGGTGTTGGGCAGGAGAGGAGAGAAGCCAACACAGTGAGATGGCCAGGAAAGGCACACACTGAAGGGAAGTCTGGAAAGGTGCTCTCCATTTACTTGGAAGTTTGCTGGACCCCTCACCTGGAGGACGCAGCACCAAGCCAGTATTCGTGTACACAAGAACTGTGAGTAAAGCTTTGGAACTGCACTCAGCTGTGTCCTCTGAGTTCTTTCTGCAACACCTACTCAGCACTGCTACATCTCTTGCTAAATACTACACTCCCTGACAGAAGTTATGTCGTTTATCCATGTTTTGTAAATAAAAGCTTATAACCTGACGTTAAATAAATTCATTGGTTGTATAAATTATTCTTTTGAAAGCTGAAACCCTCCAAAATGTTTTTTTAGGTTAAGAAAATAAATTGACATCAATTCAGAAATATTGATCATTTAATGGACACAGAATGGTCACATTTTGGCAAGACAAAAGTTTTATTGCCTGGTCATATAATGCACCCAATGCTAGTTTACATCCTGTGGTGTAGTAACCACTGTGTCCGCTAGGGTGCGCTGTGTGGAGGTCCCAGGAGAAGGGATGAATGGCAGAGTGTTGAGTGGCCGTTATGTATCTCAAAGTGGGAGGCTTTGAGATGGAGACTTATGTATGTGTGATCAGCAAGGACATTGCTGAGGTGCTGCGTTAATATGTGAGGGAGAAGTCTCCTGGTAACTAGAGAGTTGGGGGGCCTGGTTACCTACAAAACCACCCAGGGGGTGTGTTTAAAGCACGGTTGTAAAGAGTGTGAAAATGCCTGAAGGACCTGTGATGAGGTCAGAGTCATGTGACCCAGTGGGCGTGGCTATGAACGATATAATGTGGCCAGGGTGAGTCACAAGGGGTGAATGCAGGGACCTGGTTGGTCCAGAGTGGAAGGTCCCATGCGCAGGAGTGTGTCCTGGCTAACAGCCGGTGTGTGGCTGTGTGTAATGGCTGCCAGAGCCTGAAAGTTCCCTGGAGGGATATGGACGTCTGCAGCATGAGTGACGGAACCATGTGGAGACCCTGACGTGGGTGAGATAAATGAGGCTAAGAGAGCCTGTATGCTGGACATTGAACAACCTGTGTGAACACTGGGTTTACAGTGGGAAGCTATAATGGACGCTCTGCTGTTTATGTGAAGCTTTGTTGATTGCTTCTATCGGTTTATGCTGCATAATAAACCGCATGGACTCCTATGTTTGATGGAAAACCAGTGCCGGATGTGTTTTGTTCGCTGCCAAGGGAGAATTCCCCAAGTAAATGACAGAGCTACCTCATATTTGGTGGAGAAAGCAATGGGCAATATTGTAGCCTTGTTGCTGGGAGCAATGGAAGAGGACTGCAAGGACGGTTGCTAAGGGCAATGGTTTCCAAAGGCGTATCTTGCAGTGCTGGCAACGCTGAGCCAGGACGGCTGACGGTTGGGGAAGCCACTGCCCGGCTGTGGTTCTGGAACCGTGGTGCGGCCTAGTGAGAAAGGCATAGGGTCCGGATCGGTGAGCCCAGTGCGGCCGTTTCCTCAGGAGAAAGACTGGTGTTTACTACGATAACTCTGCTGTAGAGGGGTCCGAGAACCTGCGCCGCCAGCAGGTGACGGTCGTGAAAACCGTGGTCCTGGAGGGTTCAGTGAGCAAGAGACTGGTGATTGCTATAGGGTGCCTCTGAGGAGAAGAGGTATCCGAGGACCTGTGTGGCCGACACAGGTAACGGACAGGTGTTCGTGTTGTACTGACCTGGGTCAGTGGGAAAGACGGGGTTCCTGGAGGGTTCAGTGAGCAAGGTCCTGGAGGGTCAGTGTTGGGAAGATCCCTGGAGCACATGGTATGACCTTGGACCTGGTGAGGCATAAGTGTTGGGCAGTCTCAGACCGAGACGGATGTCTTGAATAGCACCCGCTAAGCCCCTGGACCTGGTGAGGCCGGTGTGTTGGGAAACCCTGGAAAGAGGGTCAGCTCCCTGAATAGCACCCGGTGCACCATGAGTGTTGGACGGTCTCAGGTGGAGACTGTGAGTCCTGAATAGCACACAGACAGGACACGGGAGTTTTGTGTTGGTGTGGCCGGTGTGTTGGGAAACCCTGGGAGGAGGGTCGCTCCCTGAATAGCACCCGGTGCGCCCTGTGTGTTGGACGCTCTCAGGAGGAGACAGTACGTCCTGAATAGCACACAGAAAGGACACGTGAGTTTGAGGTTTTTATGTGTTGTGTTTTTCTTTCCTTCTTTTCTCAACTCAGCCTGCGGTGGCTCAGTGGGAGTCAAGAAGGTGACAAGCGGCTTGATGTGGCTCAGTGGGGTCACGAAGGTGACAAGTGGCTTCCAGTAACTCGGCGGGGATACGAAAGTGACAAGCTGCTTCCGGTGGATCGGCGGGTCCACGAAGACGCGGCACAGCAGAAGCTGCAGTGACTCCAGCCGCTGTGTGTGTGAACAGCAGCCGGTGGTGTCGGTGATTGGTGACAGCAGGAGCTGTGGTGGTGCCAACAAGGACTTGTGTGGTATCGTTAAGACATAAACTGTGTTTTGTGAACTGTGGTCTGAGAAGATGGGTAGAACGGACATGGGGAGATCCCAAAAGGGGGTGGAGTCCCAGAAGGGGAGGTGACCCAAATCGGGGTGGTAGCCCAAAAGGGGGTGGAGTCCCAGAAGGGGCGGTGACCCAAATCGGAGTGGTAACCCAAAAAGGGGTGGAGTCCCGGGAAGGGGCGGTAACCCAAATTGGGGTGGTTCAGGAAATGACAGCATTGGTTGACTCAGTGGGTATGTCTGGAGTACCGCAGTGTATGTGTATGTCTTGGGAGGAATGTGAGATATCCTTTCCGGGTAGTAATGATGGGCCACAGGTGTGTACAGTGATGCTGTACCAGGAAGGAGTCTCTGGTAGGCTGGACTCAAAGAGTGTGGTGACTCTGACAGGAACTCAGCTTGTTTTATCTCTGACCGAGAAAAACATCAGAGTTCGCTGTGTCCACGGGGTCATTGTGAATTATAAGGTGGACAGAGTCCTGATTGAGATGAAAAAGGGGGAGTGCCAAGGTGGTAGTATGCCACCAAACTTAGTGTATACCTTTGAGAGGCACCGGGACTTTGTCATATTTGATGATGTGGGCCAGGAGGGTAGAGACGTTTCTACTGTAGGGCTAGCAGACACTGAGATGCTGACGCCTCCTAACGTGGACAGGTCAGACGTAGGGGCGACCGGAGAAAGAAGGACATTGGATGAACTTACTGACCGGACGTCACCTGAAGGGTACCACGGTGTGAATGAGAAGGGTGTGGTAAACAAAAAGAGCGGAGCTGACACACGGATAGAGAGTGTCTTGGGGGTTCACCGTACGGTGTGGTGTGACTGTGACGTGTTGTTGCCAGTAGCCACCACTAGGACAGAATCTAGTGCTGTGCTGACTGAAACTCGTGACAGGATGGATGGTAACCTGTCGAAGAAGATAACGGGAGTAGAGACACAGTCAGAGGGTAACTGGGGGGTTCACTCGACTGACGGGACTAACCCAGGGGTACCTTTTGACGATATAATTAAAGAAGTAATGGTGCAACACATACTGGCCTAAAGAGAACTCGAGCAGGAGGTACAGTTAATAAAAGAGACAGTGAAGGAACATATCGAGCGAGAAATTGTGATGAGACAAACGGCCGAGCACAGAGTGGAGGAGCTCGAGAAAGAAGTCTTGAAGCTCAGAGGTCACCTGTCAACGTGGCACAGCGCGAACAACACCTTAAGAGAAGATGTGGAAGGGCTTGAGAAAGAAGTCTTGGAGCTCAGAGGTCACCTGTCAATGTGGCAAAATGTGAACAAGACCCTTAGGGAAGAAATGGAAGAACTCAGAGGAGTAGTTAAAAGTCTTCTGCGGGAGAAATTGGACGAAGACTTACCGCGGGTGAGCGCAAGTGATAACAGGACAGAATGGCCAGTAGCCATTGTGGCAAAGGTTCATGAAGTGGTCAAATCGTGTGAAGTTGGTGAGTTAAGATCTGAGGAAGATAGTCACCCGGTCGGGTCAACAGTAGTGAGGGAAGTGTCTGTGGTAAAGCTAGAGCCTTCGGTCCAGGAAGAGAGCAAGACCACTACCTTCCAGTCTGTAATTGATGTACCAGAGGACATGCAAGAAGCCTGCACGGAGGAAGGTGTGCATGAGGCTTTCAAAGAGGCGGTCAAAGCATGTAAGGTGCGCTGGGCACCTGAGACTCGTCAGTTGGTGATAGTAACGAACAGAGAAGATACATCAAACTGAGTAGCTGTCCTGAAAGAGATGCATCTACAATGTCTCCACACCAAACAGCGGGTCAGGCAGAGTAATGTGAAGGCTGCTTGACGCCTAGAGTTAGCAAGGGAGGCTATGTATCAGCTGGGTTTGCAGAAAGATGTGGTGCCGGTACCCAAAACTCTGACTGGGAGAATCATTGGAAGATCCGGGAAGGTAATGCAAGACCTTGTGAATATCTCCGGTGTGGTGAGAGTGAGGATCCCTCCTGATGATGAAAACCAAGTATCCAGTGAAGTAGGTAGGATTCCCATCCTGGTGGTTGGCTCCGTGGAGAGCCTGAGAGACTTTCGAATGCTCGTGGAGTATCAAGTAGGGTACCTGCAAGAAATTGAGCAGATGAGACTGGACCGCCGGTGAATTAATGAAGAAGTACTGAATACCAGGTGGCGGCCGCCTCCAACCCAACAAGATGTAAGGACCCAAAGTGTTCCACCAAGAAGTGACAGGGCAGGTGGCCGAAGAATGTCAGGGAGTGGCAGTTCGACGGGCCGTACGAGGCTGAGAGACATTAGTTCCTTTGAGACGCTGAGTGGGTCAGACTCGGGCTAGACAGTAGACTCAAGTAAGACGGATGACCGTACCAACCGGGGATCTGGTCGGGGAATGGAACAAATAGAGAGACGAAGGTGGTGACTAGACAGTGTCTGATGACGCAGACAGACTAACTGGAGGTTCAAAGAGCAGGACCGATATTCTGACCGCTGGGGGCGGGGAAGGCCTAACATAGAGAGGAGGCCGTATGACAAATGGAAAAGGTTCTCTCGACCTGGAGGGCAAGGTGTAATGAGTGCCTGATCTCGAGAGTCTGATGTAATGTTGTGTGTTCAATGCCACAAGTTTGAACAGAGGGGGGAGGTATGTGGTGTAGTAACCACTGTGTCTGCTAGGGGGCACTGTGTGGAGGTCCCAGGAGAAGGGATGAATGGCAGAGTGTTGAGTGACCGTTATGTATCTCAAAGTGGGTGGCTTTGAGATGGAGACTTATGTATGTGTGATCAGCAAGGACATTGCTGAGGTGCTGCGTTAATATGTAAGGGAGAAGTCTCCTGGTAACTAGAGAGTTGGGGGGCCTGGTTACCTACAAACCCACCCAGGGGGTGTGTTTAAAGCACCGTTGTAAAGAGTGTGAAAATGCCTGAAGGTCCTGTGATGAGGTCAGAGTCATGTGACCCAGTGGGCGTGGCTATGAACGATATAATGTGGCCAGGGTGAGTCACAAGGGGTGAATGCAGGGACCTGGTTGGTCCAGAGCGGAAGGTCCCGTGCGCAGGAGTGTCTCCTGGCTAACAGCCGGTGTGTGGCTGTGTGTAATGGCTGCCAGAGCCTGAAAGTTCTCTGGAGGGATATGGGCGTCTGCAGCATGAGTGACGGAACCATGTGGAGACCCTGACGTGGGTGAGATAAATGAGTCTAAGAGAGCCTGTATTGTTATGAATGAGTCACCGGAGGAGGAAAAAACAAAAATACAAGGTAAGTCCAGAAAACCGGAGAGGTTGGTAGCTAGCGCATTGCAGACCCCTCATCCTATTCACAACAACTAACAGTAGCCGTGGGGTGTTCCTACGGTGGTCCTAGACACCTCGTTCACATCCAGAGAACTAAATAAACCTAAAGAAAGAAAGGGGAAATCTTAACTGCCCCAGAGCAGACCCCAAAGCAATAGACAGCCCCCAACATGTATTGACGGTGAAAACAGATGAAAACACAAACACAGACAGAAAGACAGGCTGAGCAAATGATGGGGCCCTCACTAACTAGATAGGACAGGAAAGAAAAGCAACTGTCTGCAATCACGCAAAAACCCAACCAAAAATAATGTCCAACACGTCTGATAGAAAAGGCCCTGAAGTCACTAGACTTCAAAATCACTATATCAGCACTCAGGTATATTCTGAAAACAGAGCAAAGAGATCAACTGATCAGAGACAAAAAATGGAGTTCAGCCAGTCCCAACCAGGGCTGGCTGAACACAAATGCTAAGTAAACCAGACAAAATCTCATGGAACAATAGCAGAGCAAAAACTTAGCTTTAGTAGACAGGACTAAACTGGAGGCCAGGGCTCATAGCAGAGAGGATCACCAGCAACCCAGCAGGGCGTCGGCGGCCTTATATCCACTCAGAGACTCCGGATGTCCAATCACACTCCACCTGTTCAGATGACAGGTTTTTCCCATCCAAATCGATTTCACTACCTCCTTTCACAAGCAGAGGGAGTTCATCGGACATCAAAGGTGAAGGAGAAAATGAGCTCATAACAGTACCTCCCCCTTGAGGAGGGGTCACCGAACCCTCATCCACGCCACCAGGGCGATCAGGATGGGCCCGATGAAAAGCACAAACCGATCTTTCGGCATGAATATCGGATGCAGAGACCCAAGAATTATCCTCCTGGCCATAATCCTTCCACTTAACCAAATACTGGAGTCTCCGTCTAGCCAGACGAGAATCCAGTATCTTCTCAACCTCATATTCCACATTACCTTCAACCAATACAGGGTCAGGATGTGCCACCACAGGAACTACTGGCTCAACAAACCTTTTTAACAGAGACTTATGAAACACGTTATGGATCTGGAATATAACAGGAAGAGCCAATCGAAAAAAGACCGGATTAAGAATCTCCAAAATCTTGTAAGGTCCAATAAATCTAGGTTTAAACTTTGGAGAAGCCACCTTCATAGAGATATTCTTTGATGACAACCAAACCATATCACCCACCTTAAACCGGGGACCAATGGTCCTATGCCAGTTGGAAAACCGCTGGGCCTTTTCCTGGGAGACAACTTATCCACCACTTGGTCCCAGATCTGGTGCATTCTCTCCACCACAGTGTCAACACCTGGGCAGGCAGAAGACTCCACCTGCCCTGAAGAGAATCGAGGATGAAACCCAAAGTTACAAAAAAAAGGTGACATCAAAGTGGCAGAACTAGCTCTATTATTTAAAGCAAATTCGGCCAAGGGCAAAAATGAAACCCAATCATCCTGATCAGCAGAAATAAAACATCTCAAATAAGACTCCAAAGTCTGGTTTGTTCTCTCCGTCTGCCCATTGGTCTGAGGGTGAAACGCAGAGGAGAACACAAACACAGACAGAAAGACAGGCTGAGCAAACAATGGGGCCCTCACTAACTAGATAGGACAGGAAAGAAAAGCAACTGTCTGCAATCATGCAAAAACCCTACCAAAAATAATGTCCAACACGTCTGATAGAAAAGGCCCTGAAGTCACTAGACTTCAAAATCACTATATCAGCACTCAGGTATATTCTGAAAACAGAGCAAAGAGATCAACTGATCAGAGACAAAAAATGGAGTTCAGCCAGTCCCAACCAGGGCTGGCTGAACACAAACACTAAGTAAACCAGACAAAATCTCATGGAACAATAGCAGAGCAAAAACTTAGCTTTAGTAGACATGACTAAACTAGAGGCCAGGGCTGAGAGCAGAGAGGATCACCAGCAACCCAGCAGGGCGTCAGCGGCCTTATATCCATTCAGAGACTCCGGATGTCCAATCACACTCCATCTGTTCAGATGACAGGTTTTTCCCATCCAAATCGATTTCACTACCTCCTTTCACCAGCAGAGGGAGTTCATCGGACATCAAAGGTGAAGGAGAAAATGAGCTCATAACACTGTATGCTGGACAATGAACAACCTGTGTGAACACTGGGTTTACAGTGGGAAGCTATAATGGACGCTCTGCTGTTTATGTGAAGTTTTGTTGATTGCTTCTATCGGTTTATGCTGCATAATAAACCGCATGGACTGCTATGTTTGATGGAAAACCCGTGCCGGATATGTTTTGTTCGCTGCCAAGCGAGAATTCCCCAAGTAAATGACAGCGCTACCTCACAATCCTCACCTGTGCCTTGTAAATGATTGGTTAATTAGTGGGTGTGTATAAAAAGAAACCCAGCACCCCAGACCTTCACTTGAGCTGCAACTTGAGCTCTGACAACATGCCAAAAATCCACCCTGCGACCAAAGCCTGGATTATCAAGAGGCTGAAGACCAGATCCACTGCAGAGGTGGCTGGTCCCTTTAATGTGTCTCAGCATCAAGTACAAATAATTAAAAAAAGATTCGAAGAGACTGGAGATGTGTTTGACATGCCCAGGTCCGGCAAACCCCGCAAGGCAACTGCTCAGGACTAACGTTTGTTGGTTAGAAAATCCAAAGCAAGCCCCTCTTCCACTGCAGCAGAGCTCCAAAAGGCATGGTCACCTCAAGTTCCTGTGTCAACTAGAACAGTTTGTAGGATTCTGTCTCGAAATGGCCTCCATGGTCGAATCAGTGCCCAGAAGCCAGCACTAAACAAAAGGCAAATAAAAAAAGTGTGGCATTTGCAAAGTCCCACAGCCTGCTAAAGGCTGGAAAAGTGGCAGAAGGTGGATTTCTCTGATGAATCTTCAGTAGAATTACACCACAGCCACTGCAAATACCGCAGGAGACCTACTGGAGCCCATATGGATCCAAAATACACCCAGAAAACAGTTAAATTTGGTGGTGGAAAGATCATGGTCTGGGGTTACATTCAGTATGGGGGTGTGCAAAACCTTTGCAAGGTGGAAGGCAATATCAATAGCCTAAAATATCAAGAAGTATTAGCTACCTCTTATATTCCAAATCATAAAAGACGTCAAATTCTGCAGCAGGATGGTGCTCCATCTTATACATCCATCTCTACAACAAAGTTCCTCCAGGGAAAAAAAGAACAAGGTGCTCAAGGACTGGCCAGCCCAGTCACCAGACATGAACATCATTGAGCATGTTTGGGGTAGGATGAAAGAGGAAGCTTGGAAGACAAAACCAAAGTATCTAGATGAACTATGGGAGACATGTAAGACTGCATTCTTTGCTATTCCTGATGACTTCATTAATAAATTGTATGAATCATTGTTGAACGGCATAGATGCAGTCCTTCAAGCTCATGGAAGTCACACAAAATATTAAATATGACTCTAATAGCACCACAACTTCATTCACCAATGTTATGCAACATATATTTGTACTTTAAGTTAATTAAGTTAATCTCGGGTACCCACGTCATCAGTACCCCCTTCGCCAGAAGCTGCGATAGATAACACCGACACCGGAGAAGCCATCAAAGCAGGTACTGTAACTGACTCTGATTCAGAGGCTGATAGACCCCAGGTGCCAGCAGAACTGCTGGCCAGAAAAGAAAACCAGGGAGCTATAGTACACCCGTCTGTCACCACAGCAGCAGCTACAGGCTCACCAGCAGAATCCATCCCTGCTGCAGCAAGCAAGTTACCTGTTGTGACCACAGAAAAAGATGCTTCTTCCCCACTGCCCTGGCAGGCGATCCAGATATTCTCCACAGTTTTTCAGGATCTCCCTCAGGTCCAAATCCCTTGCAGTCTAGCAGATAGAAGGTTCTCCCCCAACCCTTTATAGTATCCAGGATGTCCTGAACCTCGAAGACGTCCAAGTGTCACTCAGGAACAGCAGCAGCGGAGGTAGCATGGGGCTTTGAAAAGCTATTCAAGACCACTGACTTAAGGTGTGAGATATGAAAGGCATTTATGATCGGTAGATTCACAAGGAGTTGAAAATGTTAGGTTTCCGGATTAAGTTGCCTGAGAATTTTGTAAGGACTGAGGTACCGGGGGAGCGAGCTTGTTTGAACGCATCTTCCGGGATGACAGCCAGATATTATCTCCTGGAAGATATTGAGGCGGCAAACTTCTCTTCTTGTCTGCATGAGTCTTCATCTGAGACAGACCTTAAAGAGTGAAGCCAGATCCTGCTGCCAGAACTGTAGAAAATTGCAGCACAAAGCATCAGCTTCTGGTACATAGGAGGAAGCCGACATAGGAGAGGGCACTTGAGGATGCTGGGAGTATACCACGAAGACTGGAGATGGTCCAGAAGACTCCCTGCCGTGGTTATTTTAGGAAAACTTCACTCAGGGGAGTAGCTGTACCCAGTCATCCTGACAGGCAGAGATAAAATAGTGAAGGTAGCTCTCAAGAATTTGAATAACCCGTTTTACTTGCCCATTGGCCTGCGGTTGGTATGTGAAGGAAAAAATCCATCTGGGCATTCAGCAGCTTGTACAGAATTCTCTAAAACTTCAAAAAGAGTTGTACCACAATCAGAGACTATATGGAGAAGATGACTGTGAAGACATAATATATGCTGGAAGAACTATGTGGCATGCTTAGAAGAGGAGGAACGACCAGCCAGAGGTATGAAGTGAGCCATCTTAGAGAACCAATAAACGACAACCAAAATGGTGTCTCAACTAGTGATGAGCGAGTATACTTGTTGCTCAGGTTTTCCCGAGCAAGTGTAAGGGAGGTACAGGGTGGTAGTCATGGTGGTCAGCATCTGCGTTAGCGCGCCCTGCCCTCCCATTACATACACAAACTGTCCATAGCTCTGCATACTTGTGGCTACTTAATTGGCACCAGCAGGGTCCTCTGTCCATTTCTGGAGGCTTCCTTGGTCCGGTTTAGTACAAACTGAGCCACACTCCAAATCAACTTTCGAACAAGTAACTTTACTGATTCTAGTACACAGCATATTCGTATTCTTTCCAGCATCTATATCAGGTTTCACAATATGCAACTCCTCCTCTGTCCTTGCCCTCCTCTCTCTGTCACTAAGCTTGCTTCAGGAATGAACCGTATCTTTCGATCCCTCAGCGTTCTCTCTGTTCAGCCTTACTTTGTTAGGGGTCTCCCTCAGCCATTTCTCCCCAGTTCTAAGGGCATCAGCCCACGTAATAAGCTGCAACATAATGAGAGACCTGCCCGTACTGCTTAGTCGTTGCCGGCAACTGCAGTCCCACTAATTCTACACTGCTAGCACTGTTGCTGTTGCTCCTTCTGGTGAAATCCTGGCCACTAACACTATATGGCTGGTCACTGACCTTCGGTAATGTTACATGACATGGTGTGGCCCAGGGCTAGTTAGTCCAAGTGAGCTGCATGGGCTCCATGGCCCCAACTGACTTCTATAAGAAAGTCCTTACTACCTTATCCACAGTGCCCCACAGATTCAGTCTTCCCAGCCTGGTGCAGGGCTACAATTTTGTTTCTGGTGTCCTACGACAGCTCTTTGATCTTCACCATAGTGGAGTTTGGAGTGTGTCTGAGGTTGTGGACAGGTGTCTTTTATACTGATAACAGGTTTAAACAGGTGCTATTACTACAGGGAGTACAGAGGAACCTCTTAAAGAAGAAGTTACAGGTCTGTGAGAGCCACAAATCTTGCATGGTTAAGGTGATCAAATACTTAATTTCCACAATAATTTGAAAAATAAATCTTCCCAAATCAGACAAGGTGATCTTCTGGATTTGTTTTCTCATTTTGACTCTCATAGTTGTGGTCTACCTATGATGTCAATTACAGGCCTCTCTCATCTTTTTAAGTGGGAGAACTTGCATAATTGGTGGCTGACTAAATACTTTTTCCCCCACTGTATATGCTAAATAGATTATCTATGATTGGTAGGATATTTACATATCTGTTGTATCCAGAAAGCAAATATATATTGCACACTGCCCAATCAGACCTAATTCTGCAACAAACAAATGATAAATATAATACGAAGTACCTATCCTCCACAAATAGCAAACAAAATCAAAATATGGCAATAGGCTTTTGGAATACAGATTTAACACAGGACCATGAAGGGTGGCAATTGCGGTGTCCACTCACCCCTTTATGGTCCATGTATATTATTACTTCCAGTAAATGTCGGCATTGCTCAAGCGCCATCTTGATAGCCATAAGTGCATGATCCCCAAAGTTATAATTTTGCTCATCCAGTGAAAACATTTTGGAAAAAAATCCACAAGAGACAGAATTTTTCCGAAGAAAATCTTTGCGGGAACACTGCCCCAGCACTAATAGAAGATGCATCTATCTCCAAAAGAAACTGGTTGTTGGGATTGAGGGGATGCAGCTCCGGAGCACACGCGGAGGCCTCTTTCAAATAATTGACAGCTGACATGGCTGACTCAGGCCAGATTCCGGCATTAGCCACCTTCTTGGTTAAAGTGGGCATAGTTGCCATAAGGAATGAGAAGTGTGCAATCAATTGCCTGTAGAAATTGGCAAAATCTATGAAGCATTGGATAGCATGCCGACCTTGAGGATGAGGCCAGGAGAGAACGGCAGAAACCTTATCTGGATCTATATCAAGACTTTGGATGGATACAAAGTAGCCAAGGAAGAGCAAGAAGGTATTTTCAAAGACACATTTGGACAATTTTGCAAACAAATTGTTCTCCTGGAGACGCTGCAGAACATAATGGACATGTCTCCTGTGAGTAGGTAGATCAGGGGAGAATATCAGGCTATCATCCAAATACACAACCACGCAAACAGAGGAGATAGCGGAAGATGACCTTAGCAAACTCCTGAAACACAACATGTGTATTGCACAGACCAAAAGGCATGACAAGTTATTCATAGTGACCTTCACTGTTATTAAAGGCCTTTTTCCATTCGTCGCCCTTACTGATACGAATAAAGTTGCAAGTAAGGATGAGCAAGCACTAAAATTCTCAGATGCTTGTTGCTGGAACCAAGCAATTTCTAACACTCCCATGCTCGTTTTGAGTAACGAGTATAAGGGGTGTCAATGGGAAAGCCAAGCTTTTTCCCGGCAGACCCTACAAAAAGGTTTGGGGGGCAGTGAAAATGTACAAATGAATGGGAAAAGTGCTGAATGGAAGGAGAAGATCTTTGGAAGACCCCTGGAAGGATCTCTGACTTCCAGATTGCTGCTGAGAACAATGGTATCACATTTACTCCACTTTAAGGTGTGACAATAAAACATTCCAAACCGACGAGAAATTGCATTTTACACAAAAAATGCTAAGAAACATTTTTTTCCTTTACAATGACTTGCTTATATGGCAAAATTTAAAAAGGATTTGTCACGCTTACCGCTGCTCCCGCTGTTAGCGCTCCTGCTGGTCCCGTTTCCACCGCCTCCTCCTCGCTCACAGCTCCTGCCACTGCCTCCATTCTCGGGTGTGCGCTGCCCACAACCTCTGGGCGCGCCCGCCGCTCCCGGCGCGCTCCTGCAGCTGAGGCGCGCCCGCCGGCTCTCCTGCTTCCGGCCCCGCGGTCAGCCTCTGTGCTCAGCCTGGGGCGCATGCGCACCTCTCACCCCAGATCTCTGCACTGACTGCTCCTTCCATCTCTCCGCCCCCGTGACCCTGGAGGCCTGACCTGGAAGTCCTGCTCCAATAAAAGGGAGCTGCACCTCCTGTTCCGTGCCTGGTTATTTATTGTG
This sequence comes from Dendrobates tinctorius, assembly GCF_039654945.1. Lineage (NCBI taxonomy): Eukaryota > Metazoa > Chordata > Amphibia > Anura > Dendrobatidae > Dendrobates > Dendrobates tinctorius. Next base: position 3,151,453 of record NW_027361703.1, on the reverse strand, counting down.
TCCCACGACAGATTCTCGGGCCCACCGTCTCCTACGTTTCTTCCGCTTAGCGCCCTGCCCTGTGCCTGTATATGGGTGAGCAATATAATATCGATAAGGGTATGTGCACAAGTTGAGTAAAATTTCTGCACCATTTCTGCATCTATTGGAAGATGTAATACCTTATGGGTGAGCAATATAATACCGATAAATTTTTTCTAAGTTTTTTAAGACTTTTATACCAGTGAAATGCACTTCATAGCATAGAATAATCTATAGGTGGGCATTATAATATTGACACATTTTTCACCAAGTTTTTTGAGGTTTTTATAGCAACAAAATGTACCAAAGAAGATGTAATAACCTATGGGCAAGCAATATAATACCGATAAATTTTAAACAAGTTTTTAGATGCTTTTATAGTAACAAAATGTACCCAAGAAGATATACCTTATGGATGAGCAATATGATAGTGATAAATTTTGAACAAGTTTTTGGAGGCTTATACAGCAACAAAATGTACTCTAGCCCACAGAATAGTCTATAGGTGAGCATTATAATACCAATAAATTTTGAAAAAGTTTTTTTGAGGCTTTTATAGCAATGAAATGTACCCAAGAAGATGTAATACCCTATGGGTAAGCAAATGATACTGATAAATTTGAAAAAGTGTTTGGAAGCTTATATAGCAACTAAATATACCCAAGAAGATGTAATACCCTATGGATGAGTAATGTAGTACCAAAAAACTTAGAACAAGTTTTTTGAGGGTTATATACCAACGAAATGTACCCAAGAACACGTAATACTGTATAGCTGACAAAAGTAAAAAAACACATTTTTTTAAACTTTTTTTCTTTATTAAATCACAAAAATGTATGCCAGAACATGGAATAGTGTATGGACAATAAATGTGAAGAAACAAGCAAAATTTACAAATGCTTTTTTCTACTGCTATATACCAGAAAAATTATTATTATTATTTATTTACAGTTGTGGCCAAAAGTATTGACACCCCTGCAATTCTGTCAGATAATACTCAGTTTCTTCCTGAAAATGATTGCAAACACAAATTCTTTGGTATTATTATCTTCATTTAATTTGTCTTAAATGAAAAAACACAAAAGAGAATGAAGCAAAAAGTAAAACATTGATCATTTCACACGAAACTCCAAAAATGGGCCAGACAAAAGTATTGGCACCCTCAGTCTAATACTTGGTTGCACAACCTTTAGCCAAAATAACTGCGACCAACCGCTTCCGGTAACCATCAATGAGTTTCTTACAATGCTCTGCTGGAATTTTAGACCATTCTTCTTTGGCAAATTGCTCCAGGTCCCTGATATTTGAAGGGTGCCTTCTCCAAACTGCCATTTTTAGATCTCTCCACAGGTATTCTATGGGATTCAGGTCTGGACTCATTGCTGGCCACCTTAGAAGTCTCCAGTGCTTTCTCTCAAACCATTTTCTAGTGCTTTTTGAAGTGTTTTGGGTCATTGTCCTGCTGGAAGACCCATGACCTCTGAGGGAGACCCAGCTTTCTCACACTGGGCCCTACATTATGCTGCAAAATTTGTTGGTAGTCTTCTGACTTCATAATGCCATGCACACGGTCAAGCAGTCCAGTGCCAGTGGCAGCAAAGCAACCCCAAAACATCAGGGAACCTCCGCCATGTGTGACTGTAGGGACCATGTTCTTTTCTTTGAATGCCTCTTTTTTTCTCCTGTACACTCTATGTTGATGCCTTTGCCCAAAAAGCTCTACTTTTGTCTCATCTGACCAGAGAACATTCTTCCAAAACGTTTTAGGCTTTTTCAGGTAAGTTTTGGCAAACTCCAGCCTGGCTTTTTTTATGTCTCGGGGTAAGAAGTGGGATCTTCCTGGGTCTCCTACCATACAGTCCCTTTTCATTCAGATGCCGACGGATAGTACGGGTTGACACTGTTGTACCCTGGGACTGCAGGGTAGCTTGAACTTGTTTGGATGTTAGTCGAGGTTTTTTATCCAACATCCGCACAATCTTGCGTTGAAATCTCTTGTCAATTTTTCTTTTCCGTCCACATCTAGGGTGGTTAGCCACAGTGCCATGGGCTTTAAACTTCTTGATGACACTGCGCACGGTAGACACAGGAACATTCAGGTCTTTGGAAATGGACTTGTAGCCTTGAGATTGCTCATGCTTCCTCACAATTTGGTTTCTCAAGTCCTCAGACAGTTCTTTGGTCTTCTTTCTTTTCTCCATGCTCAATGTGGTACACACAAGGACACAGGACAGAGGTTGAGTCAACTTTAATCCATGTCAACTGGCTGCAAGTGTGATTTAGTTATTGCCAACACCTGTTAGGTGCCACAGGTAAGTTACAGGTGCTGTTAATTACACAAATTAGAGAAGCATCACATGATTTTTCAGACAGTGCCAATACTTTTGTCCACCCTCTTTTTTATGTTTGGTGTGGAATTATATCCAATTTGGCTTTAGAACAATTCTTTTTGTGTTTTTTCTTTTAAGACAAATTAAATGAAGATAATAATACCAAAGAATTTGTGTTTGCAATAATTTTCAGGAAGAAACTGAGTATTATCTGACAAAATTGCAAGGGTGTCAATACTTTTGGCCACAACTGTATATAGCACCATTAATTCCATGGTGCTGTACATGAGAAGGTTGGTTACATACAAAGTTATAGATATCGTTAACAGTAAACAAATTTACAATGACAGACTGGTGCAGAGGGGAGAGGACCGTGTCCTTGCGGACTTACATTCAACGGGCTAGTGGGGAAGAGACAGAAGGTCGGGGATGCAGCAGCTCTGGTGATGATGAGGCGGCTGCTCGGGCGGTGGAGAGGCGGCAGAATGGTTATTGCAGGTATTGTGACACAAAGCACTTAATACTCTAATTTCTACGCTTTTTGTAGGTTTTAGGCCTGTTTCACACGTCAGTGGCTCCGGTTTGTGTATTGACAGTTTTCTCACGTATCGGAGACACTAGCACAGGTAGATCCATTCAAATGAATGGGTCTATGCAGATGTCAGGTGTTTTCACGGACTGTGTGTCCGTATGCAAAACACGCAGACATGTCCGTTTTGACCCGGACGCACGGGCCGCAACACGTGCAGCACATGTGCACACGGAGAACAGTGTACACTGTCATTCATAAGCATGGACGGCCGCCGGGGAAGAAGCGGCTACTGTAAGCGCTGTTCCCTCGCATGTGGTGTTGAACGCGGCTGTCATTCTCCCTGCTCTGCCTGCAACATCGCGAGCAGGGAAGAATGAATGAAAAAAAATGACATGGGATCCTCCTTATGTTTCGAACCAACTCGGCAAAACTAACAGGTGAGGGCTGCTATTCTCAGGCTGGAAAGGGGCCATGAATATGGGCCTCCCCAGCCTAAAAACAGCAGCCCGCAGCTGCCCAGAAAAGGCGCCTCCATTATATGCGGAATTAGGGAGTACGCAGGCTTGGTCAGCCAGGAATTGCATGACCATCTTTAAATACTTTTTCCTCCTTGTCAAAAATACCTGGTGATCAATCCCTTGGTGCTGGTCTCGTGTCATGAAATTGACCCACGCCTTTGACTGTGTACCCCTGCCTCTGCTGTGCATCTCCCTGTTCTCTCCTCTATGGTTAGGCAAGGAAGCTTGGACCCTCCCACTAGCATTTTCTGATGGGAATTTTTTGGTGTGCAGTTTTTCTCCTAGAACAATTAGCTTCGGCAGAGCCTGTTGCCGCTTCATTGAGGCCGTACTGCTGAGCTTCCAGCTTTTGGCTTATGTGGATGATGTGCTCTTAGATACCAATTTGGAAATGGAGGATGAGGAGGAGAAAGAGGGGGTGAAGGAATTGGTATAGGAGGCACAGGAAACCCTGATAGAAGGCCAACAAACTTCAGCGTTGGGAGCACATGTGTCATGCCAGGGTGGGACTCAGCCCCAGCCTTCTCAATGTTCACTCATTGTAGCGTCCCTGGCTCCAAGCGCTTTTCCACTTGTTGGATGTTAAGTGTACACTGCCAGTAGCTGCATTGGTAAGGGCATGGATGATGTTCCTGGACACATGATGTTGCAAGGCGGAGATGCCACACCAGGAGAAATAGACGTAGCTGAGGATCGAGTTCCGAGGGACAGCTCCATATCTTCAAGTCTAAAAGACAACATTTCCATGGCAAGCAGCCTGCAAATGTGCCCATTTAGTGTATGGGCGTTTGGGTGGGTTGCTGAGAACTTTCTTTTTCATTATAAGGCCAGTGGTAAGGACAGCTGAATGCTGTGCTGGAACAAGTTTTTGCAAGTGCCTGATGATGGAGTGTCAGAATGTGCAAAAATTGGTGCATGGGGGAGCCATCTGTACCAGTATCACAGACAGGGGATTAGGTGCACCTAGCCAGTAATGTAGCTACCGGGGGGGGCAGAGAGGGTTGTCACCCTGGGCCCTGCTCTCTGAGGGGACCTACCCAGAGCTACACTACTGTAACTGTATTGGTGTGCTCAGCACGCCCATACAGTTACACTCTGTGGCAGAGCAAGGAGACACGATCTCTCTGCACTGTCACCCGGCCGCTATGGGGCCCCTGAGCAGGCGGGGGGCCTGGTGCTAGCAGTCAGCCCACCCCCCGCCTGCCATTGCAAGTTCAACTGCATTGGCTAGCTGCCAATACAGCTGACCGCATTGATGAGAGAGGGAGCGTCACAGGATACTGTGTCATGAATTGGGGGTGTTTTTTGTGCTTCAGCAACAGGCATAGTCACACCTGCCCCATGTCCTTGGCATTTGTGTGCACCATTATCAGCACTTCCACGTCACTTTGCGCACATCTTACACATTTTCTAATTATTATGTCTTTTGAAACCAAGTTTATTTTTAATATAAATAAAAATGTGGTCACCGGTTGCAAAGTGTTTTTTTGGAGTTTAATACCACTGTTAAATACCACAGAACACGTAATAATGTATGGATGAGTAATTCAATCAAGAATAATTTACAACACTTTTTGTGAATGTTAGATACCAATGAAATATACCACAAAGCATATAATGCTAAACCCCACACCATGGAATACTGTATGAGTAATTAAACCCACAAATAAATTTTAACACCAAAATGTACCACAGAACATGTGATACTATATTGGTGAGTAATTGAATCCATAAAAACTTCTAAAAGCTTTTTGGAAGTGTTTTATAACACTGAAATGTACCACAGAGCATGTAATACTATAGGGGTGAGTAATTTAATCCAGAAAAAATGTTTATGCTGTTTGTAACTGTTATATATCACAGAAATGTGGCGCAAACTATGTCATACACTATTGATGACAAAATAGTCAATTTTTGCACCCGAAAAAAAAAAGGTTGGTCACATGCAACACCTATATAACTGGTATTTAGCAACAGACTGTGAAGCACTATGCCATGCCATGAGCCTTTATTCTACCACTCTTTCGACTCCTGCAACTGTCCCTAGGCTAAATGCACAATGTATCTGATACAAACAGCAAAGCAGAATATCAGCCTTTTTAAGGACTGTTAGTATGTTTATTCAGCATTAGCATCAGTCTCAATGCTAGAGGATTCAGATTAGTTAAAATGTGCACACACAGGTCTGGACAATTACTTTCTCCCTCCAATATGAATTGTCTTTGAGCTGTGCAATGGCGTCAGTGATCAGAGCATGGTGGCGTGCGTCCTTTTATACCACTAAAGATGTAATACGGCCAGCCAATCATAGCAATGCCACTACCAAGATGACCACAGCATTACAGTGACACGCAGGCAGTCCCTGCATGCTTACTGGCTGTGTAACAGGAGCCAAACATGCGAGGCGGGGATTCGAGTTTTAAATTGAGCATTGCTCAAAGCTCACCAAGTAGTGAGAATATCCGAGCACTCAGATACTTGAGTGATAGCTGAGTATTACTGAGCATGTTCACTCATCCCTATTTATTATTTCTTTCCTTCTTTGCTTGGAATATTTAAGTTAAATCTTTACATACAATATACTAAGCTAAGGAATCCATTACTCTTGAGTAGAGTTGAGCGAAACGGGTCGAAAAATTTCAAAAGTCGCCGACTTTTGGCAAAGTCGAGTTTCATGAAACGAAACCCGACCCTAGGATGAGGTCGGCCACGAGGTCGGCGACTTACGCGCCAAAGTCGCGTTTCAAAAGTTTGTTTTGCGCTCTTTTTCAGCCAATCAGGATCCACGGACACTGTGGGCAACGTGATGACATAGGCAGGGGTCACCACCATCTTTCAGAAGGGCATGCAAGTGATTGGCTTGCTTTGGTAGGCGTCACAGGGGGTATAAAAGGGCGTGCACGCCGACCGCCATCTTACTTCTGCCGATCTCAGTATAGGGAGAGGTTGCTGCTGATTCTGTAGGGAGAGCGTTAGGCAGGGAAGAAGACAAAAAAACTGCTTCTGCTGCTAGCGATTTGGCCTGCACAACACACCAGTCACTGTGTGTGTAGTGCAAGGGGAGGCTATATAGTGGTGTATCAGTGGTGTTGGTTGTTGGGCTGCCTTCTAAGGCTTCCTGACATTCCTGCATTGCTGTTTACCCACTGCTCCGCAAACTGCTTTTTTAAAAGCAATCCCAATTTTTTTTTTTGTCCTGCTGAGAAGAAAAAAAAACTGCTTCTGCTGCTAGCAATTTGGCCTGCACAACACACCAGTCACTTTGTGTGCAGTGCAAGGGGAGGCTATATTGTGGTGTATCAGTGGTGTTGGTTGTTGGGCTGCCTTTTAAGGCATCCTGACAGGCTGGCATTGCTGTTTACCCACTGCTCTGCAAACTGCTTTTTTAAAAGCAATCCAATCTCCCTTATCCTCTAGTCACTTTTAGCTGTGCCATCGAGCCTGTGACATAGCGCTCAGATATCAGTGGGCCTCACACAATCCAAAAGTGTCCAGTGTCCAAAAGTGTGTGCAGAGATTCAAAATCTCCCTTATCCTCTAGTCACTTTGGTCACAGCTGTGCCATCGAGCCTGTCACATAGCGCTCAGATATTCATTGGGCCTCACACAATCCAAAAGTGTCCAGTGTCCAAAAGTGTGTGCAGAGATTCAAAATCTCCCTTATCCTCTAGTCACTTTGGTCACAGCTGTGCCATCGAGCCTGTCACATAGCGCTCAGATATTCATTGGGCCTCACACAATCCAAAAGTGTCCAGTGTCCAAAAGTGTGTGCAGAGATTCAAAATCTCCCTTATCCTCTAGTCACTTTGGTCACAGCTGTGCCATCGAGCCTGTCACATAGCGCTCAGATATTCATTGGGCCTCACACAATCCAAAAGTGTCCAGTGTCCAAAAGTGTGTGCAGAGATTCAAAATCTCCCTTATCCTCTAGTCACTTTGGTCACAGCTGTGCCATCGAGCCTGTCACATAGCGCTCAGATATTCATTGGGCCTCACACAATCCAAAAGTGTCCAGTGTCCAAAAGTGTGTGCAGAGATTCAAAATCTCCCTTATCCTCTAGTCACTTTGGTCACAGCTGTGCCATCGAGCCTGTCACATAGCGCTCAGTTATTCATTGGGCCTCACACAATCCAAAGTGTCCAGTGTCCAAAAGTGTGTGCAGAGATTCAAAATCTCCCTTATCCTCTAGTCACTTTGGTCACAGCTGTGCCATCGAGCCTGTCACATAGCGCTCAGATATTCATTGGGCCTCACACAATCCAAAAGTGTCCAGTGTCCAAAATGTGTGCAGAGATTCAAAATCTCCCTTATCCTCTAGTCACTTTGGTCACAGCTGTGCCATCGAGCCTGTCACATAGCGCTCAGATATTCATTGGCCCTCACACAATCCAAAAGTGTCCAGTGTCCAAAAGTGTGTGCAGAGATTCAAAATCTCCCTTATCCTCTAGTCACTTTGGTCACAGCTGTGCCATCGAACCTGTCACATAGCGCTCAGATATTCATTGGGCCTCACACAATCCAAAAGTGTCCAGTGTCCAAAAGTGTGTGCAGAGATTCAAAATCTCCCTTATCCTCTAGTCACTTTGGTCACAGCTGTGCCATCGAGCCTGTCACATAGCGCTCAGATATTCATTGGGCCTCACACAATCCAAAAGTGTCCAGTGTCCAAAAGTGTGTGCAGAGATTCAAAATCTCCCTTATCCTCTAGTCACTTTGGTCACAGCTGTGCCATCGAGCCTGTCACATAGCGCTCAGATATTCATTTGGCCTCACACAATCCAAAAGTGTCCAGTGTCCAAAAGTGTGTGCAGAGATTCAAAATCTCCCTCATCCTCTAGTCACTTTGGTCACAGCTGTGCCATCGAGCCTGTCACATAGCGCTCAGATATTCATTGGGCCTCACACAATCCAAAAGTGTCCAGTGTCCAAAAGTGTGTGCAGAGATTCAAAATCTCCCTTATCCTCTAGTCACTTTGGTCACAGCTGTGCCATCGAGCCTGTCACATAGCGCTCAGATATTCATTGGGCCTCACACAATCCAAAAGTGTCCAGTGTCCAAAAGTGTGTGCAGAGATTCAAAATCTCCCTTATCCTCTAGTCACTTTGGTCACAGCTGTGCCATCGAGCCTGTCACATAGCGCTCAGATATTCATTGGGCCTCACACAATCCAAAAGTGTCCAGTGTCCAAAAGTGTGTGCAGAGATTCAAAATCTCCCTTATCCTCTAGTCACTTTGGTCACAGCTGTGCCATCGAGCCTGTCACATAGCGCTCAGATATTCATTAAGTGGGAGAACTTGCATAATTGGTGGCTGACTAAATACTTTTTCCCCCACTGTATATGCTAAATAGATTATCTATGATTGGTAGGATATTTACATATCTGTTGTATCCAGAAAGCAAATATATATTGCACAGTGCCCAATCAGACCTAATTCTGCAACAAACAAATGATAAATATAATATGAAGTACCTATCCTCCACAAATAGCAAACAAAATCAAAATATGGCAATAGGCTTTTGGAATAAAGATTTAACACAGGACCATGAGGGGTGGCAATTGCGGTGTCCACTCACCCCTTTATGGTCCATGTATATTATTACTTCCAGTAAATGTCGGCATTGCTCAAGCACCATCTTGATAGCCATAAGTGCATGATCCCCAAAGTTATAATTTTGCTCATCCAGTGAAAACATTTTGGAAAAAAATCCACAAGAGACAGAATTTTTCCGAAGAAAATCTTTGTGGGAACACTGCCCCAGCACTAATAGAAGATGCATCTATCTCCAAAAGAAACTGGTTGTTGGGATTGAGGGGATGCAGCTCCGGAGCACACGCGGAGGCCTCTTTCAGATAATTGACAGCTGACATGGCTGACTCAGGCCAGATTCCGGCATTAGCCACCTTCTTGGTTAAAGTGGGCATAGTTGCCATAAGGAATGAGAAGTGTGCAATCAATTGCCTGTAGAAATTGGCAAAATCTATGAAGCATTGGATAGCATGCCGACCTTGAGGATGAGGCCAGGAGAGAACAGCAGAAACCTTATCTGGATCTATATCAAGACTTTGGATGGATACAAAGTAGCCAAGGAAGAGCAAGAAGGTATTTTCAAAGACACATTTGGACAATTTTGCAAACAAATTGTTCTCCTGGAGACGCTGCAGAACATAATGGACATGTCTCCTGTGAGTAGGTAGATCAGGGGAGAATATCAGGCTATCATCCAAATACACAACCACGCAAACAGAGGAGATAGCGGAAGATGACCTTAGCAAACTCCTGAAACACAACATGTGTATTGCACAGACCAAAAGGCATGACAAGTTATTCATAGTGACCTTCACTGTTATTAAAGGCCTTTTTCCATTCGTCGCCCTTACTGATACGAATAAAGTTGCAAGTAAGGATGAGCAAGCACTAAAATTCTCAGATGCTTGTTGCTGGAACCAAGCAATTTCTAACACTCCCATGCTCGTTTTGAGTAACGAGTATAAGGGGTGTCAATGGGAAAGCCAAGCTTTTTCCCGGCAGACCCTACAAAAAGGTTTGGGGGGCAGTGAAAATGTACAAATGAATGGGAAAAGTGCTGAATGGAAGGAGAAGATCTTTGGAAGACCCCTGGAAGGATCTCTGACTTCCAGATTGCTGCTGAGAACAATGGTATCACATTTACTCCACTTTAAGGTGTGACAATAAAACATTCCAAACTGACGAGAAATTGCATTTTACACAAAAAATGCTAAGAAACATTTTTTTCCTTTACAATGACTTGCATACAGTATATGGCAAAATTTAAAAAGGATTTGTCACGCTTACCGCTGCTCCCGCTGTTAGCGCTCCTGCTGGTCCCGTTTCCACCGCCTCCTCCTCGCTCACGGCTCCTGCCACTGCCTCCATTCTCGGGTGTGCGCTGCCCACAACCTCTGGGCGCGCCAGCCGCTCCCGGCGCGCTCCTGCAGCTGAGGCGCGCCCGCCGGCTCTCCTGCTTCCGGCCCCGCGGTCAGCTTCTGTGCTCAGCCTGGGGCGCATGCGCACCTCTCACCCCAGATCTCTGCACTGACTGCTCCTTCCATCTCTCCGCCCCCGTGACCCTGGAGGCCTGACCTGGAAGTCCTGCTCCAATAAAAGGGAGCTGCACCTCCTGTTCCGTGCCTGGTTATTTATAGTGTCCCACGACAGATTCTCGGGCCCACCGTCTCCTACGTTTCTTCCGCTTAGCGCCCTGCCCTGTGCCTGTATATGGGTGAGCAATATAATATCGATAAGGGTATGTGCACAAGTTGAGTAAAATTTCTGCACCATTTCTGCATCTATTAGAAGATGTAATACCTTATGGGTGAGCAATATAATACCGATAAATTTTTTCTAAGTTTTTTAAGACTTTTATACCAGTGAAATGCACTTCATAGCATAGAATAATCTATAGGTGGGCATTATAATATTGACACATTTTTCGCCAAGTTTTTTGAGGTTTTTATAGCAACAAAATGTACCAAAGAAGATGTAATAACCTATGGGCAAGCAATATAATACCGATAAATTTTAAACAAGTTTTTAGATGCTTTTATAGTAACAAAATGTACCCAAGAAGATATACCTTATGGATGAGCAATATGATAGTGATAAATTTTGAACAAGTTTTTGGAGGCTTATACAGCAACAAAATGTACTCTAGCCCACAGAATAGTCTATAGGTGAGCATTATAATACCAATAAATTTTGAAAAAGTTTTTTTGAGGCTTTTATAGCAATGAAATGTACCCAAGAAGATGTAATACCCTATGGGTAAGCAAATGATACTGATAAATTTGAAAAAGTGTTTGGAAGCTTATATAGCAACTAAATATACCCAAGAAGATGTAATACCCTATGGATGAGTAATGTAATACCAATAAACTTAGAACAAGTTTTTTGAGGGTTATATACCAACGAAATGTACCCAAGAACACGTAATACTGTATAGCTGACAAAAGTAAAAAAACACATTTTTTTAAACTTTTTTTCTTTATTAAATCACAAAAATGTATGCCAGAACATGGAATAGTGTATGGACAATAAATGTGAAGAAACAAGCAAAATTTACAAATGCTTTTTTCTACTGCTATATACCAGAAAAATTATTATTATTATTTATTTACAGTTGTGGCCAAAGGTATTGACACCCCTGCAATTCTGTCAGATAATACTCAGTTTCTTCCTGAAAATGATTGCAAACACAAATTCTTTGGTATTATTATCTTCATTTAATTTGTCTTAAATGAAAAAACACAAAAGAGAATGAAGCAAAAAGTAAAACATTGATCATTTCACACGAAACTCCAAAAATGGGCCAGACAAAAGCATTGGCACCCTCAGTCTAATACTTGGTTGCACAACCTTTAGCCAAAATAACTGCGACCAACCGCTTCCGGTAACCATCAATGAGTTTCTTACAATGCTCTGCTGGAATTTTAGACCATTCTTCTTTGGCAAATTGCTCCAGGTCCCTGATATTTGAAGGGTGCCTTCTCCAAACTGCCATTTTTAGATCTCTCCACAGGTATTCTATGGGATTCAGGTCTGGACTCATTGCTGGCCACCTTAGAAGTCTCCAGTGCTTTCTCTCAAACCATTTTCTAGTGCTTTTTGAAGTGTTTTGGGTCATTGTCCTGCTGGAAGACCCATGACCTCTGAGGGAGACCCAGCTTTCTCACACTGGGCCCTACATTATGCTGCAAAATTTGTTGGTAGTCTTCTGACTTCATAATGCCATGCACACGGTCAAGCAGTCCAGTGCCAGAGGCAGCAAAGCAACCCCAAAACATCAGGGAACCTCCGCCATGTGTGACTGTAGGGACCATGTTCTTTTCTTTGAATGCCTCTTTTTTTCTCCTGTACACTCTATGTTGATGCCTTTGCCCAAAAAGCTCTACTTTTGTCTCATCTGACCAGAGAACATTCTTCCAAAACGTTTTAGGCTTTTTCAGGTAAGTTTTGGCAAACTCCAGCCTGGCTTTTTTTATGTCTCGGGGTAAGAAGTGGGATCTTCCTGGGTCTCCTACCATACAGTCCCTTTTCATTCAGACGCCGACGGATAGTACGGGTTGACACTGTTGTACCCTGGGACTGCAGGGTAGCTTGAACTTGTTTGGATGTTAGTCGAGGTTTTTTATCCAACATCTGCACAATCTTGCGTTGAAATCTCTTGTCAATTTTTCTTTTCCGTCCACATCTAGGGTGGTTAGCCACAGTGCCATGGGCTTTAAACTTCTTGATGACACTGCGCACGGTAGACACAGGAACATTCAGGTCTTTGGAAATGGACTTGTAGCCTTGAGATTGCTCATGCTTCCTCACAATTTGGTTTCTCAAGTCCTCAGACAGTTCTTTGGTCTTCTTTCTTTTCTCCATGCTCAATGTGGTACACACAAGGACACAGGACAGAGGTTGAGTCAACTTTAATCCATGTCAACTGGCTGCAAGTGTGATTTAGTTATTGCCAACACCTGTTAGGTGCCACAGGTAAGTTACAGGTGCTGTTAATTACACAAATTAGAGAAGCATCACATGATTTTTCAGACAGTGCCAATACTTTTGTCCACCCTCTTTTTTATGTTTGGTGTGGAATTATATCCAATTTGGCTTTAGGACAATTCTTTTTGTGTTTTTTCTTTTAAGACAAATTAAATGAAGATAATAATACCAAAGAATTTGTGTTTGCAATAATTTTCAGGAAGAAACTGAGTATTATCTGACAAAATTGCAAGGGTGTCAATACTTTTGGCCACAACTGTATATAGCACCATTAATTCCATGGTGCTGTACATGAGAAGGTTGGTTACATACAAAGTTATAGATATCGCTAACAGTAAACAAATTTACAATTTACAATTTACAACTGGTGCAGAGGGGAGAGGACCGTGTCCTTGCGGACTTACATTCTACGGGCTAGTGGGGAAGAGACAGAAGGTCGGGGATGCAGCAGCTCTGGTGGTGATGAGGCGGCTGCTCGGGTGGTGGAGAGGCGGCAGAATGGTTATTGCAGGTATTGTGACACAAAGCACTTAATACTCTAATTTCTACGCTTTTTGTAGGTTTTAGGCCTGATTCACACGTCAGTGGCTCCGGTTTGTGTATTGACAGTTTTCTCACGTATCGGAGACACTAGCACAGGTATATCCATTCAAATGAATGGGTCTATGCAGATGTCAGGTGTTTTCACGGACTGTGTGTCCGTATGCAAAACACGCAGACATGTCCGTTTTGACCCGGACGCACGGGCCGCAACACGTGCAGCACATGTGCACACGGAGAACAGTGTACACTGTCATTCATAAGCATGGACGGCCGCCGGGGAAGAAGCGGCTACTGTAAGCGCTGTTCCCTTGCATGTGGTGTTGAACGCGGCTGTCATTCTCCCTGCTCTGCCTGCAACATCGCGAGCAGGGAAGAATGAATGAAAAAAAATGACATGGGATCCTCCTTATGTTTCGAACCAACTCGGCAAAACTAACAGGTGAGGGCTGCTATTCTCAGGCTGGAAAGGGGCCATGAATATGGGCCTCCCCAGCCTAAAAACAGCAGCCCGCAGCTGCCCAGAAAAGGCGCCTCCATTATATGCGGAATTAGGGAGTACGCAGGCTTGGTCAGCCAGGAATTGCATGACCATCTTTAAATACTTTTTCCTCCTTGTCAAAAATACCTGGTGATCAATCCCTTGGTGCTGGTCTCGTGTCTTGAAATTGGCCCACGCCTTTGACTGTGTACCCCTGCCTCTGCTGTGCATCTCCCTGTTCTCTCCTCTATGGTTAGGCAAGGAAGCTTGGACCCTCCCACTAGCATTTTCTGATGGGAATTTTTTGGTGTGCAGTTTTTCTCCTAGAACAATTAGCTTCGGCAGAGCCTGTTGCCACTTCATTGAGGCCGTACTGCTGAGCTTCCAGCTTTTGGCTCATGTGGATGATGTGCTCTTAGATACCAATTTGGAAATGGAGGATGAGGAGGAGAAGAGGGGGTGAAGGAACTGGTATAGGAGGCACAGGAAACCCTGATAGAAGGCCAACAAACTTCAGCGTTGGGAGCACATGTGTCATGCCAGGGTGGGACTCAGCCCCAGCCTTCTCAATGTTCACTCATTGTAGCGTCCCTGGCTCCAAGCGCTTTTCCACTTGTTGGATGTTAAGTGTACACTGCCAGTAGCTGCATTGGTAAGGGCATGGATGATGTTCCTGGACACATGATGTTGCAAGGCGGAGATGCCACACCAGGAGAAATAGACGTAGCTGAGGATCGAGTTCCGAGGGACAGCTCCATATCTTCAAGTCTAAAAGACAACATTTCCATGGCAAGCAGCCTGCAAATGTGCCCATTTAGTGTATGGGCGTTTGGGTGGGTTGCTGAGAACTTTCTTTTTCATTATAAGGCCAGTGGTAAGGACAGCTGAATGCTGTGCTGGAACAAGTTTTTGCAAGTGCCTGATGATGGAGTGTCAGAATGTGCAAAAATTGGTGCATGGGGGAGCCATCTGTACCAGTATCACAGACAGGGGATTAGGTGCACCTAGCCAGTAATGTAGCTACCGGGGGGGGGCAGAGAGGGTTGTCACCCTGGGCCCTGCTCTCTGAGGAGACCTACCCAGAGCTACACTACTGTAACTGTATTGGTGTGCTCAGCACGCCCATACAGTTACACTCTGTGGCAGAGCAAGGAGACACGATCTCTCTGCACTGTCACCCGGCCGCTATGGGGCCCCTGAGCAGGCGGGGGGCCTGGTGCTAGCAGTCAGCCCACCCCCCGCCTGCCATTGCAAGTTCAACTGCATTGGCTAGCTGCCAATACAGCTGACCGCATTGATGAGAGAGGGAGCGTCACAGGATACTGTGTCATGAATTGGGGGTGTTTTTTGTGCTTCAGCAACAGGCATAGTCACACCTGCCCAATGTCCTTGGCATTTGTGTGCACCATTATCAGCACTTCCACGTCACTTTGCGCACATCTTACACATTTTCTAATTATTATGTCTTTTGAAACCAAGTTTATTTTTAATATAAATAAAAATGTGGTCACCGGTTGCAAAGTGTTTTTTTGGAGTTTAATACCACTGTTAAATACCACAGAACACGTAATAATGTATGGATGAGTAATTCAATCAAGAATAATTTACAACACTTTTTGTGAATGTTAGATACCAATGAAATATACCACAAAGCACATAATGCTAAACCCCACACCACGGAATACTGTATGAGTAATTAAACCCACAAATAAATTTTAACACCAAAATGTACCACAGAACATGTGATACTATATTGGTGAGTAATTGAATCCATAAAAACTTCTAAAAGCTTTTTGGAAGTGTTTTATAACACTGAAATGTACCACAGAGCATGTAATACTATAGGGGTGAGTAATTTAATCCAGAAAAAATGTTTATGCTGTTTGTAACTGTTATATATCACAGAAATGTGGCGCAAACTATGTCATACACTATTGATGACAAAATAGTCAATTTTTGCACCCGAAAAAAAAAATGTTGGTCACATGCAACACCTATATAACTGGTATTTAGCAACAGACTGTGAAGCACTATGCCATGCCATGAGCCTTTATTCTACCACTCTTTCGACTCCTGCAACTGTCCCTAGGCTAAATGCACAATGTATCTGATACAAACAGCAAAGCAGAATATCAGCCTTTTTAAGGACTGTTAGTATGTTTATTCAGCATTAGCATCAGTCTCAATGCTAGAGGATTCAGATTAGTTAAAATGTGCACACACAGGTCTGGACAAGTACTTTCTCCCTCCAATATGAATTGTCTTTGAGCTGTGCAATGGCGTCAGTGATCAGAGCATGGTGGCGTGCGTCCTTTTATACCACTAATGATGTAATACGGCCAGCCAATCATAGCAATGCCACTACCAAGATGACCACAGCATTACAGTGACACGCAGGCAGTCCCTGCATGCTTACTGGCTGTGTAACAGGAGCCAAACATGCGAGGCGGGGATTCGAGTTTTAAATTGAGCATTGCTCAAAGCTCACCAAGTAGTGAGAATATCCGAGCACTCAGATACTTGAGTGATAGCTGAGTATTACTGAGCATGTTCACTCATCCCTATTTATTATTTCTTTCCTTCTTTGCTTGGAATATTTAAGTTAAATCTTTACATACAATATACTAAGCTAAGGAATCCATTACTCTTGAGTAGAGTTGAGCGAAACGGGTCGAAAAATTTCAAAAGTCGCCGACTTTTGGCAAAGTCGAGTTTCATGAAACGAAACCCGACCCTAGGATGAGGTCGGCCACGAGGTCGGCGACTTACGCGCCAAAGTCGCGTTTCAAAAGTTTGTTTTGCGCTCTTTTTCAGCCAATCAGGATCCACGGACACTGTGGGCAACGTGATGACATAGGCAGGGGTCACCACCATCTTTCAGAAGGGCATGCAAGTGATTGGCTTGCTTTGGTGGGCGTCACAGGGGGTATAAAAGGGTGTGCACGCCGACCGCCATCTTCTGCCGATCTCAGTATAGGGAGATGTTGCTGCTGATTCTGTAGGGAGAGCGTTAGGCAGGGAAGAAGACAAAAAAACTGCTTCTGCTGCTAGCGATTTGGCCTGCACAACACACCAGTCACTGTGTGTGTAGTGCAAGGGGAGGCTATATAGTGGTGTATCAGTGGTGTTGGTTGTTGGGCTGCCTTCCAAGGCTTCCTGACATTCCTGCATTGCTGTTTACCCACTGCTCCGCAAACTGCTTTTTTAAAAGCAATCTCAATTTTTTTTTTTGTCCTGCTGAGAAGAAAAAAAAACTGCTTCTGCTGCTAGCAATTTGGCCTGCACAACACACCAGTCACTTTGTGTGCAGAGCAAGGGGAGGCTATATTGTGGTGTATCAGTGGTGTTGGTTGTTGGGCTGCCTTTTAAGGCTTCCTGACAGGCTGGCATTGCTGTTTACCCACTGCTCTGCAAACTGCTTTTTTAAAAGCAATCCAATCTCCCTTATCCTCTAGTCACTTTTGTCACAGCTGTGCCATCGAGCCTGTGACATAGCACTCAGATATCAGTGGGCCTCACACAATCCAAAAGTGTCCAGTGTCCAAAAGTGTGTGCAGAGATTCAAAATCTCCCTTATCCTCTAGTCACTTTGGTCACAGCTGTGCCATCGAGCCTGTCACATAGCGCTCAGATATTCATTGGGCCTCACACAATCCAAAAGTGTCCAGTGTCCAAAAGTGTGTGCAGAGATTCAAAATCTCCCTTATCCTCTAGTCACTTTGGTCACAGCTGTGCCATCGAGCCTGTCACATAGCGCTCAGATATTCATTGGGCCTCACACAATCCAAAAGTGTCCAGTGTCCAAAAGTGTGTGCAGAGATTCAAAATCTCCCTTATCCTCTAGTCACTTTGGTCACAGCTGTGCCATCGAGCCTGTCACATAGCGCTCAGATATTCATTGGGCCTCACACAATCCAAAAGTGTCCAGTGTCCAAAAGTGTGTGCAGAGATTCAAAATCTCCCTTATCCTCTAGTCACTTTGGTCACAGCTGTGCCATCGAGCCTGTCACATAGCGCTCAGATATTCATTGGCCCTCACACAATCCAAAAGTGTCCAGTGTCCAAAAGTGTGTGCAGAGATTCAAAATCTCCCTTATCCTCTAGTCACTTTGGTCACAGCTGTGCCATCGAGCCTGTCACATAGCGCTCAGATATTCATTGGGCCTCACACAATCCAAAAGTGTCCAGTGTCCAAAAGTGTGTGCAGAGATTCAAAATCTCCCTTATCCTCTAGTCACTTTGGTCACAGCTGTGCCATCGAGCCTGTCACATAGCGCTCAGATATTCATTGGGCCTCACACAATCCAAAAGTGTCCAGTGTCCAAAAGTGTGTGCAGAGATTCAAAATCTCCCTTATCCTCTAGTCACTTTGGTCACAGCTGTGCCATCGAGCCTGTCACATAGCGCTCAGATATTCATTGGGCCTCACACAATCCAAAAGTGTCCAGTGTCCAAAAGTGTGTGCAGAGATTCAA
This sequence comes from Dendrobates tinctorius, assembly GCF_039654945.1. Taxonomy (NCBI): domain Eukaryota; kingdom Metazoa; phylum Chordata; class Amphibia; order Anura; family Dendrobatidae; genus Dendrobates; species Dendrobates tinctorius. The sequence continues at coordinate 3,133,041 of NW_027361703.1, read as the reverse complement.
AATCTCCCTTATCCTCTAGTCACTTTGGTCACAGCTGTGCCATCGAGCCTGTCACATAGAGCTCAGATATTCATTGGGCCTCACACAATCCAAAAGTGTCCAGTGTCCAAAAGTGTGTGCAGAGATTCAAAATCTCCCTTATCCTCTAGTCACTTTGGTCACAGCTGTGCCATCGAGCCTGTCACATAGCGCTCAGATATTCATTGGCCCTCACACAATCCAAAAGTGTCCAGTGTCCAAAAGTGTGTGCAGAGATTCAAAATCTCCCTTATCCTCTAGTCACTTTGGTCACAGCTGTGCCATCGAGCCTGTCACATAGCGCTCAGATATTCATTGGCCCTCACACAATCCAAAAGTGTCCAGTGTCCAAAAGTGTGTGCAGAGATTCAAAATCTCCCTTATCCTCTAGTCACTTTGGTCACAGCTGTGCCATCGAGCCTGTCACATAGCGCTCAGATATTCATTGGGCCTCACACAATCCAAAAGTGTCCAGTGTCCAAAAGTGTGTGCAGAGATTCAAAATATCCCTTATCCTCTAGTCACTTTGGTCACAGCTGTGCCATCGAGCCTGTCACATAGCGCTCAGATATTCATTGGGCCTCACACAATCCAAAAGTGTCCAGTGTCCAAAAGTGTGTGCAGAGATTCAAAATCTCCCTTATCCTCTAGTCACTTTGGTCACAGCTGTGCCATCGAGCCTGTCACATAGCGCTCAGATATTCATTGGGCCTCACACAATCCAAAAGTGTCCAGTGTCCAAAAGTGTGTGCAGAGATTCAAAATCTCCCTTATCCTCTAGTCACTTTGGTCACAGCTGTGCCATCGAGCCTGTCACATAGCGCTCAGATATTCATTGGGCCTCACACAATCCAAAAGTGTCCAGTGTCCAAAAGTGTGTGCAGAGATTCAAAATCTCCCTTATCCTCTAGTCACTTTGGTCACAGCTGTGCCATCGAGCCTGTCACATAGCGCTCAGATATTCATTGGGCCTCACACAATCCAAAAGTGTCCAGTGTCCAAAAGTGTGTGCAGAGATTCAAAATCTCCCTTATCCTCTAGTCACTTTGGTCACAGCTGTGCCATCGAGCCTGTCACATAGCGCTCAGATATTCATTGGGCCTCACACAATCCAAAAGTGTCCAGTGTCCAAAAGTGTGTGCAGAGATTCAAAATCTCCCTTATCCTCTAGTCACTTTGGTCACAGCTGTGCCATCGAGCCTGTCACATAGCGCTCAGATATTCATTGGGCCTCACACAATCCAAAAGTGTCCAGTGTCCAAAAGTGTGTGCAGAGATTCAAAATCTCCCTTATCCTCTAGTCACTTTGGTCACAGCTGTGCCATCGAGCCTGTCACATAGCGCTCAGATATTCATTGGGCCTCACACAATCCAAAAGTGTCCAGTGTCCACAAGTGTCTGCAGAAATTCAAAATCTCCCTTATCCTCTAGTCACTTTGGTCACAGCTGTGCCATCGAGCCTGTCACATAGCGCTCAGATATCAGTGGGCCTCACACAATCCAAAAGTGTCCAGTGTCCACAAGTGTCTGCAGAAATTCAAAATCTCCCCTGTCCTATAGACACCTTGTACCTTGTTTTACATTACTATATAGTTTGTTGGATTTTGTCTACATTTCTTCCAAAAATGAGGAAGGCTGGTGGAAGAGGCCGTGGAATTGGGCGGGGGTTGGCAGCTGGTAATGATGGTGTTGGTGGTGGATCTGATGGTAGTGGCAAGAGCAAAATAGGACCGAATGCAGGAGGTGTTGAGCCTGCGTCATCGTCTGGCTACATAAGGCCTCGAACGCTTAGTTTTCTAGGAGTTGGCAAACCGCTTTTAAAGCCAGAGCATCAGGAAAAAGTTTTGTCTTACATTGCTGACTCAGCCTCCAGCTCTATCGCCTCCTCTTCTTCAGTTGTAAAAAGTAAAAGCACTGAGTCGTCATTGGAGGCTCATGTTCATGAACTACACCTTTCCTTGTGTCCTTCACCCCAACCAAGATTGAAGGATGACGCAGGCCATACTACTGATTACTCCATGGAGCTGTTTTCACATACCATGCCTGGATTATCAAGTAAAATGGTGAATTACCCAGGCCAAGATGAATCTGACATGGAGTGCACTGATGCACAGCCGCTGATGGATGATTCTGCTGGTACATTCACTCAGAGCACTACATTGTCCTCGCAGTGTACAGAGCCAGATTCTGACCCTGATGAGACTCAGGTGCCCCTTCCCGCACACTATACCACCATACACGGTGACACAGAGGAAGGTGCACATGACATAGAAGAGGAGGTGATGGATGACCCAGTTGTTGACCCAGATTGGCATCCATTGGGGGAAGAGGGTGCTGCTTCCAATAGCTCAGATGAGGAGCATCCACAGCAGACATCGACATCGCAACAGCTGTTATCTGGCAGGCCCGGAGCACTCCAAAGACAGGTTCCAAACATCAAAAGAGTTGCTGGACAGCTTGTCCAGAGGGTCAAAAGATCACAGCGTGCTAGGCCGCAAAATGTCTGCCAAAGTAGGAAGAGTGCAGTGTGGCACTTTTTTGAACAAAATCCTCATGATCAGGCCAAGGTTATCTGTAAGAAGTGCGCAAAGACCTTTAGCCGAGGGAAAAATCTGAAAAATTTGAATACCAGTTGCATGCTTAGACATTTAACCAGCATGCACTTGCAAGCGTGGACACAACACCAAACCTCAAGTGCCACATGTGCAACTGATCACAACGAAGGTAGTCAGCAACGCTACATTGTTTCCCCCACTGTAAGCCCACCGGTTAGCACAGCAGCAAATGTTGAGGTGTCGTTGCAAGGCCACAGCAGTCAGGGAATCCCACTGTTATATCAACGAAAGACTGATTCTAGGCCATCAGAAAGAACACCAACTCCATCACCATCATCAACCCTCTCTCAGTCCGCCCTGTCCACCGCTACTTCCACCATATGCAGCTCTCAAGTCCAGCTCACCCTCCCAGACACTATGAGTAGGTCAAGAAAGTACTCAGTCTCTCATCCGCGTACACTGGGTTTGAACGCCCACATTGCCAAACTAATCTCGTTTGAGATGATGCCCTTTCGGTTGGTGGAAAGCACAGCTTTCCGCGAACTCATGGCCTATGCAGTACCACGCTATGACCTACCCATTCGCCACTTCTTCTCTCGCAAAGCCATCCCAGCCCTCCACCATCATGTGAAAGACCGCATTGTCCATGCACTCAAGCAGTCAGTGAGCGGAAAGGTGCACCTCACAACTGATGCATGGTCCAGTCGGCATGGCCAGGGCCGTTACGTGTCCATCACTGCGCACTGGGTTAATGTGGTGGATGCAGGGTCCACAGGGGACAGCGGTGGTGGGACAGTGCTGCCTAGCCCACGGTATAGGAAACAGTTGGCTGTAGGCGTTCGACCCTCCTCCTCCTCCTCCAGAAGCGAAAGCTCATCCACAGAGCGCAGTCGTACGAGCACTCCATCTGCAGCTGCCACTGTTGCACACGATGTGTCCCCCTATCGAGCAGCTAGTGGAAAGCGTCAGCAGGCTGTGTTGCAGATGATGTGTTTGGGCAACAGACACACCGCCGAGGTGCTGGCCGAGTACTTGAAGCGACAAACTGAGTCATGGCTGGGCACTGTACATCTTGAGGCAGGCAAGGTAGTTAGTGATATTGGCCGTAATTTTGTGGCAGCCATAGCCCTTTCAAAACTCAGCCATAAACCTTGCTTGGCTCACACCTTGAACCTGGTGGTGCAGTGCTTCCTCAAAAATTATCCAGAGTTAACAGCCCTGCTCCAGAAGGTGCGAAGACTGTGCGCGCACATCCGCCGGTCGCCTGTACACTCCGTTCGTATGCAGAAGCTGCAGCGATTGCTCCACCTTCCCAACCACCGCCTCATTATCGACATTGCAACAAGGTGGAACTCCACCCTGCACATGGTGGAGCGGCTGTGCGAGCAGAGGCAGGCCATAATGCATTTGTGGGAGGATACACGGCCAGGCACTTTGAGAGCAGACATGGAGTTGACAGGTGTGCAGTGGTCGAAGCTGAAAGACCTCTGTAAAGTCCTTCAGTGTTTTGAGGAATGCACACGGCTGGTAAGCGCAGACGACGCCATCCTAAGCATGAGCATCCCACTTATGCGTCTGCTCATGCAAACTTTGACGCACCTTAAGGAGCAGGCGTCTGCAGCCAATGTTGATGAGGAGGAAGAGGAGGAGGGAATCCTTGATGACATTCAGCCATTGTCTGCTCAGGGACCTCTCCTGGACGAGGTGGAGGAAGAAGAGGAGGAGGAGGAGGATGATGGGGATGATTACTTAGGGGAGGAGGATGCATCTCGTGGGGCAAGTGAAAATGTTGGCGTGGCAAGGTCTGGTACAGGGTTTGTGCGTGACTGGAGGGATGTGGATTTGCCAGAAAGTGCTCCTCCAACCAGCACTCGCAGTGCATCATTGACACCGGGAACATTGGCCCACATGTCAGATTATGCCTTGCAGATCCTAAAAAGGGACCCACGCATTGCCAAAATGATGAACGATGACGACTACTGGTTGGCCAGCATCCTGGATCCACGCTATAATGGCAAATTACAAAACATCATGCCACAGGAGAACCTTGACCTAATATTGGCTAATAAACAAGCAACTCTGGTAAATCGGTTGCTTGAGGCATTCCCAGCACACAGCAGCGGTGATGGCTCTCACACGAGCCGTACGGGCCGGGGGCAGCTTGGCAGAGGTGTTCGTGGTGCATACAGCAGAAGTGGCATTGGAGACAGGGGTTTCATGACAAAGTTGTGGACTGATTTTTCAAGTACCGCTCACACAACTGGTAATACTGCATCGATGGAAAGTGACAGGAGACAGCAGTTGTCAACTATGGTTACAAACTACTTTTCCTCCCATATCGATGTTCTCCCACACAGGTCATTCCCCTTTGACTATTGGGCCGCTAAACTGGACACCTGGCCTGAATTGGCACAATATGCCTTACAGGAGCTCGCTTGCCCAGCTGCAAGTGTGCTATCGGAAAGAGTCTTCAGTGCAGCTGGATCAATCCTGACAGAAAAAAGGACCCGTCTGTCAACCCAAAATGTGGATGATCTAACCTTCATTAAAATGAACCACGCATGGGTTTCCAAGGATTTTGTCCCACCTTCCTCTGATGACACATAGGGTGACAGAAAAATGGCTTGCTTTGGTCCACTTCTTCCTGGGACTTGACCTATTTCACCTTTTGCATCAGCTGAATGTCCAACATCAACATATGCCACTTTCTAAAACTCCCTAGCTGTGCTGCCTCCCCCCCCCATGGCCGGGGTCACCACCTAGCGCACGACACCGTGCGAGTGCCGTTGCCCTGGACAGGTGGGTAGGCCGACTCTTGGGCACTGGTACAGGGTCCTTCATAGTGCAATCAAGTGTCTCTGACGGTGGTGGTGCACACCCGCCGTCAGACACACCGCCGTACAATGAGGGGCCCAGTGCCAGTAAAGACGCCCACGAGTGGGCCCCCCTTGCTTGGGCAGGGCCCCAGCATTTGCAATCTTTACCTCTCCCTGCTCCTCCGCTGTGTAGTCTGGGCCGTCAAATCCATACTGTGCCTGACACCGTCTGAGCCTGCCTCCTGATGTATAGACATATTTTGACTGTGTACGCTATCCATACATGTTATCCGGGGAAACGGTACCCTTTCTAACCTTTGTGCAATCACGTGCAATCCATACTGGGCCTAACACCGTCTGAGCCTGCCTCCTGAGACATATATTTTGAATGTGTACGCTATCCATACATGTTATCCGGGGAAACGGTACCCTTTCTAACCTTTGTGCAATCACGTGCAATCCATACTGGGCCTAACACCGACAGAGCCTGCCTCCTGAGACATATATTTTGAATGTGTATGCTATCCATACATGTTATCCGGGGATACGGTACCCTTTCTAACCTTTGTGCAATCACGTGCAATCCATACTGGGCCTAACACCGTCTGAGCCTGCCTCCTGAGACATATATTTTGAATGTGTACGCTATCCATACATGTTATCCGGGGATACGGTACCCTTTCTAACCTTTGTGCAATCACGTGCAATCCATACTGGGCCTAACACCGTCTGAGCCTGCCTCCTGAGACATATATTTTGAATGTGTACGCTATCCATACATGTTATCCGGGGAAACGGTACCCTTTCTAACCTTTGTGCAATCACGTGCAATCCATACTGGGCCTAACACCGTCTGAGCCTGCCTCCTGAGACATATATTTTGAATGTGTACGCTATCCATACATGTTATCCGGGGATACGGTACCCTTTCTAACCTTTGTGCAATCACGTGCAATCCATACTGGGCCTAACACCGTCTGAGCCTGCCTCCTGAGACATATATTTTGAATGTGTACGCTATCCATACATGTTATCCGGGGAAACGGTACCCTTTCTAACCTTTGTGCAATCACGTGCAATCCATACTGGGCCTAACACCGTCTGAGCCTGCCTCCTGAGACATATATTTTGAATGTGTACGCTATCCATACATGTTATCCGGGGATACGGTACCCTTTCTAACCTTTGTGCAATCACGTGCAATCCATACTGGGCCTAACATCGTCTGAGCCTACCTCCTGAGACATATATTTTGAATGTGTACGCTATCCATACATGTTATCCGGGGAAACGGTACCCTTTCTAACCTTTGTGCAATCACGTGCAATCCATACTGGGCCTAACACCGTCTGAGCCTGCCTCCTGAGACATATATTTTGAATGTGTACGCTATCCATGCATGTTATCCGGGGATACGGTACCCTTTCTAACCTTTGTGCAATCACGTGCAATCCATACTGGGCCTAACACCATCTGAGCCTGCCTCCTGAGACATATATTTTGAATGTGTACGCTATCCATACATGTTATCCGGGGAAACGGTACCCTTTCTAACCTTTGTGCCTTCACGTGCAATCCATACTGGGCCTAACACCGTCTGAGCCTGCCTCCTGAGACATATATTTTGAATGTGTACGCTATCCATACATGTTATCTGGGGAAACGGTACCCTTTCTAACCTTTGTGCAATCACGTGCAATCCATACTGGGCCTAACACCGTCTGAGCCTGCCTCCTGAGACATATATTTTGAATGTGTACCCTATCCATACATGTTATCTGGGGATACGGTACCCTTTCTCACCTTTGTGCAATCACGTGTAATCCATACTGGGCGTGAGAACGGCTGGCGAGCTGTTAAGCAAGCTACAGCACCTGTGGTTTGCACACGTAAGTTTTTCATTTTTTCAGGAATGACGGTTAGGCCTAATTCCGGAACTGCGGTTGACCTGCACTTACTGGGAAATCATTGTTCGCGGGTAATAATTGTAATCAGTGATCCCCATCACTAACGTTGTTCAGCGGGTTATCTGCACCTGTAAGCGACAAACGCTGGCCTTTTCAGTGTAGCGCACATGCAGCCACGGACATGTAAGGGCATGACACACCAGTTATTGGCCAATCTCATGTGCCAGAGCCTCACGTGTCCCTCTAGTAAGCCGGACTCGGACCGCGGGGCATGACGGAGTCTCGTTCGTTAACGGAATTAAGCTTGCAATGTGTGCATCTGTTCTGTAGCTGGCATGGTTGAGGTTTCCCAGGTGGAGTCGAATTTAACCGTAGGCTCCACTCCTGGTGGTGCCCTTCTGGACATTCCTTTAAGGTTCAGCTTTGCAACCATACTGCCCACGTAAAACAAACACTTTGCCTTCATGAACGCTGTTTGGAGGGTCATGACTCGTGGGAATAACGCCGCCCAATCAGTTAACCTGCTAGAGAGATCCTTCGTTGCTCCCAAGCATGACATCACACTCCCTAGGAAGAAGGTAATGCCACTGTGGCGACCATACCCTGGGGGCGACACAAGTGCACTGATGCCCAGCCACTGCTCGATGAATCTGCTGGTACATTGACCCAGACCACTACATTCCCCTCGCACGCTACACGAACTGAATCTGACCCTGATGAAACTCAGGTTACCCTTCCCATATACAGTTCCATCTTACACGGTGACAAAGAGGAAGCTGCAGATGAAAGTGCAGGTTCGGCCCACCCGCCATCAGACACACCACCGTACTATCAGGGGCCCTGTGCCAGTGCCGTCGCCAACGAGTGGGCCCCCCCTGCTCCCCCAGGATCACAGCACTTGCAAAGTTGAAATACTGTGCAGTGAGATGGAAGATGGGGACGACGAGGAATCCAGACAAGTACAGGGATTCCCTAGCGAGGAGACTTATTTGATTGTTTTCAATGTTGGGACAGCAATTTTTGGGGAGCACTATACTCTGGAGAATGATAGATGGGGCCCACCATACACTGGAACATTCCAAAGGTGGACATCAGACACTGGAGCAGCATTTACAGGGCCCATTATACACTAGAGCATTAGAAATGGGGCCCATTATGTTTGGAGCATTATTTGGGCCCATAAGACAGTGGAGCTTCATCCATGGGGACCAACATATACTGTAGCATTATGTGGAGCTCATCATATACTGTTTCAAACATTATATGGGACCAATGATTCTGTATGGAGAAATAGATGGGCCTCGTCATGAGATGTAAAAAGTGAGGTATTTTTCATTGTACTATACCGCTATTTCTCTGCCGTATCGGAGCATGATGAGTTGTGGTATGTGTTAAAGGGGCGCTCTTTCGCCCAGGGCACATGAAAACCTGCAGCCAGCCCTCCCCCCCACAACTTTAGCCAAATAACCCCCATTTTTCAGTGCGTAACTTGTATTATGAAGTTAATTAAGGTTGACAAGCTTAAGAAAGAAGAATTGATGCTTTTGGCATTCAAATGGGCACTGTAGGTGTGTTTCCTGTCCTCCTCTCACTGCCGACTTTTATTCCCCATTGACTTACATTGGGTTTCGTGTTTCGGGACGACCCCGACTTTTCCCTATAATCGGACGATCTTGCTCGACCCGACTTTTGGAAAAGTCGGGTTTCACGAAACGAAACGCGACCCTAAAAAACCAAAAGTCGCTCAACTCTACTCTTGAGGTCTGTGGCTACTTCTAAATCTAGTGGTTCATATTTCTCTATGCACTTGCCTTTATTATGGAGTATTGAAATAAACAAGTGTTCCTTCTTTTAGCTTAGCTTATAGTCAACATTATCTAAAAGCAATTTGTATGGTAAGAAGGACAAAATTATTTTTTAAGATGATATTTTCTTACATGCAGGGCCACAGCCAGGTTTTTGTGGGCCCTGGGCAAAAAAGTCTCAGTTGGCCCCTTTAACACATATCACGATTCATGATGCACAGATACAGCAGAGAAATATAGGAATAGTACAGTGCCAAATATTTCAATTACGGTACAGAGTGATATCTATTGTAAAATCTATATTAGCTCAGAAACTGGCGAATCCTCACAGCGCACAGTGTGCGTGCTGGGGAATTCAAAAGTCTGCAGTCACTGTTCTGTCCTCACTAAATTCATGTAGCTTATACAGGCAGCTAAACCGCTATACCGGGGTCCAATAAGGAGACTGTAGGTTGAATCTGTGCTTTATTCAACTTGATGGTATATTGGTGAAACTACAAGTAAAACATATATATATACACTGAGTCAGTACGGGGTACATTGGAATACATATATACATTATAAATCAACATCTGCACTACTAGCTGAGCAGGGGAAAACTAATTAGGCAGGCTAATATGAGACAGAAATAGATACAGGAAGCATTATTACATACCAGCGATGCGCTCACAAGGGGAGAAGAGAAATGAGATGCTTCCAGGATGCAGGCTGGGGGAAAATGGAGAAATGGAGGGAAAATTGGGGCTGGAATAACCATAATCCTTTGCAAAGCTTACCAGGGTGCATTGCAACCTTACCAGAATGCATTGCGAATGGAGGGAAATGGGAAAATGAAAGTAAAACACACAATAACACTGCAGTTATGAGTCTGGTCACTAGATGGAGCCAGAAAACACTGAAAACATTTAACAAGCAGATAATCAGGGATTCTGAATTAAATGTCGGAGACTTAACACTCCCCATCTGGCATCAAACGGATGTCACTATTCTTTTTCTCTGAAGACAACAATAGGACCAGCTCAGTTACTGATCTGGAGAATGTCTTAAGTTCATTGCCTTTGGCCATCCTCAGTTCATCTTTGCGGACGTTGCCATCCTTACTCGGGAATGTTGCGGTCCCTAGACCAAGTGGCCACTGGTTCCCATGGGCCTGACAGTCTTTCACAAAGATGAGGTCACCAATGATCAGGCTGAGTAGATTGCCACTTCATCCGTGGCTGCAGGGTAGACAAATACTGTTTGCGCCACCCGTCCCAGAATGTGTTTGCAAGACTTTGCACCTGTCTCCATTGGTGCTTGTAGAGATCCTTAGCTTCAAATACTCCTGGAGGGGCACTGGATAGTCCTATTTTCTGGGTGAGGAGAGTAGCTGGAGTCAATGTATGAAGTGTAGACACCTGAGGGCGGATTTCAGCATCTAAGTCCTCTCTCACCTGTTCAAAGGTGACTGGAAAACGCTCCTCAGTGTACAATGATTTTGGTCCTGAGAGCCATGTTGTGCTTCCTAGTCGACTTGCGTCAACTGCTCTAGTTGCGTGATCTGCAGGATTTTGGTCCATGGGAATGTAATGCCACTGTTTTGGATTAACTGATCTCCTAATTCGTAGCACTCTGTTGTTGACATCAATGTAGAATCATCAAGTTTCTGTCATGGTCACGCGTGTCTGGACGCAGATGTTACCGCAAGGCGAACCCATAACACACGTGACCCAGGATACAGCGCCTCCAGTGGGGCGAATTTAAATAATAAAACGTGCAGATGGATACACCGCCTCCACCTGGCGAATTTAGGAATTACACGTTATACATACATTCTGGAAACCTCGCCTCCAGTAAGGCAAATTAAATAATAAGGGGGACCTGGGAAACATTAACAATAGTGGGCCCTGCGATAGGGAAAAGGGAATTGGAGACCTCCTGAGCTCCCCTGAGCCAGTGTCCCTGCACTCCTAACGTTCCCTATGCCGGTTCCGCACCGGGCGCCGCACGCGTACCTCAACGCCCTAGCTCGCCCTGAACCTAAACCCTCACTAGGGAATAGGTCGGTGCGGAAACTAATCCCACCACTGCACTAATAACACACATGAGGGAAAGAGACAATACAGGGGGACACCACTTAGCTTTATGCTCTGTGCTTATGCTCCTGCAACAGAGCCCTCCACCTGCGTGCGTCTTCTCCTCCACCCGGATCCATCACCATAACAGGATCCTGCACCATAGTGCTGCCTTGGAGCAGAGTCCACCACCAGTTGCTGCTGCTTAGTAACAGAGTCCCAAAGATGAGTTCAGCTTCTGCCACGAAGGCAAGCATGCTTGAGTCCAGCTCAGCAGCCAAGTCCCACATTATGAGTGCCACTCTCCATAGTCGCCACTCCACCAGTCCATGCAGACACTTCCTGCCGACACCATCACTGCGACCCCACCACGCCATGCCAGCCCTTCGTCCAGACACCATAGCTGACACACGTCCCCCCTGGCTAAGCTGCGCAGGACTCCTCCTCAGCTCCATCCTTCCACCAGGCTCTCACCAACTCAGAATCAATGAAAGAATGAATGAATATCACCAGCAGTGATTGCACACCCTGAGACTAATTTATAGAGCCCCACACCTGAATCATGATTATATGCACATTAAACCTAAAGTGCAATACCACTAACCACCACCGGGGACAGTCAAGTCACTTGGCACTTGCCAAAGTAAAAAAAGTTCACCCTGTGCAATTTAAAACTGTCAGATCAAATTCAGATCATGACAGTACCCCCTCCTTAATGAGGGGCCTCTGGACCCTCAAGACCACCCCTCATTAGGGAAACACCTACAGCGGGGACGCCCAGATCCTGAGTTCACCCCACCACTACCTGACACTTCAGGTTAATGACAAACGCACCTCTGGAATTGGCAATGATGTTCGTTCTGGAGGCACCACTCATCTCCACAGTGCCGACCTGGGGAACGAGGTTATGTATGTATATGTTTGCTATGAGCTGATCAGACTCCACAACACACTTCCACCAGATGTTTTTTGATGGCCACCATACATGCTCGTTCACACACAGGTCCGGACCTGAACGTTTATTGCACACATTCGTTTGTCATATTTTGGTGAACTCATTCTGGACTTGACAACAAGGGAGTCCCCCTGCATCACCACACTCACACCCCCGCTATTCACCAAGGGGTCACCACCCTCCAACCCTCTTCACCATGAGGTCTGCCCAGGGTTGGTTAATGGCGAGGGTTGAGATTTGTCCCTACTCCCCCGCAGCACACCTGCTGCTCACACCAGGAGGAGAGGGAACGGACATGGAGGAAATATACACTCACTGGTCGCCTCCACACGACCAGGAGGGGACGGCATTAAAGATTTGGCGTGAGCCCCGCGGACTCTACACCAGTCTGCTCATCAATGGAACGTACCCCTTCACCTCGGGGAATACCAAGCAGCTCCGTGGGGCACCATTCCTCCCACCTGCCTAGGTACGCCCGCGTGCATGAGCAAGTCCCGCTCCCCAGCAGCGACTCTAGGGGCTTTTAGCCAGATCACAGCCGCCATTTTGATTTTCTGGTTGAGCCAAAGGAAAGGCCCCAGACCCTGATAATTGCTGCCGCAGCTGCTTCAACACCATGCAGCTCCTCACTCACCTCAGTGAAGCCCAGCAGCAATTGCTCACAGGTCTCCACATGGCCAAAAGCTCACCAGAAAAAAGGTAGGGCTGGTGATAATGTCATGGTCACGCGTGTCTGGACGCAGATGTTACCGCAAGGCGAACCCATAACACACGTGACCCAGGATACAGCGCCTCCAGTGGGGCGAATTTAAATAATAAAACGTGCAGATGGATACACCGCCTCCACCTGGCGAATTTAGGAATTACACGTTATACATACATTCTGGAAACCTCGCCTCCAGTAAGGCAAATTAAATAATAAGGGGGACCTGGGAAACATTAACAATGGTGGGCCCTGCGATAGGGAAAAGGGAATTGGAGACCTCCTGAGCTCCCCTGAGCCAGTGTCCCTGCACTCCTAACGTTCCCTATGCCGGTTCCGCACCGGGCGCCGCACGCGTACCTCAACGCCCTAGCTCGCCCTGAACCTAAACCCTCACTAGGGAATAGGTCGGTGCGGAAACTAATCCCACCACTGCACTAATGACACACATGAGGGAAAGAGACAATACAGGGGGACACCACTTAGCTTTATGCTCTGTGCTTATGCTCCTGCAACAGAGCCCTCCACCTGCGTGCGTCTTCTCCTCCACCCGGATCCATCACCATAACAGGATCCTGCACCATAGTGCTGCCTTGGAGCAGAGTCCACCACCAGTTGCTGCTGCTTAGTAACAGAGTCCCAAAGATGAGTTCAGCTTCTGCCATGAAGGCAAGCATGCTTGAGTCCAGCTCAGCAGCCAAGTCCCACATGGTGAGTGCCACTCTCCATAGTCGCCACTCCACCAGTCCATGCAGACACTTCCTGCCGACACCATCACTGCGACCCCACCACGCCATGCCAGCCCTTCGTCCAGACACCATAGCTGACACACGTCCCCCCTGGCTAAGCTGCGCAGGACTCCTCCTCAGCTCCATCCTTCCACCAGGCTCTCACCAACTCAGAATCAATGAAAGAATGAATGAATATCACCAGCAGTGATTGCACACCCTGAGACTAATTTATAGAGCCCCACACCTGAATCATGATTATATGCACATTAAACCTAAAGTGCAATACCACTAACCACCACCGGGGACAGTCAAGTCACTTGGCACTTGCCAAAGTAAAAAAAGTTCACCCTGTGCAATTTAAAACTGTCAGATCAAATTCAGATCGTGACAGTTTCATTGTGGATGTATCCCAGGACTACTTTGCTGTCTGAGTAGAACTTAGATTGTGTCAGGTTGATATCCATCTCGGATGCGATGAACTCTGCTAACTCATCAGCTAAGACTGAAGCACAAAGCTCTAACCTGGGTATAGTGTGCTCTGGCTGTGGAGCAAGTTTGGCATTCCCCATAACAAATCCAATGTGGCTCTGACATTTGGAGTCTACAGTTTTGAGATAGGCAACAGCAGCAATTCCTTTGACAGAAGCATCTGCAAATATGTACAGTCTTTGGCTTTGTATTTCTGTAGATGGCACAGGGGTGTATGGTCTTGGCACATTCAGGTTGGAGAGGGAGACTAAGGAGTTCTTCCATACTTCCATACTTTTCACTGGATTCTCTTATCAGGTGGCAGAGGTGCATCCCAGTCAGATGTCTCCTTAGTTAAGTCTCTTAGTATGGCTTTGCCTTGTATAGTAACAGGAGCTGCAAAACCCAAGGGATCATACAGGCTGTTGATGGTAGACAGGACACCTCTGCGTGTGAAAGGCTCTTCTTCCTGGCTGACCTGAAAGGTAAAGGTGTTTAACTGTAGATTCCAGAGAAGCCCGAGGCTGCGTTGCATTGGTGTGGGGTCTGACCCCAGGTCCAGGTCTCTGAGACCGTCACACAAGTCTTGTGAAAGGAATGCTTTCATGAGTTATTGGCTGTTTGAGGCTATTTTGTGAAGCCTGAGGTTAGAGCAAGCAAGCATGTCTTTGGCTCTCCAAAGAAGACTGATGGCAGTCTCATTTGAAGGCATGGCTTTCAGACAGTCATCAGCATAAAAGTCCTTTTCTATGATTTGTCTGACATCAGATCCGTATTCTGTTTCTCCTTCTTGAGCTGACCTTTTGAGTCCATAAATGGCAACTGCAGGAGAAGGACTATTGCCAAAGATGTGCACTCTTATGCGATATTCTGTGACCTCTTTAGTAGGATCAATGTCTCCGTACCAGAAGAATCTTACGAAGTTTCTGTCTCTCTCTCTCACAAGGAAACAATGGAACATTTGCTGGATGAAGGCAATGGAATCCTTACGGAAGCGCATAAGTACTCCCAGCAGTTTGTTATTGAGGTCTTGTCCTGTCAGTAGAAAAACATTCAGGGAGACATCATCAAACTTAGCACTGGAGTCAAACACCACTCTAATCTGGTCCGGTTTCTTAGGGTGGTGTACTCCAAACATGGGTAGGAACCAGCATTCTTCAGAGCCTTTGAGAGTGGGAGCTAGCTCTGCATGGCAGTTTTCAAAAATCTTTGACATGAAGGAGAAGAAGTGATCTTTCATCTCTGGTTTATTCTGCAGATTAGGTTTAAGAGAGGAGAAACGTTTTAATGCCTGATTTCTGTTGTTTGGTAGAGGTGGTCTGTGGGTTCTGAAGGGAAGAAGTGCGACCCAGCTGTTGCTCTTGTCTTTTATAAGTCCCTTGTCCATTACCTCTAAGAACAACTTGTCCTCTATCGACATTGCTACTTAGTTGTCTTGCTTAGTTCTCTGGAATACTGTGTACCCCCAACTGATCTTCATAGCTCCCTGACACCATACTGTTGTCATGAGTAAAGTCTATTAAATGATTGGGTAGCTGGATGCTGTGTGGTAGTTCCTTGACATGGAACTCGTTGTTGCAAGGTTGAAACAGAGATTGGCGTCCTTTCTCCAATGTATTTGTTAGCATACTTGTCACAGAAGATGGGGCGTACATGTGTCCCAAGCATACATTTCCTATTATGACCCATCCTAGGTCTAGCTTTTGGGCATAGGGAGCATTGTGGAGTCCACTGATATGACATCTCAATTTAAGGACCTGTAGGATATCTCTTCCCAACAGCAGTATTATCTGTGCCTGATGGTCGAGTTCCGGTATAAGGTGTGCTATGCGTTTCAAGTAAGCATGATGGAGTGCCACATCTGGCAAAGGTATTTCAGATCTATTGCCTGGGATTTGGTTACAATCGATGATTGTAGGTAGTGGTAGGCAGAATTGTCAGTCTAAGGACTCATTTTGGTAGTCAGTGGCTTTCCTGCCAGCTGTTGTGACAGTACCTGCATATGTCTTTAATGAGTAGGGGGTGCTTGGCCCTTTGATGTTGAATAGGTCAAAGAATGTTGATCTAGCCAAGGATCGATTACTTTGATCATCCAAGATAGCATACAGTCTTACAGTTTTGTCTCTATGACCCTTTGGGTACACTCGGACGAGGCATATTTTTGAACAGGATCTACTGTCTATTGTCCCTTTACAGACTTCAGTACATTGTGAAGTGATCTCTGGTGTAGCTGCATCAGTGCTCCTTTACTCCCCGCCATGCTCACTGTCAGCTGGCGTGTTTTGTGCACTCCATGGGGCTGGGCCAGGGTGTGGGGCAGTGTTATAATCTGTGGTGCCACATTCTGTGCATTTTACACTGACCTTACAATCCTTGGCGAGGTGAGTTGTGGATGAGCAGCACTTGAAGCAGATACCATTCTCTTTCAGGAAGCTTCTGTGATCTGGAATAGATTTGCCCCTGAAGGCTCGGCATTTCAGGAGAGGATGAGGCTTCTGATGGAGCGGGCACTGCTTATCAGGGTCCTGAATCTTTGTTTCTGATTGAGAGTGGCCAGCAGACCTGTAATTGGAACTTGGAGAAGAAACATAAGTCTTGTGCAGTGCCACAGATGTTCTGCGTGGGTTTGCAGCTGATGACGATGTGGCATATGACATTGCAAAATCAAAGCTGGGATCATTTCTGATTGTTTGTGTATAAAGTCTACAAAAACAGAGAAGGGAGGGAATGGAACGCTGTGCTTGTATTTATACGTGGAACCACGTGTGAGCCACCTCTCCTGTAGATTGTAGGGCAACTTTTGGACTATAGGGTTAACACCTTTGGCTTTGTCAAGGAATGCAAGTCTTTGTAGGTCACCTTCACATTTGGCAACTAGAACTTCCTTTAGCAGGTCACCTAGTTTTCTAAGTTTCTGGAGACCCTTGTTAGATATTTTAGGAAAGTCATCGATTCTTTTGAACAAGGCTCTCTCTATTACCTCTGTTGAGCCGTAACACTCATCTAGCCTCTTCGAGATCTCTTTAAGGGCAATTTGAGGGTGGTTTATATTAATGTCTCTGATTCTTGCTGCTTGACTGACTCTTCTTCCAGGTATTTGAATAAGAGGTCTATCTCTTCCCTGTGTTGTAGCCCCAAGTCTCTAGTGACATTTTGGAAGGAAGCTTTCCAAGCTCTGTAACCTTCAGCATGGTCAGTGAATTTCATGAGTCCCTTGGCAACTAGATCACGTCGTGTGAAGAACTTAGCAAGTTCTGTTGTGAACCGGTTGTCAGCAGAGTATACTGATGATGGGTCACCCTGATAGAGGTATGAGGTGTGTTCACACCTGTTAGTATCCTCAGGGTGGCACCAGCCAGTGTCATATTGCTTCGGTCTGATGTGCGTTGTGTCAGCAAGGCCATTCACGTTGGTTACCTGGTGAGGGGCAAGGTAGTCATTAGCAGAATTGTTTTGCTCCACGTTTTCCTGGAGCTGAGCCTCATGATGACTCTCACTCGCTTCACTGGATGTGCCGTGTTCTTAGTTATAGTTTGGATCAGGAAGTTCACTAATATACTGAGATGTACGTTGTGGCGAATCTTGCAGTGGCGACTTCAGACTTGATGTACTGCTTCGGCTATGCAGCTCAGGGTTGTGCGCGGCTTCTAGCGATTCTGCTTCGGCTAGTGCTGCAGCAGCTTCTCTTTTGACTGCTAGGCTCTCTAAGGCGGCATCCACACGTGCCTTCTCTAACTGCGTCTTTCTCTCTTGCTCATCTCTCTAAGCGTGACCTTTTCTCTTGATCTTCTAGATGTGTTTTCTCTAAGTTGCATCTCTTCTTCAGCATAGCTTGCTCGTATTTTGGCAGCTTTAGCATTTGCGCGGGAAATGGCGTCCGCCCTGCTGATGGATACAGTCTTTGAGGAGACGAATGTAGCAGATTTTGTCCTGTGTGATTTGTGGGACATGGTGTCTTGGGGGAATGCTTGGCTGTGCAGAGATTGCTGTAGCTGTATTAGTCTCTATGTAGCCGGTGACTTGAATCTCACTAGGTGGGTGAGTGCAGTTTCACTATTTACTGCAAGCTGGATGAAGGGCTGTCTTTTCCCTGAATTGCACTAGCTGGATGGTGCTGTGTAACTGGCCTCTGCAGGATGGAAGACTCTTCTTTCTTTGAGTTCCCACTAGCTGGATAGCCACTGTTTCACCGCGGTCTTGCAAGATGGAAGACTTTCTCTTCCCTGAATTCCCACTAGCCAGAGGGCTGCTGTTTCACTGTTTTGTCCTCACTAAATGAAGCAAAATTCATGTAGCTTATACAGGCAGCTAAACCGCTATACCGGGGTCCAATAAGGTTGAAGGTTGAATCTGTGCTTTATTGAACGTGATGGTATATTGATGCGGTGAAACTACAATACATATACACTCAATGGCCACTTTATTAGGTACACCATGCTAGTAACGGGTTGGACCCCCTTTTGCCTTCAGAACTGCCTCAATTCTTCGTGGCAGAGATTCAACAAGGTGCTGGAAGCATTCCTCAGAGATTTTGGACCATATTGACATGATGGCATCACACAGTTGGCGCAGATTTGTCGGCTGCACATCCCTGATGCGAATCTCCCGTTCCACCACATCCCAAAGATGCTCTATTGGATTGAGATCTGGTGACTGAGGAGGCCATTTGAGTACAGTAAACTCATTGTCATGTTCAAGAAACCAATCTGAGATGATTCGAGCTTTATGACATGGCGCATTATCCTGCTGAAAGTAGCCATCAGATGTTGGGTACATTGTGGTCATAAAGGGATGGACATGGTCAGCAACAATACTCAGGTAGGCTGTGGCGTTGCAACGATGCTCAATTGGTACCAAGGGGCCCAAAGAGTGCCCAGAAAAAATTCCCCACACCATGACACCACCACCACCAGCCTGAACCGTTGATACAAGGCAGGATGGATCCATGCTTTCATGTTGTTTACGCCAAATTCTGACCCTATCATCCGAATGTCGCAGCAGAAATCGAGACTCATCAGACCAGGCAACGTTTTTCCAATCTTCTACTGTCCAATTTCGATGAGCTTGTGCAAATTGTAGCCTCAGTTTCCTGTTCTTAGCTGAGAGGAGTGGTACCCAGTGTGGTCTTCTGCTGCTGTAGCCCATCTGCCTCAAAGTTTGACGCACTGTGCGTTCAGAGATGCTCTTCTGCCTACCTTGGTTGTAACGGGTGGCAATTTGAGTCACTGTTGCCTTTCTATCAGCTCGAACCAGTCTGCCCATTCTCCTCTGACCTCTGGCATCAACATGGCATTTCCGGCCACAGAACTGCCGCTCACTGGATTTTTTTTCTTTTTCGGACCATTCTCTGTAAACCCTAGAGATGGTTGTGCGTGAAAATCCCAGTAGATCAGCAGTTTCTGAAATACTCAGACCAGCCCTTCTGGCACCAACAATCATGCCACGTTCAAAGGCACTCAAATCACCTTTCTTCCCCATACTGATGCTCGGTTTGAACTGCAGGAGATTGTCTTGACCATGTCTACATGCCTAAATGCACTGAGTTGCCGCCATGTGATTGGCTGATTAGAAATTAAGTCTTAACACACAGTTGGACAGGTGTACCTAATAAAGTGGCCAGTGAGTGTATATATATATATATATACACACACACTGAGTTAGTACGGTGTACATTGGAATACATACAGTATATACATTATAAATCATCATCTGCACTACTAGCTGAGCAGGGGAAAACTAATTAACTAATTAGGCAGGCTAATATGGGACAGAAATAGATACAGGAAGCATTATTACATACCAGCGATGTGCTCACAAGGGGAGAAGAGAAATGAGATGCTTCCAGGATGCAGGCTGAGGGAAAATGGAGAAATGGAGGGAAAATGGGGGCTGGACTAACCATAATCCTTCACAAAACTTACCAAGGAGCATTGCAACCTTACCAGAATGCATTGCAAATGGAGGGAAATGGGAAAATAAAAGTAAAACACACAATAATACTGCGGTTATGAATCTGGTCACTAGATGGAGCTAGAAAACACTGAAAACATTTAACAAGCAGATAATCAGGGATTCTGAATTAAATATCGGAGACAGAACAGTCACACAGAGTGACTGCAGACTTTTCATTTTAGACCGGATGGTATAGTCCATATGGTATTATGGACACCACATAGTCCTCCATACAATATTATGGGCACCACACAGTCTTCCATACAGTATTATTGGCACCAGAGTCCTCCATACAGTATTATTGGCACCACATAGTATATAGTATATATTGCTCCCTTCAGTATAATGGGCCCCATATATTGTTCCATACAGTATAATGAACCCGACATATTGCGCCATGCAGAATAATGGGCCACATTTAATGCTCTATACTGTATAATGCTCCATACAGCATAAAGGACCCCATATATTGCTTTATACAGTGGGTACGGAAAGTATTCAGACCCCTTTAAATCTTTCACTCTTTGTTTCATTGCAGCCATTTGGTAAATGTAAAAGAGTTTTTTTTTTCTAATTTTTCTCATTTTCTGCACTCCATCTTGACTAAATAAAACAGAAATGTAGAAATTTTTGCAAATTTATTAAAAAAGAAAAACTGAAATATCACATGGTCGTAAGTATTCAGACCCTTTGCTCAGACACTCATATTTAAGTCACATGCTGAGCATTTCCTTGTGATCCTCCTTGAGATGGTTCTACTCCTTCATTGGAGTCCAGCTGTGTTTAATTAAACTGATAGGACTTGATTTGTAAAGGCACACACCTGTCTATATAAGACCTCACAGCTCACAGTGAATGTCAGACCAAATGAGAATCATGAGGTCAAAAGAAACTGCCCAAGGAGCTCAGAGACAGAATTGTGGCAAGGCACTGATCTGGCCAAGGTTACAAAATAATTTCTGCAGTAGTCAAGGTTCTTAAGAGCACAGTGGCCTCCATAATCCTTAAATGGAAGTGTGATGACACCGGTGGTGTCACTGGCTCTGCCTAGGGGGTGCTATCAGGGGGTCACGTGAATGAGTGCAGAAACAAGGCACGCTGTGCACAAGGACCTTAGACTAAAAAGTGAGCAGTGCACAGAACCTGGCGCTGAGCAGTCACGTGACCAGGTGGCGGAGTCATCACACGTTAGTGCAGGGAAGGCAACTGAATGCACAGCGTTAAGGTAAAGATAAGACATGTGGTCAAGGAAAGCCGAGGGTAAAGCCAGAGGAGAGCACAGTACCTAGAAATAAGACAAAGAGTAAACGGAGACAAGCCAAGGGGGTCAGATAACCAGGAGAGATAAGGCTGTACAAAGCAGGGTACAGAGGCGAGAGTCAGAGGACGAACCGGGTCAAACACAGCAAGGCACACAAGCACAGAGGCACGACAATTACGGAAGTAACCTGGGTCAGCAACCACTAGCCGAGTATACGGAAGTATCATCTACACCAGACCAAGGAACTGCCAGCATTAAATAGCTGCCCCAGAACCAAAGAGAGGCAAACTAAGTTAACCCTGGACCTGACCAGGATGGAAGCAGAACTATCCTGTCCAGGGTCATGACAGGAAGAAGTTTGGGACCATTAGAAGTCTTCCTAGACCTGGCTGTCCAGCCAAATTGAGCAAACGTGGGAGAAGAGCCTTGGTGACAGAGGTAAAGAAGAACCCCCAAATCACTGTGGCTGAGCTCTATAGATGCAGTAGGGAGACTAGAGAAAGTTCCACAATATGAACTATCACTGCAGCCCTCCACTAGTCAGGCCTTTATGGCATAGTGGCCCGACAGAAGCCTCTCTTCAGTATGATATATGGAAGCCCACATAGAGTTTGCTGATAAACACATGAAGGTCTCCCAGACTATGAGAAATAAGATTCTCTGGCCTAATGAGACA
Source organism: Dendrobates tinctorius (assembly GCF_039654945.1). Lineage (NCBI taxonomy): Eukaryota > Metazoa > Chordata > Amphibia > Anura > Dendrobatidae > Dendrobates > Dendrobates tinctorius. Next base: position 3,111,140 of record NW_027361703.1, on the reverse strand, counting down.
AAGATAGAATGCTTTGATGATAATTCTAAGCGGTATGTGTCAAGAAAACCAGGCACTGCTCATCACCTGCCCAATACAATCCCAACAGTGAAACATGGTAGTGGCAGCATCATGCTATTGGGTTTTTTTTCAGCTGCAGAGACAAAATGACTGGTTGCAATAGAAGCAAACATGAAAGCGGCCAAGACAATGACCCTAAGCACTAAGCACACAGCTAAAATAACAAAGGAGTGGCTTCAGAACAACTCTGTGATCATTCTTGACTGGCCCAGCCAGAGCCCTGAAGCCCTGACCTAAACCCAATTGAGCATCTCTGGAGAGACCTGAAAATGGCTGTCCACCAAGGTTCACCATCCAACCTGACGGAACTGGAGAGGATCTGCAAGGAAGAATGGCAGAGGATCCCCAAATCCAAGTGTGAAAAACTTGCTGCATCATTCCCAAGAAGACTCATGGCTGTACTAGCTCAAAAGGTTGCTTCTACTCAATACTGAGCAAAGGATCTGAATACTTATGACCATGTGATATTTCAGTTTTTCTTTTTTAATAAATTTGCAAAAATTTCTACATTTCTGTTTTTTATAGTCAAGATGGGGTGCAGAGTGTACATTAATGAGAATAAAAAATAACTTTTTTTGCATTTACCAAATGGTTGCAGTGAAGCAAACAGTGAAAAATTTAAAGGGGTTTGAATACTTTCTGTACCTACTGTACATAATAATGGACCCCCTATAATGCACCATACAGATTAATGGACCCCTTATAGTGCTCCATACAGAATAATGGACCCCATATGTTGCCCCATACAGAATAATTGGCCCCATATAATGTTCCATACACAATGGGCCCCATACAATGCTCTATATAGAATGGGCCCCCATATAATGCTACAAAGAGAATGGGCCCCATACAATGCTCCATAGATAATGGCCCCATATAATGATCCATAGAGAATGGGCCCCAGATAATGCTCCATAAAGAATGGGCCCTATATAATTAACCATTCAGAAAGGGCCCCATGTATTGCTCCATACAGAATAATGGGCCTCATATATTGCTCCATACAGAATAATGGGCCCCATATAATGCTCCATGCAGAATGGGCCCCATATAATGCTCCATAGAGAATGAGCCCATGCATAAATAAATAATCAAGTACTTACCTCTCCTCGCTCATCGCTGGTTGCAGGTCCTGTCTATTCAGCCTGTTTTGGCGCTCTAGTCTGCACTACTCAGCACAGAGGGGGAGCCAGCGCCCATGGTGGTACTGGGCTCCCCCGGCTCATGGGCCCCATAGCATGCAGATATCCCTGACAGTGAGTGGGCCTCCCCGCTTGCTCAGGGACATGGCACTTACCCAGGAGCACCGGATGGTGACGCCAACTCTGATTATATGTATAACAAAAGTGATGAGGGCTAAGTATGAGAAGAGGATGCAAAGAAATTGGCATATTTATTAGATCTCAATAGTATTCCATTTAGGTCAAATATGATAGGAGCAGAAAAAAACAAGAAAGACATTGTGGGATAAATAATGTATGACAGATGGAAATAGATCATAAAGTGTATTTTCATTTATGAGAAGCACATGCCACAATATAAGATTCACAATCTATAATTTTGTGCTCACTGTGTTATAATGCTTCAGCAGAAGTCAAGATGAATTTAGATATTAAATATCATTCAGATGTATTGTTTTCATGATAATGTTCATTACTTGCAGGCAACTTTGAGATCTTCAAACAGAACTGTCATGTTGAATGTGAAATCGAAGGTAAAATCATACTAATGAACTTATTAATTATTGTCATAAAGATAAAGGTTGAATTAGGGATAAATTTTACTTTGACTTTGTTTTGCTTTGTTTTTCTGGATTTCTGCCATTCCCTGCTGGGTGTGCTGAATTCATTTAGCTCTGTCTTCTGAAAATACCTGAGTGCTGATTTAGTTTTTGAAGCCTAGCTGCTTCAGGGCCTTTTTCATATCAGCTTGTTGGCTTATGTCTTTGATAGGGTTTTGGCAGATTGCAGACAGCAGCCTTCCTGTCCTTTCCTATCTAGGTAGTTTTGGGCCCCGTCTTTGCTCAGTCTATCTTTCTGTCTGTGTTAGTATTTTCATCTTGCTTCACCGTCATTATATGTTGGGGGCTGCCTATTGCTTTGGGGTCTGCTCTGGGGCAGTTTAGATTTCCCCTTTCTTTCTTTAGGCCTATGTAATTCTCCGGCTGTGATCGATGGGTCTAGGGCATCGTAGGAACCCCCCACGGCTACTGCTAGTTGTGTTGATAGGTTCAGGGGTCTGCAATCTGATAGTTGCCAACTTCTCTGGTTTTCTGGACTTAGCTTGTATTTCTGCTTTTGCCTCCTACGGTGACTCATTCATAACAGTCTACTATGTACAGTATTTATGCCAACCTCAGCGTTTCTTATGTGACGTATGTATACCAGCTTCAATATCAGTGCTGTAATGTATTTATTCCAGCCTCAGTGTTTACTAGGTGAAGTATTCATCAGCTTTTATATACAGCAGTTTTAGTGTCTTATATATCATGTATATAAAACAGTCTCAGTGTCTCCTATATGGCACCAGAGTAGAGTCAACTGCTTTCCTGACTGTCACAAACCAGGTAAAACAGCAGCGAGTAACATCATCAGTACCACCTAAAATCACAGCCTCATCATTGAGAAGCAGTTCTGGACATCACATTAGGAATGAGTTTAATAAAAAAAATTGACAAAATACAGCTGGCTAATTTTTAGGTTTATGATTTTCTATGGCACACAAATGATGTCATAAATATACAAAGTCTCCTCCTCACCCCTAATCTAGAAAAAGGCAAAGCCTGGAAGAAGGTGGAAGCCAAGCGGTCAGTATGCAGATTATTTCATAAAGCAAGTTGTAGCTTAGCTATTAATAAGGTTTTGTCCAGGTTTAGACAAATTCTGTAACACAGATTGAGATAGGGGAAAAATAAATAATCACCAAACATAAACAATACATAAAAGCATGATTTAAACAATAGGACATTTTATTGTCACATGTTTCCTTGGGTCAAGTTAGCAATCCTGCCTTGGATGACATTGGGATCTCACTCAGGATGACCAACTAGCACAATAGGTGAGAATATTAAAATAGAACTTTTATTAAATATATAGTAAAATAAGAAAAAATATTACTAACAGGCAAAAAAAAAATCAAACGGGCTTACCTATTTTAAGGTCATCGCACACACACACACACACACACACACACACACACACACCACACACACACATATATATATAAATATATATCTATATATACACAGTATATGTATATATATATATATATATATAATACCGGCGCAACTGACAGGGGTTCAGTTCACCTAAATAATGTGTGTTGGTGTTGATATCCTTAAAATAGTGAAATAGTGACAGTGGTCACATATACATCCTATACCATACAATTACATCAAGGACAAGGTATACTAGGAGAAAGTTTAAATTATCTCACCCAGATGCCTATGTCCAAGGAAAGAGGAAGACAATCATCACATCAAACATCTATCTTGTGCATACCAGTTACATCAGTCAGGGGAAGCCCTAACAGACCATGAGCACACTACTATGGCCCTATTTCCCAATTGCTCCGGCCATGACAATGGTAGTCCACATCTGGCTTTGAAAGTAAATAGCCTTCAAATGATAATGTGAGCCTCCCGACAAGTTTCTCCCTATCGGTGTCATGGTTTGCTCGGCTTGTGGGATTAGGTAGTTCAGAGGTTAATGTGGATGGCCTCACTCTGAGATTCTGGGAGGCTTTTTATAGCCTCATTGTGGGCTCATTCCTTGTCGCTTATACTCAGACCCTTGGCCGAGTGTGTGTGACCCTGGTGTGCTTTGTAACTGTGATACTTTATGCTTGCTTGGTTCTGATAGGGTTTTGTCCCTGTTATGAGTTTTGCCTGTCCCTCTTGTACTACGTTGCTATCTCTGTGTATGACTCATTGCCTATAACCTGACTATTCTCTGATTACCCCTCTTGTACTGCACAGCTATCTCCTTGTATGACTTATTGCTTACGTTCTGACTATTCTTTGCTCGCCCCTCTGGTACCGCGCCGCCCTCTCCGTGTATAACCCCCCGTTTGTCTGACCTGAAGTCCCCTCGCCTCTACTCTAGGATTCCTGTAGTAGAATCCTACAATCATGTCCAGCAGTGGGTCGCTAAGCCCTGCCCCCTGTGGTCACATGATCGCAGGTCCTTGTACTTCTAACTACCTTCAGCGTTGCAGGTCCTGTCTGTCTGAACTTTTCCTGCAGGACACCAGGCCCTCCAGTAATGTGGGTGAGTCACCCTGCTCAGCCGTGGCAGTCTGCCGGCTCTGACAGGATCCTGATATTCGGGTTCTTCAGAGATGAGAAATGCACAATATAGCCATAGTTATAAATCTGATTCCCAGTATCCTGATAGTGGATCTGGTCAATGACTGGTATAACCAACTTATATCAATGTATGGTATTAAATTACCGAGCACCAATCAGGGTGTCTTCTTGTGTTATCAAGCAGCTGTGACATACACAGGAGGTTTCAGACGCCACTATGTCCAATCCCATCAGCTCGGACCTGAGAAGAGGACCGGAGTGGATATACAGACTCAAACAGCTGAATCCTTCTAAATCAGGCCTATATACTTTTGAATCTCATGAACCCAAAACTCCCAGTATGTCCTTAACAATAGTAAGGAGATGCTGGGAGTTGTTGTTGTCAGTCTTTATCAGACTGTGGCCCATACAGGAACCACAATACTGATGAGATGCAGTCAGTATCAACAGTAAACATTTATATCCAGGCACCTTTTGGGTGATCTCTTCTCTGATTTAGTCTTTTCTTTGTTTTCGTCTCAGTCTTGTCCAGATGCCATGATAACTTTTCAGATCCACAGCCGTTCTCTCCAGATTCCCTCTTCTCTGGTCTACTGCAGCACATCCCAACATGGAGCCATTTAAAAATAACAGTGTTACTAAAATGTCCTCAGAATAAAAATATTTGTCCATATTATGACCTAAATAAACCTCCTATAGTATATGACCTCCACACTGTCTGTCTTAATGAGTTATACCCTCCACACTGTTTGCCATTATCAGCTATAACCGCTACACCATCCGTCCTTATGAACCAAGGCATATACCATGGATGGGGATCTGCTGCTGACACTGTTATAGGGGTAATGTCTCCCAATTATGTACTAATGTTCCCCATACTGGGTCCCTTCCTGGTATAGATACCCTCCATCCTAATATATATGATCTCCATCCTGGTATATATGTCCCCCTCATACTGGCATATTTGGCCCTCCATACTAGTGTATATGGCTCCCCCATCCTGATTTACTTTATATGGCCCACCATCATGGTATATATGGTCCACCATCTTGGTATATATGGCTCACTATCCTGGCATATATGGCGCACTATTCCGGTACATATGGCTCACTAACCCGGTATATATGGCCCACCATCCTGGTGAATGTAGCTCAACATCCCGGTGCATATATGGCTCACAATCCCAGTATATATGGCTCCACATCTTGGTATATATGGCTCATCATCCTGGTATACATGACTCCTTTCCTCCTGGTTTCTATGGCCCACCATCCTGGTATATATGGCTCATTCATATTGGTATATATGGCTCCCTCATCCTGGTATCTATGGCCCCCCATCCTGGTATACATGGCCACCCATCCTGGTATACATGGCCACCCATCCTGGTATATATGGACCACCATCACGCCAAACACATTAACAAGAAAAAAAAGATTTTACTCACCTTCCTTTTGCTCCATTGCAGCGCATCTTCCTTTTCTGTTGCCGGTAGCTGACTTCATGACATGACAGTGTAGGTACGAGTGCCGACTGGGGGGCGATCCCTTTTCCGCCACGAACAGACTGGAGACAGAAACCAAAGTGTGTTCAACAGGTCCTCTTTATTTGCTGTCCTCCCAACAACCACAGCAACACAGCAGCAGCACGACAGCTTCTACACACAGGCCCGGGTACCTTTCACCTTCTTCTCTGTCCTTTACAGTGACGTCCCTCACGGCTCTTTCACTGTGGCTGCCTTAGACCCACCACCACAGCGCTTCACCTGTCCGAGTCCGTCCGTCTGTTACCCCTGGGCTTCCTCTGTCCTGCGGCTCTCCTGTCAGGGCCACCCCCCTGACCATCTCTCCTTCCAGTCCCTCCCGGAGTGCTTCCTCTCGGTCTCCTCCTCCTTCAGTCTCTTGCTCAGCTGAACTCCCCCTCCTGGACTGGCTGGCTCCTGGAACTCTGCCTATTTATTCCCAACCCCAGGAATTCCCCTGTAACTCCGCCCACCATGACTATGCGGTTTCCTAGCCTTAAGCTGTTGTTAAGCCCTTTTCTCGCTCCCTGCCTCCATCTTGTGGCCAAACTTTAGTACTGCACCGTCTCCTTTTCCTGCTGTTCTTTGTCTCCCCCTAGTTGCCAAAGCCCAGTACTTCACCATCTTCCAATCTTTCTAGCTGTCTCCCCACATATATACACCAGTCCATGTCAAGTACATTTTATGGTACATTTTGAATTCACCTTCCTGCTGCAGATAGGTCCATAGGTCAGTCCACTTCCCTACAACTGATGATGTCACTGCCTTGCCCCCTACATCCTGGTGTATATGGCTCAACATCCTGGTATACAGGTCTGGCAAAAATTAAGAGACCACTTCCAAATGTTCAGTTTGTCTGATTTTTCTCTTTATAGAAGTACCTTATTTTTTTGAGTAAAATGTAAATGGTTTTTTTTAGTCTACAGACTTCTGACAACATGTCTCTGAATTTCCAAGCAATAAATTTTGTATTTTTTTTCTGAAAAGGAGAAATGGGCAAAATTAAAGAAAAAACAACAGTGCTTTCAGACCTCAAATAATGCAAAGAAAACAAGTTCATAATCATTTAGAATCCACCTTTCGTGTCTCCCCTTTTCCCTTATAGATTGTAAGCTTGCAAGTAGGGCCCTCATTCCTCTTGGTATCTGTTTTGATCTTTGTGTTTATTGGTATGCTGTGCTGCAATGTCTATTGTCTGTACAAGTCCCCTCTATAATGTAAAGTGCTGTGGAATATGTTAGCACTATAAAAATAAAATTATTAAAATTATTATTATTATTTAGAAACAACAATACTAATGTTTTAACTCAGGAAGAGTTCAGAAATCAATATTTTGTGAAATAACCATGATTTTTAAAAACATCTTTCATGCGTCTTGGCATGCTTGCCACCAGTCTTTCACCTTCTGGTGCAAAAATGTAAGCAGTTGTTCTTTGTTTGATGGCTTGTGACTATCCATCATCCTCTTGATTACATTCCAGAGGTTTTCAATGAGGTTCAGGTCTGGCAAATGAGCTGCCCATGACTGGGTTTTGATGTGGTGGTCTCTTAATTTTTGCCAGAGTTGTATATGACCCACCATCCTGGTCTATACGGCCCACCATCCTGGTATACATGGCCCACCATCTCTGTATATACGGCTCCCCATCCTTGTATATATAGGCTCATCCATCCTGGTATACTTGGCCCCCTCCATCCTGTTATATATAGCCCACCATCCTGGTATATATGGCCTCTCATCATGGTATATATGGCCCAAAATCCTGGTATATATGACTCACCATCCTGGTATATATGGCCCCCTCCATTCTGGTATACATGGCCCCATCCATCCTGGTATATATGGTGAACCATCTTGGTATATATGGCCCTCTCCATTCTGGTAAATATGGCCCCTCATCCTGGTATATAAGGCCCACCCCCCCAAAACTTTAAAAAAAAACGGGCAGAGAGGTTCGATGCCTGTGCACTGCAGTACTTTACTCTGCCCTCAACAGGGCACATAAAGTACACCTGCACAGGAGCCGCGGCAGAAGTAAGAAGGAGGACATCATTGCTAGAAGGTGGGAGGCACCGGACCGCGACACCCCCCTGCACTGGACCACGCCCCCCCAAGTGAGTATAATATAACTCGTTTTTCTTATCTTTCAGGTTACTTCAGGGGCTTATCTACAGCATTCTGTAATGCTGTAGATAAGCCCCTGATGCCTGTGGCAGCATCTCATAGTCCAAAAATGAGGTGACAGATTCCCTTTAAGAATTCCTTAAATTGACTTTACAGTATTTTAGCCATGTTTTAAAATGGAGCTTTTTAAAATACTTGTTATTCTGTAAAGGATATCTTTATGATGACAGTGCTATAAGTAAAAAGCTCAATTTGTTTGGCCAATACTGGGAACTCATAGTATGAAGATCTGTCATATGTTATGAACCTCTTTTTAAATATAGCACCTGGCAATTAGAGATGAGGTTATCACTTTATCTGTCTTTACGGATTCCCCAAAATGACATTTGATTAGCTGACCTTGCATGATATGATCTGTGCAGCATGTGACTTACAGGTGGCAATGCATCAACACAGCAAATCAGAGCCCAAGCCTGGGGTCCTGGAAATTCAGGAAATTCTCACAATTACTGCCAATGGTCAAAGAGCACTGAACTGTACTGGGGTTACAAATTATGAAAAATAACCTACATTGCCGATAAACATTTTCACAGATAACTGCCTTACTCTTGCTCATTTCACAAAAAGAAGTCAGTGATTGATGAAATTTGTCTGTTTTTACCATTCAGAATCTCTTGATTATAATCAGCTTTAGGATAGCATTCAGTAAAATCCCATTCCTCTCTGAGATGTAAATAATTTTACAGCAATGTGAAAATGTTCAGTACTCAATGCTTCAAATTGTTAGCTCCATTCATTAACCTTTTGGGCTTTTTCCTAAAAACACAATTGGCTATCCTTAGAAAGGATGTACAGTAGTACCCATTTGAGTACTCTTCATACATTGCCTCTTCTATTCAATTTAAATATTGTTCTGATCTTTATTGTGGAAGAGAAGTTATTTTAATTGGTAGTGGTACAATACTATGTCCATGTGTGCTAATAGAGCTTTTTCTCTCTGCCACTTTGTCCTAAGCAAGACAATTATTCTACTGAACGATAAATCATAGAAAAGTTGGAAAGAAACAATTCTTAATCTTTCTTGGGAGAACTGACCAAGTTTTATAGAGTTCTTGTCCCTCGCACTCTTTTCATTTAGCGACACACTCCAAATAGAAAGACAGGCTTGACTCTTTTTGAAGTTCTGTTCATTAGTGGCCCAAAGACAGGTCTGTACTTCCCACAGGTGCTTCAAATTTAAGATGGTACAATGACATCAGTCCTTGCAGAAAACACTTAATGTGGCGCATAAACATGTGTTATCATCTATTCTAGTTGCTAATGCAAGTGCAGATGTGCATAAGCGGAATCAAGGTGAGGTGATTGGGTGGTGGCCATACCCAGACTCGTGAGAAGGTGACTAGATCCACGGTATGATGGTCCGTTCCAAATCCAGTTGACCACATCCACCTCAGTCACTGCAAAAAGGTCATTTCACTCACTAACAGAATGACTGTTCTACTAACCATCTTGCTGGGAGTAGCATGATTATTGCAACCTACACAGACACTGGATAAACTTTTGAATATGGACTGGGACATCAAACTTATTCGACATCATGCTATTCTTATAAAAGACATGGAAGGAGGAAAGCCAAAGGAATGTTGGATCTGCAGACAAAGTCCAGTTTTTGCAACCACTATGTTGTATTTAGCCTTACTTCAGGAGCCACAGGAGGTATTAACACCACACTGAATACACAATGCAACCTGGACTCAATCTAAGTTTTGGGGAAAGATGTGCCTCATGAAGTATCTGCCACATTGACTAAAGGCAGATAGGTCATTAATCCCTGGTTTTAGCTAAATATAAGACAACTTAAGAGACTCCTGGTAGGTGGCATAATACAGACTTGCATGCAGATTTTCTTGTTTTGTTTATTGCTCTATGTAGCTGTTAATGCTGAACCATCCATAGTGTATTATAGACCCCAGATAACCACTACTGATGCGGGAAAGTGGGTGTCCACACTAAGAGTGGATGGGCGAAGCAGGTAGTAAGCCCCTTTATGGGTACTAGACCCATGAGACAGTAGCTCCTTTATGGACACCAACTAACCATATGGCAAAGGTTATACCATTTACAAAAGGGGAAAGTTGATATAGAATAGTTATTATATTTCCTCTCTGTTCAATATTTTGCTTTGTAATACCAAGTTTAGTAGATTGGCTCACTCAGCTGTTCATGGAGGTAAACATGGGAACACTGCCTCCTTAAGTCCTTCACTGGTTTATTATATACATGCGGCATAACTGACATAACATAACATAATTGGCATTCATATTATATTCATGCCGCTTTCTTCTCACTGGCTGGGGAACCTTGTTGTTTACGTCACTTAATTTTTCGACCACCTCGTACGGCCCCTGTCACTTGGCCAGAAATTTACTTCTGACGGTAGGAATAAACACCAATAACCAGTCTTCATGGCTAAACTGTCTCAGCCTTGCAACCCGATTGTGGACACTTGACTGGGCTTCTTGTATTTGAAAGAGGCTCTCTCTCGCAATCGGCATCACGATCCTGTCCTGCATCTTAGTCACATGTTTGATGACACTTCAATGAGGTGTTACATCCGCTTTCCAGGTCAGCATCAGCCTAGGAAGGGAGTGAACAAATCTGTCCATAACAACACACACGACCATCTGGGCTGGAGTGGAGGACTCTGGCTACATCAACTTCTGTACAAAATGCAGTAAGTCAAACATTTGGGCCCTATGGGAATCCTTTGTGTTCTGATCAACATAATCACTCCCGTGCATGTCAAAATTTCAGGTTTTAATTTGGCATACTCCTGTGCATTCTGTAATGACCAATCATAATAAGCCTTTTGGGGCTCGCCAGTTACATAGGGGCCAGCACCTCTGCCCACTGCTCTGGTGGTAGCTTCTCACACTCTGCTACCCATTCAAAAGCAGTCAAAAAAGCCTCCACATCATCCCCAAGGGTCATCTTTTACATGGCTCATCTTACCGATTTTTGGACATAGGAAGGAGAGAAGTCCGGCTTTCAGGATCGCGCTGTTCCAGTCCAAAGTTCACAAGGAGTTAATCCAAGGACCAAGCAGTGATTATAACTTTCTTTTTATTCCATAAACTCTACGCGTTTCGTGTACACACTGTACACTTCCTCAGGAGCAAAGTTACACTGGCATCACATTCCATTCTCCTTATATACTAACTCCCCCAGGAAGTGAGGTAGGTGCTCATTGCACTTAAAAAAATTCACACATAACTATCAACATAATGTAAAATCACAAAAATCACTAAAATTTATCTATAAAACACACTTCTATAAAAACACACATATGTAAAACTTCACACTAGAAAAAATGTAAAACATTATAATAAAATTATGATTATACTCAATAAAAATCTAAAATTCTTGGTACATCATATCAATTAGCAGAACAACATACACAATTCTCTTATATAACCGCACTAAGGCTAGTTTCACACTTGCTTTTTTTTGCAGCGCGTTTTTCCCGCAAAAAAACGCATTAAAAAAACGCATACAAATGCATACAAACGCTGCGTTTTTTTCCAGCATTTTAATGCGCATGCAGGAAAAAAACGCAGCGTTTTTGCGCGTTTGTATGCGTTTTTTGTGCGTTTGCGTTTTTTTACAGATTTTGGAAAAACCCCACAAAAAAGAAAAAACAACCATTCAACAACACACAAGACCAATGGGACTTCATTGTGGGTGTGGTATGTTAATATATATAGACCCTGTCTACAGTATTCTTCACATTTGCTTGATTCTTCTCGTGACCATGGATCTGCGCTGGAAGAGTTTTCACTTCAACTTGGATTTGGACATCGCGATGGCTCAGGCGTATGCAGTTGCTTGCCATGAACAAAGGAAGAGAGAGAGGCAGCGAAGACGGCGGCGTATGTGGATACATCCGATTGTTGAACTCCGGGAGAGCCGTGGGGCATACCACACCCTCTACAGCGAGCTACAGGCAAACCCGGAGAAATTTACAGATTATATCCGGATGTCCCACGAAAGTTTCTTGGATTTGCTTGCTCGTGTCCAACAATCCATCCGGAGACAGGACACACAGCTCCGTCGTGCGATTCCTCCTGAGGAACGGCTACTGGTGACATTACGGTATGTTTTAAAAACCAAGGGGTGCGGTCTGATGGTTTTTTTTTAAATTTAGTATTCAAAACCTTGGGTAATTAGTTTTCGTGAATGTACTAATATTTTATTTTATAGTTTTTTAAAATAATATACATAAATATTAATTTTACTTCTTTGTCTGTTCACAGATTCCTGGCGACTGGAGAAACCCTATCTTCACTACACTTCCAGTACCGTATTGGAATCTCTACCTTGTCTGGAATTGTTGCTGACACCTGCCGGGCTCTCTGGAATGTTCTTTGCCCAGAATTTATGCCCCTGCCCACCGCTGAAAAGTGGATGGAAATTGCTGACAAATTCTGGACAGTATGCAATTTTCCCAACTGTTTGGGAGCTGTTGATGGTAAACACATACGGATCATCAAACCCCAAAGAACGGGATCTGAGTACTATAATTACAAAAAGTACTTTTCAATAGTACTCATTGCGATTGCGGATGCCGGATGTATGTTTGTAGCAGTGGACATTGGAGCATTTGGCCGTGGTAATGACTCACAGGCTTTTAAAAACTCAGACATGGGCCGGAGGTTGTATGGCAACCAATTTAATTTCCCTATGCCACGGCCTCTTCCTCACACCGAAGCTCCGCCACTGCCCTTTGTAATGGTTGGCGATGAGGCTTTTCAAATGTGCGGAAACTTACTGAAACCCTACTCCAGCCGGGACTTGGACCACACCAAAAAAATATTTAATTACAGGCTGACCAGGGCCAGAAGAACTGTCGAGTGTGCTTTTGGGATTCTTGTTTCCAGATGGCGAATTCTGGGCACGGCCATTAATCTTAAACTTGAAACAGTCGATGAGGTGGTGAAGGCCTGTGTGGTTCTACATAACTTTGTGATGGCTAAAGAGCACCCGACCTTTGAACTGGACGATGATGCTCCTAACCCATTGCCTGAATTCACTCAGCACACTCTCAGGTCATCCGTTGAAGTTGGCCAAATGAGGGACCAATTTGCGGCCTACTTTATTTCTGATGTAGGACGGGTGCACTGGCAAGATGAAATGGTGTAATGTTTTTGTTTGTTTATGGTAATAAAAAACCTTATTTGATACCATTACTGAGTGCACTATATTTTTTAAACTCCAATTTAATAAAAAACTTCCCATGTATAACTGAATTTTTTGATGTTCACACACCTGGGCAGGTAAATACACATATGAGTTAAAATGCAGCATTGCTAGTCTGCGTGAAATATATTGGAACGAGCAAAGCTGCAGGCCATGAATCAGGAAACCATTTTTTTTCAAGAGAAAGTTGTGCAACTAGTTGAAAACAAAGTATGTGATTTTCTCAAAACACAACCCTCAAAACCCAACCCCAATGAAAGTCCATGGGGAATACAAGTCAGCATTGAGTGGATGAATGTAATCTGCTCCATTCCAACTTACAAGTTATTACACTAGGCCTTGGAATGACTATACTAGTCCGTGGTATTTCAAATAGTCCGTGGTATTTCAAATATGAGTATAGTAGGCCTTGGGCCTACTAGTATAGTCATATGTGAAATACCACGGCCTAGTATAGTCATAACAAGGCCTACTCGATTTTTACCAACTAGGATCTTGTTTCACAAAAAACAAACGGGTGAAACTTGACAAGTTTCAACAGTTTGTTTTTCATGAAACCAGATTCTAGTTGGTAAAACTAGAGTTATTACACTAGGCCTTGGAATGACTATACTAGGCCGTGGTATTTCAAATATGAGTATAGTAGGCCTTGGGGCTAGTAGTATAGTAATATGTGAAATGCCACGGCCTAGTATAGTCATACCAAGGCCTACTGTAATAACTCGATTTTTAACAATCTTGTTTCACAAAAAACAAACTGGTGAAACTAGAAAGATAATTATTTTTAAGACAAGTTTCAACAGTTTGTTTTTCATGAAACCAGATTCTAGTTGGTAAAACTAGAGTTATTACACTAGGCCTTGGAATGACTATACTAGGCCGTGGTATTTCAAATATGAGTATAGTAGGCCTTGGGGCTAGTAGTATAGTAATATGTGAAATACCACGGCCTAGTATAGTCATACCAAGGCCTACTGTAATAACTCGATTTTTAACAACTAGCATCTTGTTTCACAAAAAACAAACTGGTGAAACTAGAAAGAAACTTATTTTTTAGACAAGTTTCAACAGTTTGTTTTTCATGAAACCAGATTCTAGTTGGTAAAACTAGAGTTATTACACTAGGCCTTGGAATGACTATACTAGTCCATGTTATTTCACATATGACTATACTAGGCCTTGGGTTGGTTTTTAACATGTATTTACCCATCAGTGTGTGTGAGCGGCGCAAACAACATTAATGAAACTTAGTAATGGTGAACCACAAATGTAAATTTATTTTTTATCACAAAAATAAACCTAAAAATTATTTTTTACGGCGTTTGGGGGCAGATGGTTTCAATTTGGGGGTGTGCAGGAAATATGCAACACTTGCAGTTGAAGACGGTGTTTGAGGGGAAGGGGCAACAAAACTTGTGGGGGAAGGTAGTCCAGTTAAGGGAATTAAACTAGGAACACTTGTAGGAGAGGAAATCTGTTCAGGTACATTAGTTGTAATGGCATGTCGCCGTAGGCTTGTGTGCCTGGACCGACTTTGGCCCAATGCCCGCCTTGATTGATTTCGCCTTGAACTAGGGGCAAATATGGAATGTATGTCCCCCGTCTGCTGGTATGGCTGCTGCTGCTGAGGTGGCGGCTGCTGCTGCTGAGGTGGCGGCTGCTGCTGAGGTGGCGGCTGCTGCTGAGGTGGCTGCTGCTGCTGAGGTGGCGGCTGCTGCTGAGGTGGCTGCTGCTGAGGTGGTTGCTGCTGCTGCTGAGGTGGCGGCTGCTGCTGAGGTGGCTGCTGCTGAGGTGGCTGCTGCTGCTGAGGTGGCTGCTGCTGCTCTTCGTTGTCAGTGCTCGTCCTTGCAGGAGGACTGGTGGCGGCAGTGATGGTCCAGGTTTGCAGAGTGGTGGTGGCAGGGCTACTACATGTTGTTGTAGCGGCAGGGCTGTTCCATGTTTGCCTAGTGGTGGCTGAGCTCCACGCATGCATGGGATTGGCGGTGGTGCTCCAGACAGGAGCAGCGCTTGCCATGGTGGTGTCGGTGAAGTGACCAGCTGCACTCAGACTTGTGGTGGTGTAACGGTGGGTGTCCTGGCTTTGAATAGAGGTGTCCGTGCAGTGGTATGCAGCACAAGTAGGTAGTGAGGTGAAGCGAGTCAATGGTGGCACAGGTGGAAAGGACACCACTGACTGCTGACCGTACCGATTATGCTGCATAGCCTGCAAGAAAGCATTGTTGCAGGCCTGCAGCACATTCAGCTGTTGATCAGGACTAAGGTGTTCCGCCATGCCCTTTTCAATCTTACTAAAAAAATGGTGTGCTGGTCTGTTGAGGTCGGCCTCCAGACGGTCAAGGCGCTGTTCTACAGAATTGAAGCGGTGTTCAAAGTGGTTAAAACCACGTTCCATGAGTGCAAAACCGCTTTCAACTCTGTCGGACAGTGACTTGAGGCTGGAATTAAATGTCTCGCTCAAATGCATAAACTCGGGCAAGACATTCCTGTCCAAGGCCCTCTGCCGCTGGCGGGTAGTGCCCGCATAACCAGTGGCAGAGACCTGGGACAGGGGAACACCTGATGGCCCAGCTTCCTGGTCACCAGCTGTGTGTGTGGTTGACCTGCAAGGTGCTTCCTGGCTGTCGGATGGCTGGGACGGGTCAGAGGACGTCCGAGGAAGGACCGCTCCAGGGCCAGGTTGCAGGGTGCTGCTCCAGGTGCTGTGGAAGAAAGGAAAATCATTACTACCATGCCTTTACAAGAAGCATCAGCTGTGGATTAGAAAAACACAGATTAATAAAAATAAAAACCCAAAATGTATAATACTTACGATCTTGTGGCAAGGACCGGTCTTAGGAACTGCAACGCGTGATAGTGACGGTATCTAGTTCTGGTCCTTGACGCAGATCCACTGCGAACCTGGCCCTCAGCACGAACATCACTGTTGAAGCGGTCCTTGATCGAACGCCAACGTGTTCGGACTTTGTCCACTGTTGATAAAAAAAAACAGTGCCGTCAAGGACAACAGTCACTGCGGCACAATGTAGCAATACAATACTCAAAGCAGTCACTGTAGACCCCGATGACACTGTTGGGTTTCCTGCTAGAATACACCTAGCACGAAACCCAACAGTGCCGTCAAGGACAACAGTCACTGCGGCACAATGTAGCAATACAATACTCAAAGCAGTCACTGTAGACCCCGATGACACTGTTGGGTTTCCTGCTAGAATACGCCTAGCACGAAACCCAACAGTGCCGTCAAGGACAACAGTCACTGCGGCACAATGTAGCAATACAATACTCAAAGCAGTCACTGTAGACCCCGATGACACTGTTGGGTTTCCTGCTAGAATACACCTAGCACGAAACCCAACAGTGCCGTCAAGGACAACAGTCACTGCGGCACAATGTAGCAATACAATACTCAAAGCAGTCACTGTAGACCCCGATGACACTGTTGGGTTTCCTGCTAGAATACGCCTAGCACGAAACCCAACAGTGCCGTCAAGGACAACAGTCACTGCGGCACAATGTAGCAATACAATACTCAAAGCAGTCACTGTAGACCCCGATGACACTGTTGGGTTTCCTGCTAGAATACACCTAGCACGAAACCCAACAGTGCCGTCAAGGACAACAGTCACTGCGGCACAATGTAGCAATACAATACTCAAAGCAGTCACTGTAGACCCCGATGACACTGTTGGGTTTCCTGCTAGAATACGCCTAGCACGAAACCCAACAGTGCCGTCAAGGACAACAGTCACTGCGGCACAATGTAGCAATACAATACTCAAAGCAGTCACTGTAGACCCCGATGACACTGTTGGGTTTCCTGCTAGAATACACCTAGCACGAAACCCAACAGTGCCGTCAAGGACAACAGTCACTGCGGCACAATGTAGCAATACAATACTCAAAGCAGTCACTGTAGACCCCGATGACACTGTTGGGTTTCCTGCTAGAATACGCCTAGCACGAAACCCAACAGTGCCGTCAAGGACAACAGTCACTGCGGCACAATGTAGCAATACAATACTCAAAGCAGTCACTGTAGACCCCGATGACACTATTGGGTTTCCTGCTAGAATACACCTAGCACGAAACCCAACAGTGCCGTCAAGGACAACAGTCACTGCGGCACAATGTAGCAATACAATACTCAAAGCAGTCACTGTAGACCCCGATGACACTGTTGGGTTTCCTGCTAGAATACGCCTAGCACGAAACCCAACAGTGCCGTCAAGGACAACAGTCACTGCGGCACAATACAGAGCAGGGAAATACTCACTAAACGCCTTTTTGGAGGATGCTGTGGCGCTGTCCCAGCCATCCATCAATGCTGCGGCCACCTCATTCCATAGCCGCCGGGTCACCACATTGTCCTTGTACAGCCGGTCACGGCTGTCCCACAACGGCGAACGCTCCTGGACCAGGCTGATGAGCTGCTCATTATCCAGGTAGACGTCTTCATCCCGTTGTGGAACCTAGACAAAACACATTCATTAGAATAATCAAATTTAAATTGAATAAAAAGTTACAAAAAAAGAAACAAAAAAAAGAGTAAAAATAGAAGATAAAAAATAAAGAACATTACAAATCATTTGATACTTACATTCCGTATCACCACCGGGACTTGGCTTCGCTGCTCCTGCTCTTCGCCCTCACTAGTCCCGTCCGCAGATGATGATGACGATGTCTTAAGAAAGTTGAAAAAAACGTAAGAGATTTGGAGAAGCAGCAGATATACTTACCAGATGCACGAAAATAATCACCTCACGGTCTGCTTGCGCCAATTCCTGCCGCGATGGGGAATACTCGGATTCTGAAGACATACTGCATGTAAAAATAATAAAAATCATTAGTACATACATAATTTAAAAGGACAGGCATATAATGTAATATACTCACATTCTTCGCTGATATAATGGGTTCTTGGTTGACTGTCTGCTCTTCAATCTGTCAGTGTAGTAGTGGCAGAGTTTTGGCAGGCACCTCCTTTATATAGACTTTTTTTTTTGACTTTAGAAGATTCTAACTAGGATAAAAAGTGGACACCACCCAAAAAACGCAGCGCTAAAAAAACGCATACCTGCGCATGCCAGTGCGCACGTATGCGCATCCATAGGCTATAATGGCCATTTTTAGCGCAAAACGTGCGCATACGTGCGCATGCGATTTTTTTCCAGGGCCAAAAAATGCAACATGCTGCGTCTGGAAAATACCAACGCACACCCCAAAAAAACGCAGCGCATGAAAATCGCATACATGCGCTTACAAGCGCGCAGGTATGCGCACCCATGTTAAATATAGGGGAAAAATCGCATGCGCACGTATACGTTTTTTTCCAGCGCTAAAAAACGCAAATGTGAAACCAGCCTTATATTGTCCTTTCAGTATTAACCCTTCATTCAACAAAATAGTATTGGCATCTGATAATTGTGTGATGTCCATGCTATAACATTACAGCAAGGGAATGATCATATCGCTAACATATAAAGAGATATAATCGGCGGTATTTTCTTATGATTGGAATAGTTGGCTGGTTCCTTGAAAAGGAACTGACAGGTCTGGAGATGTGGAGCCTTTGGCTGAGAGAACAGAAACGTTTCTTGAGTGCAGAGCATGGGTCTGCTGTGCAGGATCGAATCCGCATAGGAGAACATACATTAATTAGTATATGATCATCATTAATTAGTATATGATCATCTGCCTGAAATATAAGGAAAGTAAAAGTATAATATGTTGAATGAAGGGTTAATACTGAAAGGACAATATAAGTGCGGTTATATAAGAGATTTGTGTATGTTGTTCTGCTAATTGATATGATGTACCAAGAATTTTAGATTTTTATTGAGTATAATCATAATTTTATTATAATGTTTTACATTTTTTCTAGTGTGAAGTTTTACATATGTGTGTTTTTATAGAAGTGTGTTTTATAGATAAATTTTAGTGATTTTTGTGATTTTACATTATGTTGATAGTTAAGTGTGAATTTTTTTAAGTGCAATGAGCACCTACCTCACTTCCTGGGGGAGTTAGTATATAAGGAGAATGGAATGTGATGCCAGTGTAACTTTGCTCCTGAGGAAGTGTACAGTGTGTACACGAAACGCGTAGAGTTTATGGAATAAAAAGAAAGTTATAATCACTGCTTGGTCCTTGGATTAACTCCTTGTGAACTTTGGACTGGAACAGCGCGATCCTGAAAGCCGGACTTCTCTCCTTCCTATGTATGCAATTCTAGTGACCGGCTGATTGCTGCAGTTCATCGGATCCTACCCATTTGTGCTTATGGTTGTTGTGTTCCACACAACTGAACCAGGTGAGTGGATCCATATCTGTGAAACATTTATATCATTGGATAAGACCCTATTGTGCGCTTCTGTCTCCCCCTTTTTTTACGATTTTTGGACATACTAGTCATCACCTGGACTTGGAAAAAAGGCTGCTGGCCTCCCACGAACAGCCGCTGCGAGGAGTTCTATCTGCCGTGCTAGCATTCCTGTTGCTGTCGCCGGTGCTGCTGCTGTTGGAGCTGCTGCACCAACAGTTTATTTGCTTCCTGTTGTGTCAGCTGCTGCTATTGACTGACTTGCTGCTGCTGCTGTTGATGCTGCTGCTGTTGTTGGACCTGGACCCGGTGCTTGATAAGTTCATTTATGCTGTCTGTCGTCATCTCCTGGTTTATGGCCAATTTTACCCAGTACATGCGGTTTGTCCACAGTCGCTACCCATGTTCCTAGAACGTTGCCCGCATTCAAAGCACCACCTTTGGTAGATTGGCTCACTCAGCTGTACATAGAGGTAGACATGGGAATACTGTAACCCTTAAGTCCTTCACTGGTTTATTATATACATGCGGCATAAACCGTGGTGAAGTAAAAATAAACACAGCCAAAGACAGGAAAGCAAAACAAAGTGGAACACAAAGCACAGTTCTTGTGTTTCCAGGGATTCGCCCGCAAAGGGTTAGAAAAACACATGGTTCAGGTTAGCATAAACACGAACACTTCTCTGGAGCTAGCCTCTCCAGACACACTGAACACCGCTACAGATGGCCAACTATGTAAATCTCAGACTACACCCTGAGGTGGAGACAACCAGGTGAAAAACCGCCCACCCACTTTATGATTGTTCATGAAAACCCAGCCCTTTAAAAATGGGTAACTTGAGTGACAAGAGTAACTTGTTCCAAGCCTGTTCGTGGTAGCCATTTTGGAGCTGCCAGGTGTCTACGAATAGTTCACTCGTGACACATGCATGCCCATGCCATCACACTATCTCCACCATGTTATAGAGAGGATTTGGTGTGCTTTGGATTATGAGCCGTTCCAAGCATTCTCCATATGTTCTTCATCCCATCATTTTGGTACAGGATGATCTTAGTTTCATCAGTCCAAACAATGCTTTTCAAGAATTGTCCTGGCTTCTTTAGATACTTTTTGGCAAAATCTTATCTGGCCTTTCTATTTTTAAGGCGGATTAATGGTTTACACCTTGTGGTGAGCCCTCTGTATTTGCTCTCATGAAGTTTTCTCTTTATCGTAGACTTAATTACTACAATACCTACTTCCTAGAGAGTGCTCTTCAGTTGGACGGAGGTTGTAAAGAGGTTTTTCAGCACTGTTGTCTTCCATGGACATCCAGGCCTTTTTGAGTTTCGAAGCTCACAGTACGCGCTTCTTTTGCAAAATGAACCAAACTGTTGATTTGGCCACTTCTAACATTTCTGCTATTCCTTTGATGGATTTCTTCTTCTTTTCAGTGATGGAATGTTACTCTTCCATTATATCCTTTGACTGCATGTTGTGGATTCGCAGCAACAGTCCCAAATGCCAATGTCAAGGCTGGAATCAGTTCCAGACCTTTTACCTGCTTAAAAGAATATGGATTAATGAGGGAATAGCCAGCAAAGCCCATTAACCCCTTAATGTCTATGGACGTGCAGAGTCCATCATGGCAGGAGGTAACTTCCCGCACCATGATGGACTCTGCACGTTCTGCCTTTGAACTGTCACTGCGTGTAAACACGCAGTTTCAGTTCAGTGCCGACAGCTGTCTATGACAGCTGAGAGGCACAGCAAGGGGTGCAGGGACCCTTGCACTCGGTCCCTGCACCCACAGCGCTGTGATTGGTCAATCAATCTGACAGACCAAACACAGCAGTGATGAGCAGGAGAGGCTGAAATTTGAGCCTCTCCTGCCCTATATCAGTGTAGGAGCTCAGCGCTGCAGTGGCTGAGCATCCTGCACTGACAGCTAGGAGCGGAGCCCCCACCGTCCCTGGCTTTTAACCCCCTCACTGCTGCGATCGAGCATGATCGCAGTCTTCAGAGGGGGAGGCAGAGGGTAGGGGGCTCCCTCTGCCTCAGGTCGGCGTCCCCGCAATGTAATCGCGGGGCCTGACCTGTGCCATGATGACCCAGAGGTGTCATGACAACCTCCAGGTCATCTACCTACGGAAAGCTGGTGAGACCATGCTCACATCAAGGTGTCACCAGCTTTCAGCATTGGTATAATGCATTATAATGCTGGAGCATTGCAATGTATTATACCTAAAGTCAAAGCGAAAGTGAAAGTCCCATAAAGGGACAAGGTAAAAAAAATATTTTTTTAAAAAATATGTTCAAAAAAAATTATTAAAAAATAATGAAAAATAATTTTAAAAAAATCCCTAAAAATTACACATTTTTATGTAAAAAAAAATAAAATAAACAAAAACATACACGTTTGGTATCGCCACGTCCGTAAAAATAAAAATCCCATCTATAAAAGTGTCACCCTAGTTAACCCCTTCAGTGAACGCTGTAAAAAAAACACAAAAAAGTAGTAAATTATACTTTTTCCAAGCGGTATCATCATACCGCTTGGAAAAAGTGCAATAACACGCGATCAAAAAAACGGATATAAATAAACATGGTACCACTGACAACGACATCTTGTCCCGCAAAAAACAAGCTGCCATACAGCATCATCAGCAAAAAAATAAAAAAGTTATAGCTCGCAGAATAAAGTGATGCAAAAATATTTTTTCTATTATTATTATTATTATTTATTGTTATAGCGCCATTTATTCCATGGCGCTTTACATGTAAGGAGGGGTATACATAATAAAAACAAGTACAATAATGTTAAACAATACAAGTCATAACTGGTACAGGAGGAGAGAGGACCCTGCCCACGAAGGCTCACAATCTACAAGGGATGGGTGAGAATACAGTAGGCAAGGGTAGAGCTGGTCATGCAGCGGTTTGGTCGATCGGTGGTTACTGCAGGTTATAGGCTTGTCGGAAGAGGTGGGTCTTCAGGCTCTTTTTGAAGGTTTCGATGGTAGGTGAGAGTCTGATATGTTGTGGTAGAGAGTTCCAGAGTAGGGGTGATGCGCAAGAGAAATCTTGTCTGCGATTGTGGGAAGAGGAGATAAGAGGGGAGTAGAGAAGGAGATCTTGTGAGGATCGGAGGTTCCATGCAGGAAAGTACCGGGAGACGAGGTCACAAATGTATGGAGGAGACAGGTTGTGGATGGCTTTGTATGTCATGGTTAGGGTTTTGTACTGGAGTCTCTGGGCAGTGGGGAGCCAGTGAAGGGATTGACAGAGGGAAGAAGCTGGGGAATAGCGGGGGGACAGGTGGATTAGTCGGGCAGCAGAGTTTAGAATAGATTGGAGGGGTGCGAGAGTGTTCGAGGGGAGGCCACAGAGCAGGAGGTTGCAGTAGTCAAGGCAAGAGATGATGAGGGCATGGACTAGGGTTTGTCAGATTTTTGGTTGAGGAATGAACGGATTCGTGAAATATTTTTGAGTTGAAGTCGGCAGGAAGTGGAAAGGGCTTGGATATGTGGTTTGAAGGAGAGATCAGCGTCAAGGATTACCCCGAGTCAGCGAGCTTGTGGGACTGGGGAGAGTGGGCAGCCATTTACTGTAATGGATAGGTTCGTTGGGGGGGTCACGTGAGATGGGGGAAAGATGATGAATTCTGTTTTGTCCATGTTGAGTGTCAGAAATCTAGCGGAGAAGAAGGATGAAATAGTGGACAGACATTGAGGGATTCTGGTTAGTAGGGAGGTGATATCTGGTCCAGAGATGTAGATCTGTGTGTCATCAGCATAGAGATGATACTGAAAGCCATGAGATTCTATGAGCTGTCCCAGGCCAAAGGTGTAAATGGAGAAGAGCAGGGGTCCTAGGACTGAACCTTGTGGTACTCCGACAGATAGGGGGCGAGGTGAGGAGGTGGTGTGTGAGTGGGAGACGCTGAATGTCCGGTCTGTTAAGTATGATGAGATCCAGGATAGGGCCAAGTCTGTGATGCCAAGGGATGAGAGGGTCTGTAATAATAGGGAATGGTCCACTGTGTCAAAGACAGCCGACAGGTCCAGGAGGAGGAGGACAGAGTAGTGTCGCTTGCTCTTGGCGGTTAAGAGGTCATTGGTGACCTTAGTAAGGGCAGTTTCAGTGGAGTGGTGTGACCGGAAGCCAGATTGTAAGCGGTCGAAGAGGGAGCAAGAAGAGAGATGGGAGGACAGTTCAAGGTAGACGTGTTGATCCAGTAGCTTGGAGGCATAGGGGAGAAGTGATATAGGGCGATAGCTAGATACAGAGGATGGGTCAAGAGAGGGCTTTTTGAGGATAGGTGTGATGGAGGCATGTTTAAAGCTTGAGGGGAAAACACCAGTTGTTAGTGATAGGTTGAAGAGATGGGTTAGGGTTGGGATGAAGACTGTGGTGAGGTTTGGGATGAAGTGGGATGGGATCGGGTCAAGTGCACAGGTGGTGAGATATGATCTTGAGAGTAGAGTGGAGAGTCAATCTTCTGTAATGGTGGAGAAGTTGGTTTTGTAGGTGGAGGGCTGGGAGGTCGGGAGGAAGGGCTCTGGGGGTTGTTGACCAAAACTGTCTCTGATGTTATCAAACTTCTGCTTGAAAAATGAGGCAAAGTCTTCAGCTGAGATGAGTGGGGAGGGAGGAGGTGCTGGGGGACGGAGGAGAGAATTGAAGGTGTTGAATAACTGTTTGGGGTTGTGAGACAGGGAGGGTATGAGAGATGAGAAGTAGGTTTGTTTAGCTGTGGCGAGTGTGGTCTTGAAAGTAGTGAGGGACTGTTTGAATGCGATGAAGTGCTCGTTGGAGTGGGATCTTTTCCATCTGCGCTCAGCAGCCCTGGAAGCTCGCCTCAGTTCTTTGGTCAGGCTGGTGTGCCAGGGCTGTCTGTTGATTTTGCGAGCTTTGGTATGTGTAAGTGGGGCAGCAGATTCCAAAGCTACAGCTATTGTGGTGTTATATAGAGCAGCAGCGTCATCCGCATTGTGTAAGGAACTTATATCTGTGAGAGGGAGGAGGGATTCAGAGAATGAGTGTAGGTCAAGGTGTTTAAGATTTCTGCGAGGGTGTGAAAGTTTGTGGGGAGGGGATGTAGACGTGGAGTGGAGAGGGAAGAGAATGTGAGAAGGTTGTGGTCAGAGAGAGGAAGAGGAGAGTTATAGAAGTTAGATAGGGAGCAGAGGTGGGTGAAGATGAGGTCTAGTGTGTGGTCATCTTTGTGGGTGGCTGCAGAAGACCATTGAGTGAGGCCGAAGGAGGAAGTGAGAGATAGAAGTTTAGTGGAAGCTGAGAGGGAAGTGTCAATGGGGGTGTTGAAGTCGCCCATGATGATAGTAGGGATGTCTGCGGAAAGGAAATGAAGTAGCCAGGTGGTGAAGTGGTCAAAGAAGGTGGTGGCTGGCCCTGGCGGGTGGTAGATGACAGCCAGTTGGAGGTTGGAGGGGGAGTAGATGCGCACAGAGTGCACCTCAAAGGAAGGGAGGGTAATAGAGGGTGGCAGTGGGATTGGGGTGAAGGAGCAGGTATCTGACAGGAGAAAATCAACTCCTCCACCATGTTTGCTGCTGGGGCGGGGGGTGTGAGAAAGGTGGAAGCCACCATATGAAAATGCAGCAGGAGAGGCTGTGTCAGAAGGGGTGAGCCAGGCTTCGGTGATGGCGAGGAAGGAAAGTTTTGTAGTAACAAAAAGATCATGGATTTAGGAAAGCTTGTTGCAGACAGAGCAAGCGTTCCACAGAGCTCCTGTTAGTGGGACTGGGGAAGCGGGGGCTGGGTGAATGGGTATAAGGTTGGAGTGGTTACAGAAGGTTGTGATAGAGCGTGGATGGGAGGTAGAAATGACTGTGGGAATGTGGTGAGGAGGACCAGGATTTGGAGAGATATCACCAGCAGTGAGAAGGAGCAGAGAAAGTGTTAGCAAGTGGGAGCAGGAGAGGGCATGAGGGGGCTGTCTGTGTTTGGAGACAGGATTGTATGTTAAGGAACAGTTTTGAGGAGGAGGTGAAGTGGATGGGGAGGATTGAAGAAGAGATGAACAGTTCCTTACTAGGAGTAGGGATTAGGGGAATTAGCAGTAAGTGAAGGATTATAGGGGTGAAAGTGAAAACAAACAGAAACATTGTTTACAGTGACTGTGTACAGTTACCTTCAGTTCCCTTCTGGTTTTAATTCTAAAATGTATCTTCACAATTCTAGGACACACTTATAGGAATCACACTGCAGACTGAAGTATATGCAGACTTGAGCTATGCAATATATGTACAACTAAATGCATTCAGGTGCGAAGCAGAGAGGAGTGGTCTCTGCTCATCTTGGTCAGACAATTAAGAGTGGACCAGATGCATATGATCAAGCCAGAGTAAACAAGGTCATAAATACACTGGGGTAAGCTGGGGTTAGCTGAAAGGCATACCATGTGAATGCTAGGTGCAGAGGCAAGTATATGTGCAAAGCTTGGTGATGTACTATGTGCACTTCATAGACAGACAGCAGGAGAGCAGGAGAGCTGCTATAAAAGTTTTTATTGTGTAAAAAACACGAAAACATAAAAAAAGATATAAATGAGGTATTGCTGTAATCGTAGTGACCCGAAGAATAAAGCTGCCATACTAATTTTACCACATGCGGAACGGAGGGGAAAAAAAAAAAGCATTCCTAAATTGCTGGTTTTTGCTCATTCAAAAAATTAACAGAAAAATCAGAATAGAAAGCGATCAAATAAGTTATGTGCACCAAAATGGTACCAATAAAAACATCAGCTCTTCCCGCAAAAATCAAGCCCACAAATGACTCTGTAGGCCAAAATGTGGAAAAATTATAGCTCATTAAAGATCATTTTTGTGGAAAAAAATATGATTTTTTAATTTTCACAGCTCTGCGTTATAAACTTCTGTGAAGCACTTGGGGGTTCAAAGTGCTCACTACACATCTAGAGAAGCTCCATGGGGGGTCTAGTTTCCAAAATGGGGTCACTTGTGGGGGGTTTCCACTGTTTTGGCACATCAGGGGCTCTGCAAACGCAACATGACACCCGTAGAACATTCCATCAAAGTCTGCATTCCAAAACGGCGCTCCTTCCCTTCTGAGCTCAGCCATGCGCCCAAACAGTGGATCCACCCCACATATGGGGTATCAGCGTACTCAGGACAAATTGAACCACAACTGTTGGGGTCCTATTTCTCCTGTTACCCTTGGAAAAATAAATATTTGGGGGCAAAAAGATCATTTTTGTGGAAAAAAAAAGGATTTTTTTATTTTCACGGCTCTACGTTATAAACTTCTGTGATTACAAAGGAGGTTTATGGATTAAACGTGCGCTGCTTGACAGATCACTCCTTCCAGATTGCGTTAATTGTACTTTAATTTCCCAACGCGTTTCGAAGTCTACACTTCTTCCTCAGGGGATGACATGTACAGACAGACAAGGCTATCACCGGTTTTATACATACAAAATTTAAAATTTGGCACCAAAGGTCACATGTTACAGGGAAAAAGAAGTCAAAGTTCATCAGTAAGAGAATGTAAAAAATATATAAAAATATATTGCTTAAAAGACAATTGATTATTTTTATTCTTTTCAGATTATTTAAAAACAGAAAAATCATGAATTCAAAGAAAAAAGGAAAAAAGAAAAAAATGAAAAAAGAGAGCTAGTATCGAAGAAAAGGGGGAGAGGTGGAGCAAGAAACCAAAGCTCAAACCACCACACCAAGAGAGCAGGCGAAGAACAATGAAAAAAGAGAAAAAGGCACGAAGACTTACTTGTATAAGAATTCAACAAAAACTTTTTTAATTATACTTTTTGAAAAAATATGAAAGTTTTGAATAAAATATGTTGAATAAAATATTTTGAATAAAATATGATATAAAAATAAAAATAGTTGAGAACACGTCATTAGTACTTGGGAACGAAATAAGTATATAAAAAACTGTGCATATAAAAATGTATATGTATGTACATAAAGTACATGACAAATACATGAAAAGTGTATAAAAATACATACTTAAAAAATACTGGAAAAAGTACATGATAAAAGTTTAGGGGTGGAACAGAAAAGCGCTCCCCAGGGATGAAGGAGCCTGACTAGACAGGATCGGTGGCTCACAAGGGAAGAAAACTTATCCCGAAGGAGAGGAAACATCCAAGATGCATTAGGACGCAGGATCGCATCCAAAAGGGGAAAGAGAACGGTGGAACCACACGTGCTCACATCGCGGGACAAGAAAAAAATTATTATAGTGTGTGGGGAAATCAACTTGTCAGCACAACAAATAATAATTTTTGGAACACCGGACACTGCAACAGGTAAAATACACGAGAGGCAGAGGCATATCAAACAAAACATACAATGACCAAAACTAATAAAAAAATTAATAAAAAAAGCCAAAAAATCGCAATAGTAAAAACACAATGAGAATTGATGATTAATAGAAACCCATCTTATTGGAGAGGATAAAGAACCACTATAATTGTTAGAAACGGAAAATGCGACCTTAATATGGTCTTACAAAAAAACTTCCGTTATTTCGTTAAGACCGTTTGGTCTTAGGGTATTTAGCCTATAAATCCAAAAGACTTCCTTCCTATTCAATAACCCTATTCTATCAGGGGTATTATCTGGTATATGCTCAATAGGGCTGATTTTTAAACCATTTGGATTTCTATTATGTTCTACAGTGCAGTGTCTAGAAAGGCCATGTTGCAAGAAACCTCTTTTAATATTATATCTGTGGGAGTTAATTCTTAAATGTAACGGTTGAACCGTCCTACCCACGTATTGTTTTCCACATTCACATTCAATAAGATAGACCACAAAATCGGTGGTACAATTTAGAAATTCCTTAACCTCTTCACGACCGCCCACAGTAGATAAACGTTGGCGCTTGCTGGGCTTTGTGCAGCGCCGACGTTTATCTACTGTCGGCGGTTTTGTGCCCCCCGGGACCCCCACATACCTTACAACGCGGGGATCCCGGTGCGCAATGCATGCTGGGACCCCCGACGTCATCGAGACCTGACTGGTTCAGGTCCCGATGACGTCAGCGTCACAGCAGCCAATGGGAGTGATCGCTGGGAAAGCTGCTTGTTTCCCGGCGATCTCTCTCATTGTAACGCGGCTTCTCCCTCTGATCTAACACTGACAGCTGATCAGAGGTGAAGCAGCGTTATTGTGTGACTAGATCGCTGCCTGGCACAGCTGATCGCTGCCTGGCACATCTTGTCACACAGTAACGCTGCTTCAACTCTGATCATCTGTCATTGTGAGATCAGAGGAGAAGTCGCGTTATTATGTGCCAGGCAGCGATCTTGTCACATAGTAACGCTGCTTCTCCTCTGATCTCACACTGACAGATGATCAGAGGTGAAGTGGCGTTACTATGAGTCAGATCGCAGGGCAGCGATCTTGTGACAAAAATAAAAAAAAAGTTAAAAAAAAAAATGCAGGGGCTAGGGCTAGGGTTAGGGTTAGGGCTAGGGCTAGGGCTAGGGTTAGGGTTAGGGTTAGGGCTAGGGCTAGGGTTAGGGTTAGGGTTAGGGCTAGGGCTAGGGCTGGGATTAAGGTTATGGGTGTGTTGGTGTTAGGTTTGTGGTTAGGGTTATGGTTAGGGCTGAGATTATGGTTAGGGGTGTGTTGGGGTTAGGGTTGGAATTAGAATTGGGGGTTTCCACTGTTTAGGTACATCAGGGGCTCTGTAAATGCAATATGACGCCCGCAGACCATTCCATCAAAGTCTGCATTTCAGAACGTCACTACTTCCCTTCCGAGCCCCACCGTGTGCCCAAACAGTAGTTTTCTCCCACATATGGGGTACCAGCGTACTCAGGACTCAGGACAAATTGGACAACAACTCTTAGGGTCCAATTTCTCCCGTTACCCTTGTGAAAATAAAAATTGGGGGCTAAAAGATCATTTTTGTGGAAAAAAAATGATTTTTTTATTTTCACGCCTCTACATTATAAACTTTACTGAAACACTTGGGGGTTCAAAGTGCTCACCACACATCTATATAAGTTCCTTGGGGGGTCTAGTTTCCAAAATGGGGTCACTTGTGTGGGGTTTCCACTGTTTAGGTACATCAGGGGCTCTGCAAACGTGACATGACACCCGAAGACCATTCCATCAAAGTCTGCATTTCAGAACGTCACTACTTCCCTTCCGATCCCCACCGTGTGCCCAAACAGTAGTTTTCTCCAACATATGGCGTACCAGCGTACTCAGGACAAATTGGACAACAACTCTTAGGGTCCAATTTCTCCTGTTACCCTTGTGAAAATAAAAATTGGGGGCTAAAAGATCATTTTTGTGGAAAAAAAAATGATTTTTTTATTTTCACGCCTCTACATTATAAACTTTACTGAAACACTTGGGGGTTCAAAGTGCTCACCACACATCTAGATAAGTTCCTTGGGGGTCTAGTTTCCAAAATCGGGTCACTTGTGTGGGGTTTCCACTGTTTAGGTACATCAGGGGCTCTGCAAACGCGACATGACACCCACAGACCATTCCATCAAAGTCTGCATTTCAGAACGTCACTACTTCCCTTCCGAGCCCCACCGTGTGCCCAAACAGTAGTTTTCTCCAACATATGGCATGCCAGCATACTCAGGACAAATTGGACAACAACTCTTAGGGTCCAATTTCTCCTGTTACCCTTGTGAAAATAAAAATTGGGAGCTAAAAGATCATTTTTGTGGAAAAAAAATGATTTTTTTATTTTCACGCCTCTACATTATAAACTTTACTGAAACACTTGGGGGTTCAAAGTGCTCACCACACATCTATAAAAGTTCCTTGGGGGGTCTAGTTTCCAAAATGGGGTCACTTGTGTGGGGTTTCCACTGTTTAGGTACATCAGGGGCTCTGCAAACGCGACATGACACCCGCAGACCATTCCATCAAAGTCTGCATTTCAGAACGTCACTACTTCCCTTCCGATCCCCACCGTGTGCCCAAACAGTAGTTTTCTCCAACATATGGCGTACCAGCGTACTCAGGACAAATTGGACAACAACTCTTAGGGTCCAATTTCTCCTGTTACCCTTGTGAAAATAAAAATTGGGGGCTAAAAGATCATTTTTGTGGAAAAAAAATGATTTTTTTTTATTTTCACGGCTCTACATTATAAACTTTAGTGAAACACTTGGTGGTTCAAAGTGCTCACCACACATCTAGATAAGTCCCTTGGGGGGTCTAATTTCCAAAATGGGGTCACTTGTGGGGGGTTTCCACTGTTTAGGTACATCAGGGGCTCTCCAAATGCGACATGGCATCCGATCTCAATTCCAGCCAATTCTGCATTGAAAAAGTCAAACGGCACTCCTTCCGTTCTGAGCTCTGCCGTGTGCTCAAACAGTGGTTTAGCCCCACATACGGGGTATTGGCGTATTCGGGAGAAATTGCACAAAAAATTTAGTGGTTCATTTTCTCTTTTTACACTTGTGAAAATAAAAAAAAATGGTTTTGAAGTAAAATGTTTGTGAAAAAAAGTTAAATGTTTATTTTTTCCTTCCATATTCCATTCATTCATGTGAAGCACCTGAAGGGTTAATAAACTTCTTGAATGTGGTTTTGAGTACATTGAGAGGTGCAGTTTATAGAATGGTGTCAATTTTGGGTATTTTCTGTCGTATTGACCCCCCAAACTCACTTCAAATGTGAGGTGGTCCCTAAAAAAAATGGTGTTGCAAATTTTGTTGTAAAAATGAGAAATCGCTGGTCAACTTTTAACCCTTATAACTTCCTAAAAAAAAAAAATTATGTTTCCAAAATTGTGCAGATGTAAAGTAGACATGTGGGAAATGTTATTTATTAACTATTTTGTGCGATATCACTCTCTGATTTAAGGGCATAAAAATTAAAAGTTTGAAAATTGCAAAATTTTCTAAATTTTTGCCAAATTTTGATTTTTTTAACAAATAAGTGCAGATCATATCTAAAAATTTTTACCACCATCATGAAGTACAATATGTCATGAGAAAACAATGTCAGAATCAGTAGGATCCGTTGAAGCGTTCTAGAGTTATGACCTCATAAAGTGACACTGGTCAGAATTGAAAAAATTGGCCCGGTCACGAAGGCAAAAACAGGCTCGGGTACGAAGGGGTTAATAGGAAAACATTCATGGGTACTAGTAGATTTGAAACATTTATCCTTATGTGCAATATAAGTACAACATAAACAATTCTTCTTGCCACATTTATAAATGCCTTTAAGGGTGGTTTTGTACATGGGGATAATTTTATTGTTGGCATTAATATTTTTTAAACGGCTTGGGGCTACCACACTTTTGATGGTAGGAGCTCTTCTGAACGTAACACCAGGGCTGTCAGGGAGAAATTTCTGTAGGATGGGATCATTTAGTAAAATATGCCAATTATTGCTCAGAATCCTTCTAATTTTAATATGTTCAGCACAAAATTGAGTAATGAAATTAGTCGTGAATTTTTTGCTTTCAGGTTTGATTGTTCTAGTTCCATTAATTAGACACTCTTCAGACAAATTAATGCATTTGTTAAAAGCATTCTTAAGTAAATTGTCAGGATATTTTTTCTCAATAAACCTGTTTTTTAATATTTCTGCTTGATCCTTAAAGACCTTCGTGTCAGTGCAATTTTTTTCTAATTCTTCTAAATTGATTTTCAGGGATGTTCCTTAGCCATTTTCCAAAATGACCACTGCTGAAGGGTATATAGCTGTTTGTATATACATTTTTAAAGAATGTTTTGGTTAAAATTCTATTATCCTCAATATAGATAGTTATGTCTAGAAAATTGATGAAATTTTTGTCATATGTCGTTGAAAAAGATAAACCCCAAATATTGTTGTTAAGATCAGAGATAAAATCATCAATATTATTTCCAGAATTGTCCCATATACAAAACAGGTCATCTATATACCTCTTATACAAAATACAATTGTTGTGCCATCTCGAATTAAAAATATAGGATTCTTCAAAGACCCCCATGAATATATTGGCGTAAGTTGGTGCAACTTTCGAGCCCATCGCAGTCCCAAGCTGCTGATGGTATAAGATTCCATCGAAGGTGAAATAATTATTATTCAAAATAAAATTCATGCCTTTTAGTAGAAATTTTTTTAGGTCCTTGCTCAATCTATTATCTTTTAATAAAATCTTATTGAAACAGGCGAGACCCAAGTTATGTGGAATATTTGAATATAAAGAGGATACATCCATGGTTACAAATATATAATGCGATTTCCATTCAATTGGTTGTAAGAATTGAATTAATTGGGTAGAATCTTTGATGAAACTCTTTAATAGAGGGACATGTGAAACCATTATTCTGTCGATAAAATGTGATAAATTGCTGGTCAAAGAATCAATGCCTGAAATAATTGGTCTCCCAGGCGGGTTTACAAGATTATTATGAATTTTTGGAAGATGATAAAAGAAAGGGGTCCGTGGGTTCATAATATTAAGGAACTTCAATTCATTGTTATCAAATATATTATTGTTTTTACCCTCCAGAATTAATTTATCATAGATCACTTTAGCCCTAGCCAGGGTATCAAAGGGAATTTTTTTGTAATATTTTTCATCTGATAGTATTTTGAGAGCTTCATCGCAATAATCTTTTCTGTTCTGAATTACTATCCCACCACCCTTATCTGCTGGGCGTATCACAATATCGGTATTGGATTGTAGTGATTTCAAGGCTATTTTTTCATCCTTAGTTAAATTATGTTTGTATCTTTTTTCATAAAAATCTTATTTCACCTTCGATGGAATCTTATACCATCAGCAGCTTGGGACTGTGATGGGCTCGAAAGTTGCACCAACTTACGCCAATATATTCATGGGGGTCTTTGAAGAATCCTATATTTTTAATTCGAGATGGCACAACAATTGTATTTTGTATAAGAGGTATATAGATGACCTGTTTTGTATATGGGACAATTCTGGAAATAATATTGATGATTTTATCTCTGATCTTAACAACAATATTTGGGGTTTATCTTTTTCAACGACATATGACAAAAATGTCATCAATTTTCTAGACAAAACTATCTATATTGAGGATAATAGAATTTTAACCAAAACATTCTTTAAAAATGTAGATACAAACAGCTATATACCCTTCAGCAGTGGTCATTTTGGAAAATGGCTAAGGAACATCCCTGAAAATCAATTTAGAAGAATTAGAAAAAATTGCACTGACACGAAGGTCTTTAAGGATCAAGCAGAAATATTAAAAAACAGGTTTATTGAGAAAAAATATCCTGACAATTTACTTAAGAATACTTTTAACAAATGCATTAATTTATCTCAAGAGTGTCTAATTAATGGAACTAGAACAATCAAACCTGAAAGCAAAAAATCACGACTAATTTCATTACTCAATTTTGTGCTGAACATATTAAAATTAGAAGGATTCTGAGCAATAATTGGCATATTTTACTAAATGATCCCATCCTACAGAAATTTCTCCCTGACAGCCCTGGTGTTACGTTCAGAAGAGCTCCTACCATCAAAAGTGTGGTAGCCCCAAGCCGTTTAAAAAATATTAATGCCAACAATAAAATTATCCCCATGTACAAAACCACCCTTAACCCCTTCACCCCCAAGGGTGGTTTGCACGTTCATGACCGGGCCAATTTTTACAATTCTGACCACTGTACCTTTATGAGGTCATAACTCTGGAACGCTTCCATGGATCCCGGTGATTCTGACATTGTTTTCTCGTGACATATTGTACTTCATGTTAGTGGTAAAATTTCATTCAAATAACTTGCGTTTATTTGTGAAAAAAATGGAAATTTGGCAAAAATTTTGAAAATTTCGCAATTTTCCAACTTTGAATTTTTATGCCCTTAAATCACAGAGATACGGCACACAAAAACTTGATAAGTAACATTTCCCACATGTTTACTTTACATCAGCACAATTTTGGAACCAAAATTTTTTTTTGTTAGGAAGTTATAAGGGTTAAAAGTTGACCAGCGATTTCTCATTTTTACAACACCATTTTATTTTTAGGACCACATCACATTTGAAGCCACTTTGAGGGGTCTATATGATAGAAAATACCCAAAAGTGACACCATTCTAAAAACGGAACCCCTTAAGGTGCTCAAAACCACATTCAAGAAGTTTATTAACCCATTAGGTGCGTCACAGGAATTTTTTTGAATATTTAAAAAGAAATGAACATCTAACTTTTTTTCACAAAAAAAATACTTCAGGTTCAATTTTTTTTATTTTACCAAGGGTAACAGGAGAAATTGGACTGCAAAAGTTATTGTGCAATTTGTCCTGAGTACGCTGATACCTGATTTGTGGGGGGGAACGACTGTTTCGGCGCATGGCAGAGCTCAGAATGGAAGGAGCGCCGTTTGACTTTTTCAATGCAAAATTGGCTGGAATTCAGATCGGACGCCATGTCACGTTTGGAGAGTCCCTGATGTACCTAAACAGTGGAAACCCCCTACAAGTGATCCCATTTTGGAAACTAGACCCCCCAAGGAACTTATCTAGATATGTGGTGAGAACTTTGAACCCACAAGGGCTTTACAGAAGTTTATAACGTACAGCGGTACAATTAAAAAATCATATTTTTTCCACAAAAATAATCTTTTCACCCTCAATTCTTATTTTTCCAAGGGTAACAGGACCCTAAAAGTTATTGTGCAATTTGTCCTGAGTACTCTGATACCCCACATGTGGGGGTAAACCACTATTTGGGCGCATGGCAGAGCTCGGAAGGGAAGCAGCGCCATTTGACGTTTTTGGCTGGAATTGAGATCGGACACCATGTCGCGTTTGGAAAACCCCTGATGTACCAAAACAGTGGAAATCCCCCACAAATGACACCATTTTGGAAACTAGACCCCCTAAGGAACTTATCTAGATGTGTGGTGAGAACTTTGAACCCCCATGGGCTTCACAGAAGTTTATAACATAAAGCCATACAATTAAAAAATCATATTTTTTCCACAAAAATGATCTTTTCACCCTCAATTCTTATTTTTCCAAGGGTAACAGGACCCTAAAAGTTATTGTGCAATTTGTCCTGAGTACGCTGATACCCCACATGTGGGGGTAAACCACTATTTGGGCGCATGGCAGAGCTTGGAAGGGAAGCAGCGCCATTTGACGTTTTTGGCTGGAATTGAGATCGGACACCATGTCGCGTTTGGAAAACCCCTGATGTACCAAAACAGTGGAAATCCCCCACAAATGACACCATTTTGGAAACTAGACCCCCTAAGGAACTTATCTAGATGTGTGGTGAGAACTTTGAACCCCCATGGGCTTCACAGAAGTTTATAATGCCCAGGCGTGAAAATAAATAATTCGTATTTTTTCCACAAACATGATCTTTTAGTCACCATTTTTTTATTTTCCCAAGGGTACCAGGAGAAATTGGACCACAAAAGTTGTTGTCCAATTTGTCCTGAGTATGCTGATACCCCATATGTGGGAGAAAACTACTGTATGGGCACACGTCGGGGCTCGGAAGGGAAGTAGTGACGTTTTGGAATGCAGACTTTGATGGAATGGTCTGCGGGTGTCATGTTGCCTTTTGAGAGCCCCTAATGTACCTAAACAGTGGAAACCCCCCACAAATGACACCATTTTGTAAACTAGACCCCCCAAGGAACTTATCTAGATGTGTGGTGAGCACTCAGAACCCCCCAGTGCTTCACAGAAGTTTATAACGCCCGGGCGTGAAAATAAAAAAATTGTATTTTTTCCACAAACATGATCTTTTAGTCACCATTTTTTTATTTTCCCAAGGGTACCAGGAGAAATTGGACCCCAAAAGTTGTTGTCCAATTTGTCCTGAGTATGCTGATACCCCATATGTGGGAGAAAACTACTGTATGGGCACACGTCGGGGCTCGGAAGGGAAGTAGTGACGTTTTGGAATGCAGACTTTGATGGAATGGTCTGCGGGTGTCATGTTGCCTTTGGAGAGCCCCTAATGTACCTAAACAGTAAAAAACCCCCACAAATGACACCATTTTGTAAACTAGACCCCCCAAGGAACTTATCTAGATGTGTGGTGAGCACTTTGAACCCCCCAGTGCTTCACAGAAGTTTATAACGCCCGGGCGTGAAAATAAAAAATTCGTATTTTTTCCACAAACATGATCTTTTAGTCACCATTTTTTTATTTTCCCAAGGGTACCAGGAGAAATTGGACCACAAAAGTTGTTGTCCAATTTGTCCTGAGTATGCTGATACCCCATATGTGGGAGAAAACTACTGTATGGGCACACGTCGGGGCTCGGAAGGGAAGTAGTGACGTTTTGGAATGCAGACTTTGATGGAATGGTCTGCGGGTGTCATGTTGCCTTTGGAGAGCCCCTAATGTACCTAAACAGTGGAAACCCCCCACAAATGACCCCATTTTGAAAACCAGACCCACTAAGGAACTTATCTAGATGTGAGGTGAGCACTTTGAACCCCCAAGGGCTTCACTGAAGTTTATAATGCCAGGGCATGAAAATAAAAAAATCGTATTTTTTCCAGAAACATAATCAATTAGTCCCCAATTTTTTCATTTTCCCAAGGGTAACAGGAGAAATTGGACCCCCAAAAGTTGTTGTCCAATTTGGCCTGAGTACGCTGACACCCCATATGTGGGAGAAAACTACTGTATGGACACACGTCGGGGCTCGGAAGGGAAGCAGTGACGTTTTGGAATGCAGACTTTGATGGAATGGTCTGCGGGTGTCATGTGCGTTTGGAGAGCCCCTGATGTACCTAAACTATTGAAACTCCCCACAAGTGACCCCATTTTGGACACTAGACCCCCCACGGAACTTATCTAGATGTGTGGTGAGCACTTTGAACCCCCAAGTGCTTCACAGAAGTTTATAACACTCGGACGTGAAAATAAAAAAATCATTTTTTTCCACAAAAATGATATTTTTGCCCCCAATTTTTTATTTTCCTAAGGGTAACAGGAGAAATTGGACCCCAAAAATTGTTTTGCAATTTGTCCTGAGTAGGCTGATACCCTACATGTGGGGGTAAAACACTGTTTGGGCGCATGGCAGAGCTTGGAAGGGAAGGAGCACCATTTGACTTTTTCAACTCAGAATTGGCTGGAATTGAGATCAGACGCCATGTTGCATTTGGAGAGCCCCTGATGTGCCCAAACAGTGGAAACCCCCAATTATAACTCCAACCCTAACCCCAACACACCCCTAACCCTAATCTGAGCCCTAACCCTAGCCCTAACCCTAGCCCTAACCCTAGCCCTAACCCTAACCCTAAGGCTGTGTGCACACGCTGCGGATTTTGCTGCGGTTCCGCAGCGGTTTTGGCTGCTGTGGACCCGCAGCAGAAACTGCTGCAGTGTACAGTACCATGATTCCCTATGTGAATCAAAAACCGCAGTGCAGACGGTGCGGAATTTTCCGCGTGGATTATCTGCGGTTTTCAATCCGCAGAAAGAATTGACATGTCAATTCTTTCTGCGGATTCTCCTGCGGTTTACCATCTCCTCTATTGAGGAGATGAAAAACCGCAGGACAAAACCGCAGAGCAATCCGCAGGTAAAACCGCAGGTCTTTTGACCTGCGGTTTCACCTGCGGATTTTACAAAATCCGCGCGGATGAATCCGCACCTAATCCGCAGCGTGTGCACACAGCCTTACCCTAACGGGAAAAATGGAGATAAATACTTTTTTTTTAGTTTTATTATTTTTCCCTAACTAAGGGGGTGATAACGGGGGGTTTGACTTACTATTTATGGCGGTTTTTATGTTTGGTGACTGTCACACGCTAAAAGACGCTTTTTATTGTAAAATAGTTTTTGCATCACCACATTTTGAGAGCTATAATTTTTCCGTCTTTTGACCCACTGAGTCATGTGAGGTCTTATTTTTTGTGGGACGAGTTGACGTTTTTATTGGTACCATTTTCGGGCACGTGAAATTTTTTGATCGCTTTTTATTCCGATTTTTGGGACGCAGAATGAAGAAAAACCAGCGTTTCATGAATTTCTTTTGGGGGGGTGCGTTTACACCGTTCCGCGTGCGGTAAAATTGATAAAGCGGTTTTATTCTTCGGGTCAGTACGGTTACAGCGATACCTCATTTAGGTCTTTTTTTATGTTTTTGTCGGTTTTATGCAATGAAAACTATTTTATATAAAAAATAATTATTTTTGCATCGCTTTATTCTGCGAGCTATAACTTTTTTATTTTTTCGCTGATGATGCTGTGTGGTGGCTCATTTTTTGCGGGACAAGATGACGTTTTCAGCGGTACCATGGATATTTATATGCGTCTTTTTGATCACGCGTTATTACACTTTTTGTTTGGCGGTATGATAATAAATCATTATTTTTTGCTTCGTTTTTTATTTTTATTTTTTAAGGGGTTCGCTAAAAGGGTTAACTAATGGACAGTTTTATAGGGTGGGTCATTACGGACGCGGCGATACCTAATATGTGTACTTTTATTGTTTGTTTTTTTTATTATTTCCAAAAAATGGATTTATTGAGGGAATTTTTTTTTTTTTTTTCTAATTTATTTGGCGATTTTTTTTAATTTATTTTTACATTTTTTTTTAATTTTTTTTTTACTTTATTACATAGTCCCAGGTGGGACATCACTGTCCTGTGACAGATCGCTGATCTGTCACATCACAGATCACTGTGACAGATCAGCAATCTGTCACAGGCATTGAAGAAGACTTCCTCTTGCCTGCGCTTTGCAGGCACTGAGGAAGCCAGCTTCCTCAGGTCCCCGAAGGCCCACGTCGCCATCTTGGATCCGGGGGCCTGGAGGATAGGAGCCCCCTGCAGCAGCGCTGCACATTGCGCTGCCGTGGGGGGCTCAGGGAAGCACGGAGGGAGCCCCCTCCCGATGCTTCCCTTTAACTCCCGGTACACCGCGATCATGTTTGATCGCGGTGTGCAAGGGGTTAACGTGTCGGGGGCGGTCCGTGACCGCCCCTGACACATAGTGCCGGGTGTCAGCTGTGATAATCAGCTGACACCCGGCCGCGATCAGCGGCGCTCACCACGTGGGCGCCGCTGATCGCGGTAGACGTACTATCCCGTCCACGGTCATACGGGCCCGGGTACCGTGGACGGGATAGTACGTCGGATGTCAGGAAGGGGTTAAAGGCATTTATAAATGTGGCAAGAAGAATTGTTTATGTTGTACTTGTATTGCACATAAGGATAAATGTTTCAAATCTACTAGTACCCATGAATGTTTTCCTATTAAGGAATTTCTAAATTGTACCACCGATTTCGTGGTCTATCTTATTGAATGTGAATGTGGAAAACAATACGTGGGTAGGACGGTTCAACCGTTACATTTAAGAATTAACTCCCACAGATATATTATTAAAAGAGATTTCTTGCAACATGGCCTTTCTAGACACTGCACTGCAGAACATAATAGAAATCCAAATGATTTAAAAATCAGCCCTATTGAGCATATACCAGATAATACCCCTGATAGAATAGGGTTATTGAATAGGAAGGAAGTCTTTTGGATTTATAGGCTAAATACCCTAAGACCAAGCGGTCTTAACGAAATAACGGAAGTTTTTTTGTAAGACCATATTAAGGTCGCATTTTCCGTTTCTAACAATTATCGTGGTTCTTTATCCTCTCCAATAAGATGGGTTTCTATTAATCATCAATTCCCATTGCGTTTTTACTATTGCGATTTTTTGGCTTTTTTTATTAATTTTTTTATTAGTTTTGGTCATTGTATGTTTTGTTTGATATGCCTCTGCCTCTCGTGTATTTTACCTGTTGCAGTGTCCGGTGTTCCAAAAATTTTTATTTGTTGTGCTGACAAGTTGATTTCCCCACACACTATAATAATTTTTTTCTTGTCCCGCGATGTGAACACGTGTGGATCCAACGTTCTCTTTCCCCTTTTGGATGCGATCCTGCGTCCTCATGCATCTTGGATGTTTCCTCGCCTTCGGGATAAGTTTTCATCCCTTGTGAGCAACAGATCCTGTCTAGTCAGGCTCCTTCATCCCTGGGGAGCGCTTTTCTGTTCCACCCCTAAACTTTTATCATGTACTTTTTCCAGTATTTTTAAGTATGTATTTTTATACACTTTTCATGTATTTGTCATGTACTTTATGTACATACATATACATTTTTATATGCACAATTTTTTATATACTTATTTAGTTCCCAAGTACTAATGACGTGTTCTCAACTATTTTTATTTTTATATCATATTTTATTCAAAATATTTTATTCAACATATTTTATTCAAAACTTTCATATTTTTTCAAAAAGTATAATTAAAAAAGTTTTAGTTGAATTCTTATACAAGGAAGTCTTCGTGCCTTTTTCTCTTTTTTCATTGTTCTTCGCCTGCTCTCTTGGTGTGGTGGTTTGAGCTTTGGTTTCTTGCTCCACCTCTCCCCCTTTTCTTCGGTTCGATACTAGCTCTCTTTTTTCATTTTTTTCTTTTTTCCTTTTTTCTTTGAATTCATGATTTTTCTGTTTTTAAATAATCTGAAAAGAATAAAAATAATCAATTGTCTTTTAAGCAATATATTTTTATATATTTTTTACATTCTCTTACTGATGAACTTTGACTTCTTTTTCCCTGTAACATGTGACCTTTGGCGCCAAATTTTAAATTTAGTATGTATAAAACCGGTGATAGCCTTGTCTGTCTGTACATGTCATCCCCTGAGGAAGAAGTGTAAACTTCGAAACGCGTTGGGAAATTAAAGTACAATTAACGCAATCTGGAAGGAGTGATCTGTCAAGCAGCTCACGTTTAATCCATAAACCTTCTCCTTTGTAATCTGATGATTCGTGGTCACGGAGTGGCCCTTTGGATGTGCAGCAGCCTGACTTTCTGTTCCTATATGACTGAATCTCCCCTGCATAAGGTGAGTTTAATGATTTGATTTATATCAATCTCCACTCGGGTAAGACCCTATTGCGCTTTTTCTCTTTTAGCTGTCTGACTATAAACTTCTGTGAAGCACTTGGGGGTTCAAAGTGCTCAACACACATCTAGATAAGCTCCTTGGGGGGTCTAGTTTCCAAAATGGGATCACTTGTGGGGGGTTTCCACTGTTTAGGCACATCAGGGGCTCTCCAAATGTGACATGGCGTCCGATCTCAATTCCAGCCAAAAAAGTCAAATGGCACTCGTTTCCTTCCGAGCTCTGCCATGTACCCAAATAGTAATTTACCCCCACATATGGGGTATCAGCGTA
Source organism: Dendrobates tinctorius (assembly GCF_039654945.1). Taxonomy (NCBI): domain Eukaryota; kingdom Metazoa; phylum Chordata; class Amphibia; order Anura; family Dendrobatidae; genus Dendrobates; species Dendrobates tinctorius. The sequence continues at coordinate 3,069,365 of NW_027361703.1, read as the reverse complement.
CTCAGGACAAACTGCACAATAACTTTTGGGGTCCTGTTACCCTTGAGAAAATAAAAATTGGGGATGAAAAGATCATTTTTGTAGAAAAAATATTATTTTTTATTTTCACGGCTCTACGTTATAACCTTATGTGAAGCCCTTGGGGTGCTCAACACACATTTAGATAGGTTCCTTGGGGGTCTAGTTTCCAAAATGGGGTCACTTATGGGGGGTTTCCATTGTTTAGGTACATCAGGGGCTCTCCAAACGCGACATGGCGTCCGCTCTCGATTCCAGCCAATTTGACATTCAAAATCTCAAATGATGCTCCTTCTCTTCTGAGCACTGCTGTGCGCCTAAAGATTGGTCTTCCTCCACACATGGGGTATAGGTGTACTCAGGAGAAATTGCCCAACAAATATTGTGGTTCATTTTCTCCTGATACCCTTGACAAAATAAAAAAAATTGTGTCCAAATAAAAATTTTGGGAAAAAAGTTAAATGTTCATTTTTTCCTTCCACATTGCTTCAATTCTTGTGAAGTACCTAAATGGTTAATAAACTTCTTGAATGTGGTTTTGAACACCTTGAGGGGTGCAGTTTTTATAATGCTGTCACTTTTGTGTATTTTCTGTCATATTGACCCCCCCAAACTCACTTCAAATGTGAGGTGGTCCCTAAAAAAATGGTTTTGTAAATTTTGTTGGAAAAATGAGAAAACGCTGGTCAACTTCTAACCCTTATAACTTCCTAAGAAAAAAAAATTTTGGTTCCAAAATTGTGCTGATATAAAGTAGACATTTGGGAAATGTTATTTATTAACTATTTTTGTGACATATCTCTGTGATTTAAGGGCATAAAAATTAAAAGCTTGAAAATTGCAAAATTTTAAAAATTTTCACCATATTTCCATTTTTTCCATAAATAAACGCAAGTCATATCGAGGAAATTTTACCACTAACATGAAGTACAATATGTCATGAAAAAACATTGTCAGAATCAGCAGGATCCGTTGAAGCGTTCCAGAGTTATAGCCACATAAATTGACAGTGGTCCGATTTCAAAATTAAGGCCTGGTCTTTAACCTACAAAATGGCTTGGTCGTTAAGGGGTTAAAGAGCTTTTGAGATAATTATCCAATTACTTTTGGTCCACTTAACAAGAGGCTGTTACATATTAAAGTGCTGTAATTCCTAAACCCTTACTCTAATTATGATGTGAATACCCTCAAATTAAAGCTGGGAGGCTGCACTTTAAGCACATATTATGTAAACTGCCACGGTCCAGTCCGATGGGCGGGGCTTATTCAACTGCTCCCCCACTCCCTGTCTTGCTCTACACAAGAAGAAATGCTTAGAGCAAGACAGGGAGGTGGGGGAGCAGGTGAATAAGCCCCGCCCAGCGGACCGGACAGCTACAGTTTACATACATCTGAACTGATATAAAAAAGGTATTTATGCATGAAAAGTGCGGGGTCAGGGGGAAGCAAAAGTACTAAGAGAATCCTTATATGACACACAATTGAATGATATCATTATATGATATCGCAAAAAAGGGGTGACAGATTCCCTTTAAATAACTGTATCTTGAATATGTTTTGGTAAACAGCTAACATGCCAAAATTTGTGTCACTGTACAAATATTTCTGTACTTAACTGTATATACCATTTCTCAAAGAATTCTCAGATGCAACCTATTGGAAATAATGATATATGGAATTGTAAATATTTGTCAGTGACGTTTGTGTAGAGAGCAGACCATGTGCCCTCCATAGCGACTCCCTACACCCACCTGCTTAGCTTTTGGATTTCAAAGGTATTTACATCCTGAGGAAGAGCAGAGAGTAGACAGCTCCCTTCTCTGCCATGCAGCCTGTGCATTGGAGACTCAAAGATTTCTGGGGTCAGTCTGGGTTTGTCATATTGTGCTTTTGGTGGAAATTGTGGGGTAAAATTCATTCTGAGGGTATAATACTGTATGTGGGAAGGGCATATTGGGGGGCATCATACTCCATGGGGATCATGACAGGTTTATGGAAGTGGGTGAAAACACTAAAGGATCTTCAGCAGGTAAAAATAATTACTGTATAAATATTGCAATACATGTCCCTCTCTCTGTTTATATAAGGTAAGAGGTATGGTCTTCTATGACTGCACATATATGCCGTGACACCTCCCACTCTGCCAAATTATTTTATTGATTTATTTATTAAAGAGGGTGAGAGGGTAGATAAACCTAGGGCCTCTATGCACACCCTTGGTAAAGAGTATTTTGAAAGACTAATTGTATGGTCTTACAAATACATTCGTATTTCTAAGTTTGTAAGATACTTTGTTTTGAGATCCATGCATTAGGAAGATTTACTTTGTCAAATGCTATTTTCTAAATTTGTGAAGAATTTAACACAAAATCTACACATTACACATAAAATATAATCTATCTAAAGTTTTAACTATTGCAGAAACAAATCACATTTTGTTCAATTAAGAAATGTATATATGTGTGAGATAGAAAAACGCCTATTTAACTGATATGAAAACAACTTGCAACTCTCAAAGTGTGCTCTAATTTAAAGAAGGCAGCATAAGTACATAAAATACATTTGTGAAAAGGATACTTATACATTGAGTGGTGTAGTGACCACTATGTCCGCTAGGGGTTGCTGTGTGAGTGTCCCAGGACGGGCCTACAGGCATATCCATTGTGGTAATGGGTATAGGATGCTGAATGACCGTTATGTATCCCAAGGTAGGTGGCCTTGGGATGGAAGCTTGAATATGTGTGTTGATCAGCAGAGGCACTGCTAAGGCCTCTTTCACACTTCAGTTTTTTGCATCAGTCAAAATCCGTCAAAAGGACGGATGGCGGATCCGTTTTAGTACTGATGACAACGGATGCCACCCGTCCGTTTTTTTGACGGATCCGACAAATGAAGAATTTTAAAGGAATCGCAGCTTGGAAAAAAGAGAGAGAGAGAGAGAGAGAGATTTTTTTTTGTCCGGCACCCAGAAAGAATTTCGGGTTAAATCAGTGTCTGGAGGATCCGCCAGAGAAAAAAACGTTGCAAGCTCCGTTTTGAAATCTTTGAGGAAGGTGACGGACAGCAACTTTTGGCGGATCCTCAAAAAAATCGGATGCAACGGACGGCAATCCGTCACAATCCGCCAATAATGGAAGTCAATGGGGAAAAAAACGGATCCTCAAAAGAAAATTGCGGATCCATTTTTTTCACAACCTGGCGGATTGTGACTGATTGTAAAAAACTGAAGTGTGAAAGAGGCCTAAACTGTTGTTACACTGTGTCAGCGGGAGCTTTCCAGGTAGCTGGTGAGACAGACATGACCAGCTACCTACAAACCCACCTAGGGGCGGTGTCTAGAACGCCTTAATAGAGTGTATGAATGCTTGTAGGACCTGTGATGAGGTCATAGCCATGTGACCCGGTGGGCGTGGCTACGGACCATATAAGGTGGCCAGGGTAGGTCACATGAGAGAGAGTGCATGGATCTGATTGGGCCATGTGGAAGGTCCCGGCAGGCCTATGTGGAGGAAGGTGTCCTACCTTCCTGAAGACCACGTGCTGAGGCTGCTGACCCGGTGAGACCTGTGTATATTGGCTGTATATGAGGAGGGATACGCCTCCTGTGTTTGCTGAGGCTCCAGGACTGAGCCTGAAATAATGGACACTTATGCTTGCTTTCGCCTGAGCTAAAGGCTATTCCTTGTGTTATGTGCTGCTTTATGGGTTATGAAGCAATAAATCCTGTGAACTTTTAAAAGGAACGTGCCTCCTGATTGACTCCCGTTACACCTGAGCCCTACAATTGTCGAAGCACTACAATTGTCACAATATTTACATACATGAACTGCTTGAATGCATGTATGATTACTCCCCATGATTCTAGAACATAATTTCCACTGATTTCCTGTAATTGGAGCCATAAGCTATGAGTAAATGAAATTTGAACAATTGTAACCTTAAAGTCTATTATCTTGCTCTGTAACGAGAGCATTGTACAGATCTATCTAGAAATAATACATCTGTTTTTAATGCAGAGCAAAATATTAGACATGCTATAAACTGACAATTCCAAATTTTATGCAAATATATGTTAATGCAAATATAAGTACACATACCAGTATAATGTCATGTCACAGATGCTTTTAGATGCACTTTTACAGCATGTAGATTTGCATTGCTGTAGGGAATATGGGTTACACTAGATACATTATATATTCAGCTCTGCCAAAAATTAAGAGACCACTGCAAAATTTTTAGTTTGTCTGATTTTTCTTTTTATAGGTATATTTTTGAGTAAAATGTAAATTGCTCTTTTATTCTATAACAACATGACAACATGTCTTCAAATTTCCAATCATTAAATTTTGTATTTATTTTCAGAAAATGAGAAATGGTCAAAAAAAAAAAGCAGTTCTTGCAGACCTCAAATAATGCTAAGAAAATAAGTTCATAATCATTTAGAAGCAACAATACTATTGTTTTAACTCAGGAAGAGTTCAGAAATCAATATTTTGTGGAATAACCATGATTTTTAATCACAGCTTTCATGCGTCTTGGCATGCTTTCCACCAGTCTTTCTCACTGCTTTTGAGTGACCTTATGCCACTCCTGGTACAAAAATTTAAGCAGTTCTTTGTTTGACGGTTTGTGACTATCCATCTTCCTCTTGATTACATTCCAGAGGTTTTCAATGGGGTTCAGGTCTGGAGATTGAGCTGGCTATTACAAGGATTTGATGTGGTGGGCCTTCATCCACACATTGATTGACCTAGCTGTGTGGCATGGCGCATTGTCCTGCTTGAAAAAACAGTAATCAGAGTGGAGGAACATTGCCTGAGCAGTAGGAATCAACTGCTTTTCCAGGATAACCTTGTATGCGGTTTGATTCATATGTCCTTTGCAAAGATTAACCTGTCCAATTCAATCCTTGCTGAAGCATCCCCAGATCATCACCGATCCTCCACCAAATTTCACAGTGGGTGCAAGACACTGTGGCTTATATGCCTCTCCAGGTCTCCATCTAACCATTAGACAACCAGGTGTTGGGCAAAAGTGAAAATTAGACTCATCAGAGAAGATTAACTTACTCCAGTCCTCTATGGTCCAATCCTTATGGTCTTTGGCAAACTTCAGCCTGCCTCTCCTTTGCTTCTCATTGATGAAAGGCTTTTTTCTAGCTTTACATGACTTGAGCCCTGCCTCTAGGAGCCTGTTACGAACTGTTCTTGCCATCCACTTCACCTCAGCTGCCATTTGCCATTCCTTTTGTAGGTCACTTGATGTCATCCTGTGGTTGCTGAGTGACATTTGAATAAGATGATGGTCATCCCAGTCAATGGAGTGTCACGATCCATTTTTGGATCTGTGTCAGATTCTGGATTCTCTTATATAAACTTTTTTCCTTTCAGGCCATCGGGGGTTAATATCAGTTTTCCCCCCCCCCGGTGGCCGCTGGTGTAATTGCATTGCTAGGTAAGTTTGCTGATGCAAGTTGGGACCATTCCCACCTTCCATTAAAAGGTCACCTGAGGCATCAGCTGGTGTTGGTGATACATTTACTCTTTGGAGACCAACCAAGCTGGAGTCAGAAGCTGGCTGAGTGCAGTGGAGCTTCAGCTATTACCTTGTCCTGGTGCCTAACTCTGCTGTACGGTGCATCGCAGCAGATAAAGCTAAGTTTTGTGTTTTAGTTGATTTAACCCCGAGGTCTTATCTTTCCTTTAGGTTTTGGTGCAGCTCACTTTTTTCCCTGTCTCACCTCCTGGGGAAGGGGTTGGGGGTTTAGCTCAGGGCTAAACAGGAGAGAAGGACAGGTCGGTGACTTGGGCCTCACTACCATCAAGTGTACCCCCAAGTTAAAGAAAGTCAGGGAGCCCCCTTAGCCTAAGGGGCAGTTCAGGGGCCGAGGCTCCTCGTCCTCGGTTTTTCCACTACTGCCCCGTGACATTATCACCAACCGTCCCATTTTTTCTGGTGAGCCATGGCCCACATGCAGGCTTTTGCCTAACTGCTTCAGACCCTCACTGATGAGCTTAGGGTGCTGCGTAGTAAGGTGGTGCAGTAGCTGCAGCAGTTGGTGGGGTTTAGGGCCTTGGTTCAGGTGCAGGCTCAACCAGAACCCAAGATATCTCTGCCTGATAGGTTTTCTGGAGGGAGAGATACATTCTTGGTTTTTCAGGAGGCCTGCAAGTTATACTTCAGGCTCCGTCCTCGTTCATCAGGGAGTGAGAAACAATGGGTGGGAAACATTATGTCCCTTCTTAAGGGTGATCCCCAATCCTGGGCCCTCTCCCTGCCGGTCTATTCACCATCTCTACGATCAGTGGACAAGTTTTTACGGCATTGGTGCTGGTGTATGGGGATCCAGATGGTGTCTCCTTGGCGGAATCCCGACTTCATAAAATCAAGCAGGGGGTCCAGCCGGCTGAGGAGTACTGCTCAGAGTTCAGGAGGTGGACTACTGACACGCAGTGGAATGACCCTGCTCTCAGGAGTTATTTTGCGCAGGGTCTGTCTCCAAGGTTGCAGGATACTCTGGTGCAGTACGCCGCCCCTAGGTCATTGGAGGCCGCCATGTCCCTTGCCATCCGGGTCGATAGACGCTTGAGGGAGAGACATACACCAAATGTGCCCCCTGTAGTCCTTGTAAGGGAGGAGGACACACCAGTGCTGACGGACGAACCCATGCAGGTGGGAGAAGCTAGTTCCCCCACGGTGTTGCCTGCGGTTTGTCGTGGTGTGGGGGCATGTTTTTACTGTGGGCAGACTGGTCATTTTATCTGCCCAGCTTGTGCCAAAACATCTGTACCACCTGAGAAGCCGTGTCCCCCTGGTCGGGTGGAGGGAGGCAACCAGGGAGTGTATATTTCCTCCATTTTTTCCCCTCAGTGTACATTGTCAGCAGAAGTGGTGGTTAACGGGGTAACTGATGGTATATCAGGGCTTGTGGACAGTGGAACAGGAGTCAATCTGGTGGATGCTCACTTTGTCCAGACTCATGGCTTGAGGTGTAGGATGCTAGCAAAAGCCCTAAGCATCCAGGCCATTAACTCTGTCCCACTTAGCCTGGGGAATTTGACCCAAGTCGTAGAGAATATACAGCTGCATATAGGAACTCATCATAAAGAATCCCTGTCATGCTACGTCTTGGGGGGAATGCCATCACCTATCATTTTCTGCCTCTCTTGGTTGAAAAGACACAACCCAGTCATAGATTGGCAGTCTAGGGAAGTAGTCAGCTGGGATCAGTCGTGTGAGGACTGATGCTCAGGGGCTACTGGCTGCTGCCCAGGGGCTACTGTCTCTGCCGTCATTCTACAACCATCCCCTTCTTCTCCAGTGGTGGCAGCAGAGGTGCTGCCAGGGAGTAGGGGCAACTCTCAACCCTCACCACTAGCGAACCCTGAGAGGTGGAGTCCTCATAGGAGGATGGGTCAGAGGAGGGTGGTGGTTCCCTCGAAGAATTGTGGGGATGTGAGTGTGGTGATACAGGGGGAAGCCTCTGTTGTCAGTTCCTTGAAGAGTTCACCGTCTTGTGGCAAATGTGTGTGACAATAAATGTTCAGGTCCGGACCTGTGTGTGAACGAGTATGTATGGGTGTCCACCAAAAACATCCGGTGGAAGTGTGCTGCTGGGGTTAGGAGTTCTCGGGTGATCGGGCCGTATCAGGTGTCGGCCATTCTCAGCCCGGGGAATTACCAGCTGGAGTTATCCCCAGTAATGCCCGCACACAACTCATTCCCCAGGTCGGCGCTCTGGTGATTTGTGGCGCCTCCGGAGAATACGTTGCCACCTCCATCATTCCACGTTTGCTATAAACCTGAGAGTCAGGTGATTGCCGAGGTGAACTCTGGTGGATCTAGGCATCCTCACCATAGGTGGTTTTCTGGTGAGGTGCAGTGTTGAGGGTCCAGAGGCCCCTCATTGAAGGAGGGGTACTGTCACGATCCATTTTTAGATCTGTGTCAGATTCTGGATTCTCTTATATAAAAGTTTTTCATTTCAGGTCTTCTGGGGTTAATATCAGTTTTTCCCCCCGGTGGCCGCTGGTGTAATTGCATTGCTAGGTGAGTTTGCTGAAGCAAGTTGGGACCATTCCCACCTTCCTTTAAAAGGTCACCTGAGGCATCAGCTGGTGTTGGTGATACATTTCCTCTTTGGAGACCAACCAAACTGGAGTCAGAAGCTGGAAGAGTGCAGTGAAGCTTCAACTATTACCTTGTTCTAGGGCCTAACTCTGCTGTACAGTACATTGAAGCAGAAAAAGCTAAGTTTTGTTTTTTAGTTGATTTAACCCCGAGGTGTCTGTCTTATCTTTCCTTTGGTTTTTGGTGCAGTTCACTTTTTTCCCTGTCTCACCTCCTGGGGAGGGGGTTGGGGGTTCAGCTCATGGCTAAACAGGAGATAGGGACAGGTTGGTGACTTGGGCTTCACTACCATCAAGTATACCCCCAAGTTAAGGAAAGTCAAGGCACCCCCTTAGCCTGAGGGGCAGTTCAGGGGCCCAGGTTCCTCATCCCCAGTTTTCCCACTACTGCCCCGTGACATTAAGAGTCGTTTTCGCCCTCTGCTGGTCTGTAGCTTTGTTATTCCCAATGTCTGCTGCTTGACCTTGTTATAATAGCCGTCTTAGAAATTTTAAGGATGGAGGCAACATGACGCTCACTATATCCCTCTGCTAGTAAAGCCAGAATTGAGCCCTTCTTTTCCTCACTCAAGACTTTTCTTTTCAACTCCTTTGGCATGGTTAAAAGTTATTTTTTAATTCCTATTACTTTTGGGATATTACTAGCACTTGTTTTGTCATCCAGCTTGTCCTATTGCAAGATGATTGTGAACACCACAGCAGGGTTTTTTATGCTTTCCTTCGTTAAATAAGATTTGGTTCAGAAGCACATTAAGTAGAATGAGGTGTACTCTGGTTGGAATTCAACTTACACTGGAATGGATTGGCTGTCAGACTATGGAACTCTCTGCCGTATGATGTTGTAGTGATTCACTACTAAAATTTAAGAGCGGACTGGATGCCTTTCTTGAGAAATATAATGTTACAGGGTATATATACTAGATTCCTTGATAGGGCGTTGATCCAGGGAACTAGTCTGATTGCCGTATGTGGAGTTGGGAAAGAATTTTTTTCCCCAATGTGGAGCTTACTGTTTGCCACATGGGTTTTTTTTTTGCCTTCCTCAGGATCAACATTTTAGGTCATGTAGGTTAGGATATGGGTTGAACTAGATGGACTTAAAGTCTTCCTTCAACCTTAATAACTATATTACTATGTTACTATGTAGAGAAGCTGATATTTATAAAACGGTGCAGTGGTCTCTTAATTTTTGCTAGAGCTGTTTGTGACGCGAGTCACTATAGTAAATAATAAGTCCGAAAAATGGAGAGACAAACTACAATAACAGATAGTAATATAATCCTACTTACTGGATAAGTAAATAAAAGGGAGGTCAAATGATCTGAGGTCAGGTCCAGGAAATGGCGAAGTACAACAAGGGGTAGTCAGAATTGAAATCCAATTCACTAGCCGGGGTCAGGAAAACCAGAAAGGCAAATATAGTTTACAGGGAGAAGGCATAAGAGAAGTCAGGTCACAAGCAAAGAGTTAAGTCCAGGAAAGGAAACAAGTCAGGCTGGGTCAGGCGCAGAGCACAGAGGGGTCAGACTTACACAATCAGCAGCAAGTGTTCAATTGACACTGGGTGAAGGAGCTAGCATGCTTAAGTAGAAGACTAGTCAAGGAAAGTGAACACAGATGATGCAGTACAAATCCAGCACAACCAAAACATACTAACAACCCATACACAAAGTAACATATCAGACAGGAACAGAGTGGAGATCGTGACAATATAGTTCATAAATCTGGTGCACGTTGCTCCGGTAGAAAGACTGTTACACCATGTACAGTATATTGAACACTGTCTCTCCTCAAAAATCTTTTTGTATGGTATTTAGACAAAGGGAATTCACATAAATTCAGCTGGACAGTGACTATACTATGATGTCTGCACAGATTATATGTGATAGAATTTTTCATTTTTTATCAAAATATGACAGAGATCTAAATTGCTTTTAACCTTATTATTTACACCAGTAGCTGACTTGGGAAAAACAACATCTGGCAGCTTATGCCACATTTCATGAGGATAAAATCCTTTTTGACCTAGATTTCTCATTATTTCATGGTTTATGCATGGAAGAAAAGCAAAAATAGAATTAATGAGATGACAGTTTCTTGAAAACCCATCATTGCGAATAATTTGGAAAAATAATGCAATTAAAGCGTGGAACACATGTATCATTGAATATTCATCCCTTTTCAGATATGTCTTACAGTTATGTTAACACAAAGGGCATTGCTCTAAAAATGGTGTATACAGCAATGTAGTAATAGAATTCATAGTAGTTAATTCGATTAGATCAGCTGGTTTGATGTGAAATAGATTATATAAATCACTGTTGGGAAACCTTATCTTGCATAATAGGAAAGTTCTTTATCAACAGCACTATACCTGATTCACATTTCTGTTTCTGTTTTTCATCCATAAAAAATGCTTTTTATTTATTTCTGTTCTGTTTTGTGTTTTTTTTGTTTGTTTGTTTTTTAATACACATCTACTGTAATGTTCAGATAAGTGACCTTATGGTAAACATTTTACGATTTCTCATGTGAGCACTGTTTTCTTCAAGGTATTGAAAAGCATATCTGCTGCACAACTATACAATGCAGCCCCCTCCCCCCTCATGTTCCCCCCAAAATTCAAAAACATACCGTAGTCTATTAAATTGGACTTCTCTGTCCACCTATTTCAGCTCAAAGTTTATATTCCCTACAATATAATAATTATGAGGCATAATTTTTACAACTCTTTATTGTCCTGTTCCCCCATTATTCCTGCTAAAGCCTCAGTTACACGTTCATGTTCTGTCCATTTTGTTTATGGATATAACACGTACCCATTATAATATATGGTGCTATGCACATGTGTGATGACACAGCATTTTAGCTTAATTAACCAGAAGTCTATTTTCAGTAAGGAGGAATAGACTGTTATCTATAAGTTGACTTTTGAATGTATTTGTTTGTTCTTTGGTTGGTCAAGAAAGCACAGACTTTTGATTGTTTGAGTTTGTAATATTGACTTTTAAGCTGACTTATGTTGTAACATATTGTGATGTTATCCAGAATGATAGAGCTTGAGGATAATTAGCAAGAATGTTTGCTGATATGTTGATTACACATTGTCCAGGCCAGCTAGTTTGTTGACTTGCAAAACAGGGGAGGAAAAACTATGCAAATAGATTAAATAATCAAACAATGCAAGTTAATCTCATCACCATTCTTCCCCTTTACCTGGAAATGATGGCTTGAAGAACAGTTGCCGCCTATAAAAAGGGGATATATGCCTCTATGAGATTATATCCATATATCCACACAGCAAAGAGATCCAGGCAGCCAAGAGATCCAGAGATCCCAGAGAACCAGAGACACTTTACAAAACCACAGCCAGGAACACTTTACAGGACAGCAGCCTGAACATCATGGCTCCATCATGGGGGACACAGATTTGACATTCTACAGGATGCCAGCTTAGGGGACCTGTTATGATTGGGTCACCGAGGAAGAAAGCAAGACCAAGCTAAGCCAAAGAAAACCAGAGAGGTTGGTAACTAAGCAGATTGCAGACCCCTGATCCTATCCACACAACTAGCAGTAGCCGTGGAGCGTACCTACGATGATTCTAGATGCCTCGACACAGCCGGATAACTAAATAAGCCTAAAGCAAGAAAGGGGAAATCTAAACTGCCCCAGAGCAGACCCCAAAGGAATAGATAGCCCCCAAACATATATTGTCGGTGAGACAAGATGAAAACACAAACGCAGGTAGGAAAATAGGCTGAGGAAACGATGGGGCCCACACTAACTAGACAGGACAGGAAAGGAAAGACACTGTCTGCAATCATGCAAAAAAACCTGCAAAAAATGTCCAACACGTCTGATAGAAAAATACTGAAGTCACTTAAAAATGTCCAGGAAGGATGGGAAATCTTGAAAAATGTAATTCTCAAAGCACAAATGTTAACAATTCCAAAAAGAGGGAAGAATAGGAAGCATTTAAGGAAACCTGGATGGATGAACACAGAACTTAAGCACATGCTAAAAAGGAAGAAAAAAATGTTTATAAAATGGAAAGAGGGAGGCATATCTAAAGAAGAATATATCTAATTATCTAAAGCTGACCATGAATTGAGGATTGCAAGAGATGTCAAAAGCAATAATAAAGGATTTTGGGGGTATGTCAAAAGTAAAAGAAAAGTCAAAGATGCTATAGGATTTTTACAGGATGAAAATGATGAAATGGTAAGACAGGATGTTGAGAAGGCCGAACTTTTAAATTCCTATTTTGCATCTGTTTTCTCTCAGAAAGGAAATGTAACATCAACTGTTCTTCACTGTCCTATTAAGGGAATAGAAGAATCCAGGATATCTATAAACAGAAAGATAGTGAGGAAACACTTAGCTAACCTAAATGAATTCAAGTCTCCAGGTCCAGATGAACTACACCCCAGAGTACTGAAGGAGATAGCAGAAGAAATTTTTGAACCCCTCTCCATAATCTTTGAAAATTCTTGGAGAACAGGAGAAATCCCAGAAGCCTGGAGAAGAGCAAATGTTGTTCCTATCTTCAAAAAGGGGAAGAAGGTGGACCCAGGCAACTATAGGCCGGTGAGTCTGACTTCTATACCAGGAAAGATCTTTGAACAAATTATTAAACAACATGTATGTCAGTACCTGGATAAGAATGAAGTGATTAAATAGAGTCAGCATGGGTTTGTAACTAATAAGTCATGTCAGACTAACTTAATTTCCTTCTGACGGAATCACTGATTGGGTGGATCAAGGAAATGCTGTAGATATAGTATATCTTGACTTCAGCAAAGCATTTGACAAAGTATCTCATACAATCCCATGAGATACAAGTATCTCATACAATCTCATACAAAACCAGGGGAAGAATCTTGAGGAGATCATTTGCATATTCCCAGTGCCTTCTGGGATAAGTGAAGAGTCTCCGCGAGCTCAACGATCACTGGGTTTTGGCGGTTGCAGCTGAAAAGAGGAAATCGGAAAACCAGGGGAAGAATCTTGAGGAGATCATTTGCATATTCCCAGTGCCTTCTGGGATAAGTGAAGAGTCTCCGCGAGCTCAACGATCACTGGGTTTTGGCGGTTGCAGCTGAAAAGAGGAAATCGGAAAACCAGGGGAAGAGTCTTGAGGAGATCATTTGCATATTCCCAGTGCCTTCTGGGATAAGTGAAGAGTCTCCGCGAGCTCAACGATCACTGGGTTTTGGCGGTTGCAGCTGAAAAGAGGAAATCGGAAAACCAGGGGAAGAGTCTTGAGGAGATCATTTGCATATTCCCAGTGCCTTCTGGGATAAGTGAAGAGTCTCCGCGAGCTCAACGATCACTGGGTTTTGGCGGTTGCAGCTGAAAAGAGGAAATCGGAAAACCAGGGGAAGAGTCTTGAGGAGATCATTTGCATATTCCCAGTGCCTTCTGGGATAAGTGAAGAGTCTCCGCGAGCTCAACGATCACTGGGTTTTGGCGGTTGCAGCTGAAAAGAGGAAATCAGAAAACCAGGGGAAGAGTCTTGAGGAGATCATTTGGATATTCCCAGTGCCTTCTGGGATAAGTGAAGAGTCTCCGCGAGCTCAACGATCACTGGGTTTTGGCGGTTGCAGCTGAAAAGAGGAAATCGGAAAACCAGGGGAAGAGTCTTGAGGAGATCATTTGCATATTCCCAGTGCCTTCTGGGATAAGTGAAGAGTCTCCGCGAGCTCAACGATCACTGGGTTTTGGCGCGCGAAGTTTGGCTCATCTTTCATCGTTTTTAAGAAATCTCAAGATGGAAGAGGCCAGGAGCCATTTGGTGAGCTGCATTTCTTGCTACATGTTCACAGATTTACCAGTGGAAAAGCCAAACTTCACATGCCACAAATGCAAGCTTGTGTCCCTGTTGGAGGAAAAGTTGCAAAATCTCGAAGAGAGGTTAGCTACGTTGAAGATCATTAAGGAAGGTGAAGAGTTCTTGGACAGAGCAGAATTATCTCTTCATGTTACAGAAAGAGAAGAAATTCGAAGTGCACCTGAAGAAACAGAGGAATGGAGACATGTGACCCAGAGAAGCAGGAGGATCAGGAGGCAGTCAGCACCCATACTGCTCAGAAACCAGTACCAGGCTCTCACGCAGGAAAACGATGAAGAAATACATCAGGATAAGACTTTGCCAACAAACAGCAACCTTGTACGCCCTCAGAGTCATCCTGGATGGAGAAAGAAAAATGTTGTGAAGAAGAAACGGAGAGTGGTGGTCATGGGGGATTCCCTGCTGAGAGGAACAGAGGCTGCTATCTGCAGACCGGATATAACTTCAAGAGAAATGTGCTGTCTTCCAGGTGCAAAAATTAAAGATGTGTCTGACAGGATATCAGGACTCTTCAGACCTACAGATGACTACCCATTCCTGCTACTACATGTGGGGACAAATGACACCGCAAGAAACGACCTGGAAACCATCTGCAGAGACTTTGAAGACTTAGGCAAGAAAGTGAAAGAACTAGGAACGCAGGTGGTCTTCTCTTCCATCCTCCCAGTGGATGGCCATGGAACAAGGAGGTGGAATAAGATTCTGCAGGTGAACAACTGGCTACGTCGATGGTGCCGTCAGCAACGATTTGGATTTCTGGATCACGGAGTGAACTACTTATACGATGGACTACTTGCTAGAGATGGGGTGCACCTTACGAAGACTGGAAAGCATGTATTTGGAAGTCGCCTTGCTACACTTGTAAGGAGAGCTTTAAACTAGAACAACATGGGAAGGGAAGCAAAAGACCAGAAAAAGCCATACACCTGACAAATGCTATTGAGAACTCTGCTATTAGAAGTGGAAAGGAAGAACAAAGACGAAAGAATCTAATTAATAAAAATATTGGAGAAAGAGAAACCAATCACAAACTAAAATGTTTCTATACTAATGCACAAAGCATGGGCAACAAACAAGGAGAATTGGAACTACTAACACAGGAAAAGAAATATGATGTAATTGGAATCACTGAAACTTGGTGGGACAATACACATGATTGGAATACAAGACTAGAAGGATACAACTTATTTGCAAGAAACAGACTTGATAAACGAGGAGGGGGTGTCGCATTGTATGTTCGAAACGCGTATATCTGCACAGAGATTGAAGCTTCAGAGACTGGGAGTTCTGTGGAAACTGTTTGGGTAAGAATGCAAGGACAGAACAATGGAAAGGACACCATTGTAGGCATTTTCTACAGGCCGCCTGTGCAAGCCGAAGATATAGATGAACTCTTTATGCATCAAATGGCCAAGTTCTCCAAAAAATATGACATAGTTGTCATGGGAGATTTCAACTATCCAGACATTTGTTGGGAATCTCTCTCAGGCAAAACTAACAGGTCAAGGAAATTCTTATCCTCTCTTGCTGACAACTTTATCTTCCAAAAGGTAGGGGAGAAAACAAGGGGAACTGCTACCTTGGATCTAATCCTTATAAACAGGGAGGAAATGGTTGAGGAGGTAAAAGTGGCTGGGACCCTAGGAGGTAGCGACCATGCTATTTTAGAATTTTGGATAACTAGAGGTGGAAGACCTGTGAAGACTCAGACGTCAAGGTTAGATTTCAGAAAGGCAGATTTTAAGGGATTCAGAAAGAGAATTGGAGGGATCCAATGGCTGGATATCCTTAAAGACAAAAATGTCCAGGAAGGATGGGAAATCTTGAAAAATGAAATTCTCAAAGCACAGTTGTTAACAATTCCGAAAAGAGGGAAGAATAGGAAGCATTTAAGGAAACCAGGATGGATGAAAACAGAACTTAAGCACATGCTAAAAAGGAAGAAAAAAATGTTTATAAAATGGAAAGAGGGAGGCATATCTAAAGAAGAATATAATGCTGTCTGCAGAACCTGCAGGGCACAAATCAGATTAGCTAAAGCTGAAAATGAACTGAGGCTTGCAAGAGATGTCAAAAGCAATAATAAAGGATTTTGGGGATATGTCAAAAGTAAAAGAAAAGTCAAAGATGCTATAGGATTTTTACAGGATGAAAATGATGAAATGGTAAGACAGGATGTTGAGAAGGCTGAACTTTTAAATTCCTATTTTGCATCTGTTTTCTCTCAGAAAGGAAATGCAACATCAACTGTTATTCACTGTCCTATTAAGGGAATAGAAGAATCCAGGATATCTATAAACAGAAAGATAGTGAGGAAACACTTAGCTAACCTAAATGAATTCAAGTCTCCAGGTCCAGATGAATTACACCCCAGAGTACTGAAGGAGATAGCAGAAGAAATTTTTGAACCCCTCTCCATAATCTTTGAAAATTCTTGGAGAACAGGAGAAGTGCCAGAAGACTGGAGAAGAGCAAATGTTGTTCCTATCTTCAAAAAGGGGAAGAAGGTGGACCCAGGCAACTATAGGCCGGTGAGTCTGACTTCTATACCAGGAAAGATCTTTGAACAAATTATTAAACAACATGTATGTCAATACCTGGATAAGAATGAAGTGATTAAACAGAGTCAGCATGGGTTTGTAACTAATAAGTCATGTCAGACGAACTTAATTTCCTTCTATGACGGTATCACTGATTGGGTGGATCAAGGAAATTGCTGTAGATATAGTATATCTTGACTTCAGCAAAGCATTTGACAAAGTCTCTCATACAATCCTTATTGAAAAAATGACTAAGTATGGAATGGACAAGGCAACTGTTAGGTGGATTCATAACTGGCTTAGTGATCGGACCCAAAGAGTGGTCGTAAATGGCTGCACATCCAGTTGGAAGAATGTCTCAAGTGGGGTACCACAGGGCTCTGTCCTGGGCCCTGTATTGTTCAACATCTTTATCAATGATTAAGATGAAGGAATTGAGGGTAAACTGATTAAATTTGCTGATGACACAAAGCTAGGAGGGATAGCTAATACTAGAGAAGAGAGAGAGAGGATTCAAAAAGATATAAATAAACTGGAGAAGTGGGCAGCAACTATCAGAATGGTTTTTAACAGGGAAAAATGCAAAGTACTACATCTGGGCAATAAAAATGAAAAAAGCATATACAGAATGGGAGGAATAGGGCTAAGCAACAGCACATGTGAAAAAGACTTGGGTATACTAATAGATCACAGACTGAATATGAGTCAACAGTGTGATGCAGCAGCAAAAAAAGGCAAATGCAATTCTAGGATGTATTAACAGAAGCATACAGTCTAGATCACGTGAAGTCATTATTTCCCTCTACTCCTTTTTGGTCAGACCTCATCTGGAATATTGTGTCCAGTTTTGGGCACCACATTTTATAAAAGACATCAACAAACTGGAGCAAGTTCAGAAAAGAGCGACCAGAATGGTGACCGGTCTGCAAACCCTGTCTTATGAGGAAAGGTTGCAGGATTTGGGAATGTTTAGTTTGCAAAAGAGAAGACTGAGAGGAGACTTAATAGCTGTCTACAAATATCTCAAGGGCTGTCACATTGTAGAAGGATCAACTTTATTCTCATTTGCACAAGGAAAGACTAGAAGCAATAGGATGAAACTGAATGGGAGGAGACACAGATTAGATATTAGAAAAAACTTTTTGACAGTTAGAGTGATCAATGAGTGGAACAGGCTGCCACGAGAAGTGGTGAGTTCTCCTTCAATGGAAGTCTTCAAAAAGAGGCTGGACAGACATCTGACTGGGATGATTTAGCGAATCCTGCTTTGAGCAGGGGGTTGGACCAGATGGCCCAGGAGGTCCCTTCCATCTCTACGATTCTATGACTTCGCCCACTATATCAGCACTCTGTCATATTCTGAAAGCAGAGCAAAAAGAGGCCAATCTAATAAGGGACAAAAACAAACTGGCACAAGCAGTAACATAAGGATGGAAATTCAGCACACTGGCTGACCACAGAAAACTGAATAGACAAAACCAAAACAAATGTGAACAATAGTAAAACAACACTTAGCTTGAGCATGTAGGGACTGAGCTGGAAACTAAGACCTCAGGAGGCAGGAAAAAATCACCAGCAGGGATAGAGGGAGTCGGCTGTCTTAAATCCAGTCAAAAACTCCAGATGTCCAATCGTCCTCCTCATTATCAGGTGGCAGGCCTCTGTTAATTAGATCAGCTCCATTACCTCCTGTAACCACCAGAGGGAGCCCGGAAAGAGAACTCGCGACCCCTCTGTCAATATAACCAGCTCCACTACCTTCACTAGCAACCAGAGGTAGGCCAGAAAGTGAACTCACAACAGGGACCATCTCTCCGGCTGGAAGAATACAGATCTGCTTCATTGACCATCACTGAACCATGGATACATTTTGTAGTCAGGATTTGGACCCACTGGTCACCTGAGCCCCACGAATGCATTTGGAGAAAGCCAGGATTTGGACGCACCGGTCATCTGGCTCCATGAAGAGGTTCAGAGAAGCCAGGATGTGACCCTCCGGTCACCTGGCCTTGTATCTCAGTGGACTGTCATCTGCTGTGAATTCCCTTGCTCGGACTTCTGAGCCGAAGCTTCCTCTGCTCCCTCTGGTGGTTACTGGGAGTAGTGGAGCTGGCCAGGTTGATGGAAGTTTCCCACCTGATGATGATAATTGGGAACCTGGGAATACTGGCTGGGAGCATATAATTGAGCTGGCTGCTCTTGGTGGTTTCCGGTGATTTCCTCCTTGTGCATTTGGAGTTCTTTTGTCTCCTGCCTGATCTGCATAGTTCAGTTAAGTGATTCTTTTGCTAATCCTTTGCATCTAATCTGGTTGTGCCTTTTTTGCTTTCTGCTTTGTTGCTAGGGTTCAGCGTACTCCCTGCTGTGGGCAGCGCTGGGCCCCACTCCATATGTTACAGCTTGTGTCAGTTTGTTCAGTCCCCTGTTATGTTAGTATCTTTTCCTTTGCTTCCAGTTCATACCAGAGTGCTGATCTAGCGGGGGTGAGGTCGTGTGGCCTCAGTTTTTTTGTATATCAGATGTGTTGGATTTTTTTAGGGTTTTGTGCGTGATTGCAGACAGTATCTTTTCTGTCCTGTCCTGTCTAGACAACTTGGGCCTCATCGTTTGCTTAGGCTGTTCTCTGCCTGTGTTTGTGTCTCATCCTGTCTCACTGATAATATATGTTTGGGGGCTGTCTATTCCTTTGGGGATCTGCTCTGGGGCAGTTTAGAATCCACCTTTCTGGCTTTAGGCTTAGTTAGTTCTCCGGCTGTGCCGAAGCGTCTAGGGCATCGTAGGAACGCTCCACGGCTACTGCTATTTGTGTTGATAGGATCAGGGGTCTGCAATCCGCTTAGTTACCAATCTCTCTGGTTTTATGGTGGCTTAGCCTGTTCCTGCCATCCTCCTCGGTGACCCATTCATAACAGTCATCTTCCTAAGCTTATCATTACTTCCTTTCTGTTGGAGGCACCAAAAGCAGGGTGTCACTGGTGGGTGTAGTGGGCCCTGGAAGCAGCTCTATTCCCGGCGAGTCAGCAGAATGGTGAAACTCTGTAATTTTCACCATCTTGGGTAATTTGCTGCTACTGTTCTATTTATTTGCATGTCTTGTGGTTTACTAAAGTACTTCCAAACTGTTTTACCCTCACCCTGTATTGTATGAGTAGTATTACACCCATAGTAAAAGGAGAGCAGGCTGTTATGATTGGGTCACCGAGGAGGAAAGCAAGACCAAGCTAAGCCACAGAAAACCAGAGAGGTTGGTAACTAAGCAGATTGCAGACCCCTGATCCTATCCACACAACTAGCAGTAGCCGTGGAGCGTACCTATGATGATTCTAGACGCCTTGACACAGCCGGAGAACTAAATAAGCCTAAAGCAAGAAAGGGGAAATCTAAACTGCCCCAGAGCAGACCCCAAAGGATTAGATAGCCCTCAAACATATATTGTCGGTGAGACAAGATGAAAACACAAATGCAGGTAGGAAAATAGGCTGAGCAAACGATGGGGCCCACACTAACTAGACAGGACAGGAAAGGAAAGACACTATCTGCAATTAGTGATGGGCGAGTCCTAAATTACTCGGAATCGCTTGACTCTAGCGAGTCCGAGCCCGGGACTCACTACTCGTTGCGAGTCTAGCGAGTCCAATGTTAATGAATGGGGAAGCGAGTCTTAGCGAGTAATGTGCGATTTACAAATCGCAGATGTGTCTCGGAAAGCGCTTGCATTGGCGATTTGTAAACCCCACTCGCAACAGTTTGTTGCTGCTGTGTCCGAGTCCAAACTCGCATTTGTTTGTCTTATTTAGCGCCGATGAGGCGAGGGAAGCGATTTTCTCTAGCACACACCATGCTTTGAGCAAACAGGAAATAATCCGTGTCAAGTTGACATACGCACACACACACAGAGCAATACAGAGCAATCATGGCCCGTGTCACTGTCAACACGCTGCAGTTGACTGATCTGGTGGAGGCTCGGCCCCTGCTTTGGCTCCCCACTGACCCTGCCTATGGGCATAACATCCAGCGGACTACAGCCTGGAGGGAGATCACTCAAGTGATGTTCCCTGCACTGCTACGGCCACGACCTCGTCCCTTTGCAACCTCTTTTTTGGGAAATTGTGGTTTTTGTGACATTGTTGACAAATGCACAGTCACTGAGATGGAGTTAGGTGGTGCTGTAGGCATCACTTGCTGGCGGGGTAAGTGTGTGTGCTGACACCTAGCAGTGAAGCTGCACACTAGTCCCTGCACTGTGCACTGCACTGTAAGGCTTGATCCTCCCTGCCTGCCTGCCTACAGTCTACACAGTACTCCTCTGTCCTCCTGGTAGCTCTCAGAAGAGCTGTTTGGGTTTAATATAAGGAATCTTGAAGTTTCCCTACACTAACTGACAATCCCTATGATCTGCTCAAGCATCTACCTCACCCTGCTCTATCTCAGATCTCTCAGGAATGTAGAGGAAATGGCGGTGGAAAAGGCTTATATACAGCCTCGCCTCTCATACATGACATAGGCATCACGATGGACAGAAGCCAATCATAGTCCTGCCACAACCAACATTACTGAATATGATTGGCTAACATGCTTGTCCATCTAAAAAAGTTTTCTGACCTAACACGCTAGGCTGTCTCGGAAGCTTTGTAGGAACATAACAGATTCTATATTTGCGAGTCCCGAATCCAGTATACAGGACTCGGGATTCGTAGACTCGCTCAGACTCGCTCACAATCGCTGTGTGTTGACATAGGCTGTCTTGGAAACTTGTAGGAACATAACAGATTCTGTATAAGCGAGTCCCGAATCCAGTATACAGGACTCGGAATCGTAGACTCGCTCAGACTCGCTCAGACTCGCTCAGACTCGCTCAGACTCGCTGTTGACAGCGATGTGATATAGCGAGTCTAGCGAGTGAGAAAAAAAAACTCTGACAAAACTAGGATTGCCATTGACTTGCATTGGACTCGTTACTGTGCGAGTAATCACTGGGAGACTCGCCGAGTAACGAGTCCAGCGAGTCCCTTACTATTCGCCGAGTAACGAGTCCTAGCGAGAAGACTCGCCCATCCCTATCTGCAATCACGCAAAAAAACCTGCAAAAAATGTCCAACACGTCTGATAGAAAAATACTGAAGTCACTCGACTTCGCCCACTATATCAGCACTCTGGCATATTCTGAAAGCAGAGCAAAAAAGAGGCCAATCTAATAAGGGACAAAAACAAACTGGCACAAGCAGTAACATAAGGATGGAAATTCAGCGCAGCCCTAGCCGGGGCTGGCTGACCACACAAAACCAAATCAAATGTGAACAATAGCAAAGAACACTTAGCTTGAGCATGCAGGGACTGAACTGGAAACTAAGACCTCAGGAGGCAGGAAAAAATCACCAGCAGGGATAGAGGGAGTCGGCTGTCTTAAATCCAGTCAAAAACTCCAGATGTCCAATCGTCCTCCTCATTATCAGGTGGCAGGCCTCTGTTAATTAGATCAGCTCCATTACCTCCTGTAACCACCAGAGGGAGCCCGGAAAGAGAACTCGCGACCCCTCTGTCAATACAGCCAGCTCCACTACCTTCACTAGCAACCAGAGGTAGGCCAGAAAGTGAATTCATAACAGCGGGCATTGAGTGGGATGATCCCTGGTGCATGCGGTTTCAGCTTTCGGACTAGAGCACCCACTGACCCCCGTGTCTTCACAACATGTCTGTGTTTTTTTTATAAAAAAACATGCAAAACACAAGCCGTGGAGACCCCATCACATGTTTCTCAACGTTTTGCATGTTTTTGCATATTTCCCATAAGGGATGGGGGCATTGCTCTAGAAATCACTGCATTGAGAAACATGTGATGGTGTCTCCGCAGTGTTGGATGTTGATCACCATGAGTTCATTCATCCTTATTTTTCACAGTCTTTTACTAGGCATTGCTCCTTCTAGCCAGTTTCCTACTCCACACTGATGAGGGGCAATACCCCAAAACAGCTGTCTGTGGATGGATACCATGTTTTGGCATAGGTGGTTTCCTTCATTGGAGACTGCCCTTCCCGTGGTTGTTCCTTCCCGGGGAAAGACCTGGCTAGTCATTGCTTGCGTTGAGAAACATGTGATGGTGTCTCCGTGGCTTGTTTTTTTCATGTTTTTGCATATTTCCCATAAGGGATGGGGTCATTGCTCTAGAATCACTGCGTTGAGAAACATGTGATGGTGTTTCCGCAGTGTTGGATGTTGATCTCCATGAGTTCATTCATCCTTATTTTTCACTGTGTTTTTTTATAGACTGTGTGTCCATGCAAAACATGCAGAGACATGACCTTTTTTCCAGCAACTCAGATTAAAAAGGCCAATACAAGTCTATTAGGCGAAAACCATGTACAGCACACAAATGGCATCCAAGTGTGCTGTTCGCATTTGTCATTGCAAAGTATAGAAGAAGCTTTGTAATTTATTTATCCATCAATGAAAAACTCTCATAACGCATTGATGATACACTGATCCAAAGCACTGATGACACACTGTAGTGTGAATATAAAAATAGATATTTTTAGTCCATATTGAATGCATTCAGACCAAGACAGAGTAGCATTGCTGAGACAGCAATTTCAGCCAACAGCACACAGAATGTTCATTAGGATGCACGTTCCAAGAGTCCCAGGACCCAATAGGGACCATAACTTACAGGAAAAATGAAAGCGGAACAGCATCCAATCCAGGTGAAGAAATAGTTTCTTTAATCAGCCATTAATACAACGTTTCGACCATATCGTTGTGTTTTTCAAGTACAATAAGTGACAAGTGGAGCGGCCTTAAATGGTGTGGACAAACCAATCACCTTCAAGGTAACGCCCATTAGATTATATTTACACAAAATCTTTAGTATAACACATCAGATGATTAAAAACATCATTGCATAGTATAACATAGATTACAGACATGCAGTTATCATAATTATCAAAAACAGTGATGCAGAATCCAAATAAACAATGTTTTCAAGTGTGATCACCCAATCGCCGTATAGCATAGTAATCACTATGGCAATAAGACACCAATCACCCCACATTATACATTTCCAAAGACACATGATCCTCAAAGAACCATACCACACCATTATTGGCAATTGGGTGATCACACTTGAAAACATTGTTTATTTGGATTCTGCATCACTGTTTTTGAGGTGTTATACTAAAGATTTTGTGTAAATATAATCTAATGGGCGTTACCTTGAAGGTGATTGGTTTGTCCACACCATTTAAGGCTGCTCCACTTGTCACTTATTGTACTTGAAAAAGACCACGACAGAGTAGCATTGCTGGTTAAACATTTATATAGACAGACAATGCTCATAGGGACACAATCTTGAGAACTGTTTGCTCATTGTCTCAAAACTTGAACCTCACAAACAGTTCCATGTTTATCTATGTTTGTTGTTTGTTTTTGTAAAACATGAAGGTTTATTTAACCTCTGTCTGTGGTAGTTTTATCTAATCCTTGTCTGACCGCATTAACTAGGCATTTTCAGACTATGAAGAAACAAAACCCTAAGGGGTAGCTAGCAGAAAGTTAATGATTTATTTATTAATTTCTATTAAGAATAACAGAGAAATGACATATCTTAGGGTTGTAAGTAAATATACTACAGAATTGTCATTTCATGAGAATACAAGTACTTACTAAAAAGGCGCAGACAGGCTGGAGCTTATAGTTAAGCTCAGTTCTCCTGTCTCCAAATTAGTGTCTAAACTATATGCTAATCTCATCAAGCCAAAAGAGAACTTCAAACCTCTTTATATAACCTCTTGGGAATTGGAGTGAAAGATAACTATCTTACCAAGAAGTGAGCCAGGTGCATTCTACTACAGGAGAACGCATTCAAGATTCTCTCCTGGTGGTACAGAACTCCGGAACGCTTGTTCCACCTAGGTCTAAGTGACACACCGTTGTGCTGGAGATGCTCTGGTGCAATAGGTTCTCTTGCACATATTTTTTGGTTTTTCCCGGGTATCTCAACTTTCTGGAAAGATATTAATGACTTACTTCGCCATAGGGATTTGACACCAACAGACCTCACTCCACAGGAGATTTTATTGTCACTCCCCAATACAACTTTTCAACCAAGAAAACACGATTTACTCTCATTACTAATAGCTGCTGCAAAACAACTGATTTTCTCACATTGGAAATCTCAAATCCCCCCTACGATAGGAGAATAGCGTAATAAGGTCCATGACCTATACCGACTGGAAGAAATGTTCAGTTGGGAAACCAGATCTCATGAAAAATTCCCTTGAATTTCCCATGAATTTCCCATGAACATCCCATGAAAAGGATGAATGCTCATCGTCACACAATAAGAGAAAAAAGATTGGATCTACCTGTGGCAAAACATTTTTGTATCCCTGATCACAGCAACATGGATATGAAATTACTGGTATTGAAAGGTAACTTCACATCTCAGAGAGAGAGACGTGTTTGGGAATATAAATTTATGACGACCTTTGACACTCTCAGTGCTGAAATGAATGTGTCGCATGGATTTATGTATTTTTACATCAATTAAGGAATTTGCTTTCAAGACCTGGTGGATGCATCACAACACATTAGGAGACCCCAATCAGAGGACTAAAAAACATCCGGACTCCTTATCTATGAACTAGTCCAATATTTATGTTTCTCCCTCTCCCATATTGATAGTTCTGCTTCACGTCACTTGTCTTATCTATTGCATTTTTTCTGTGTTGTATTGTGCATAAATATGTGACTCTTCAGATTTTGTATTAGTCTAGCCTGAAGAAGAGACCTGAGTAGTCTCGAAAGCTTGCAATGTGTTACCATCTTTTCAGTTAGCCATTAAAACGTATCAACCACTGAGGACTCTCAATTCTGAATGAAAAATTCAAGCGCTTATGGCTCCCTTGGAAGAAATATTCCGATACTCTAAGGGTACGTGCACACGCTGCGGATTGTAGTGCGGATTTGGCCACGCGGTTTTTGTAAAATCCGCAGGTAAATCTGCAGGTCAAAAGACCTGCGGTTTTACCTGCGGATTGCTCTGCGGTTTTGCCCTGCGGTTTTTCATCTCCTCAATGGAGGAGATGGCAAACCGCAGCAGAATCCGCAGAAAGAATTGAAATGTCAATTCTTTCTGTGGTTTCAAAACCACAGAAAAACCGTGCGGAAAAATCCGCACCGTCTGCACTGCGGCTTTTTATTCCCATAGGGAATAATGGTACTGTACACCGCAGCAAAAACTGCTGCGGACCCGCAGCGGCCAAAACCGCTGCAGAACCGCAGCAGAATCCGCAGCGTGTGCACACACCCTAATGGGGAAAAATTGAAATGAACTAAATCTACCCTTGCAGTACATGCCGAGGTGTTCGAGTCCGGTACTCAACTTAATAACCCTTTTTAGTCTAACAATACAATTTTACCTTATGCCATTTTTCATTACCTCTGCAGGTTATTCCTTCCTGAGAGTTCGTCTGTCACATTTTTGTTCACCTATAAATGATCCCTTAAGGATCAATAACACTGGAAGAGTACTTGCCTGATTTGTTTTATGTTACGTTTATGTTAATGTTTTGTTTGACCTGTTTACCGCGTTTTCCAGCTCATCAACACCGAAATGACAGTAACTTGTATACTGTGGAAAGTTTTGTTTTTTGAAGTTGTGTACAGGTTGTTTGAAAATTTATAAATAAAGATTTGCCAAAAAAAAAGCGCAGACAGACGACCATAGTTTTTGTGCAGGGATACTGTAGCTCTGTTCCTTGATGCTGTTTTTTTAAATGTTAATCTTGATGATGCAAATGAGTTATAATGTACTAGGGGATATAAATCAATAATATTGTTATCAAGAATGGAAATGACTTTTTATGACTCAGTTCCTATTTTTGTTCCTGGAAGTGTTGGTGGTTTTTTGTCCTCCTACAATATGACCTGAAAACGACAGTCTGAGTAGATTTTATAGTTCCAAATTTTATGCCAAACCATCTGCTCTTTCTACTGCATCGCACATGCCAACAGTCATGGTGTTACTCATGTGTCATCAACTTAAAAATATGTAGGTGGAGCTTTTTAAATCACTTTAGCTGGGATTGCAGAAAATGAAGTATAATAAAAAATGGATTTATTTTATTACATTTAACCCACAAGTAATTGAAAATTGAATGATTGAAATTACATTTAACCCACAAGTAATTGAAAATTGAATTGACCCTAGCCTTTGTCAGACTGAAACCCAAAACTACACAGGAGAGAACAGTACTGCTATCATCTATAGGTGCATGCCTCATAATATCCTCCAATTGAGAGACAGCACTCTGTTATGAATGGGTCACCGAGGAGAAAAAAACAAAACAAGCTAAGTCACAGAAAACCAGAGAGGTTGGTAACTATGCAGATTGCAGATCCCTGATCCTAACCACACAACTAGCAGCAGCCGTGGAGCGTACCTACGATGATCCTAGACGCTTCGTCACAGCCGGAGAACTACATAAGCCTGAAGCAAGAAAAGGGGAAAACTAACTGCCCCAGAGCAGACCCCAAAGGAAAGAAAGCCCCCACACATGTATTGATGGTGAAACAAGATGAAAGCACAAACACAGGCAGGAAAATAGGCTGAGCAAACGATGGGGCCCAAACTAACTAGAAAGGATAGGAAAGGAAAGACACTGTCTGCAATCTGCAAAAAACACTACAAAAATAATGTTCAACACTTCTGATAGCAAAATTAACCCTGAAGTCACTAGACTTCTCCCACTATATCAGCACTCTGAAATATTCTGACACAGAGCAAAAAGAGGCCAATCTAATAAGGGACAAAAAGCAAATTGGCAAATAGAGGTAAATAAGAGTGGAAATTCAGCACAGCCCCAGCCAGGGCTGGTTGACCACACAAAAAACTGAATAGAGCAACAAAATCAATTGTGAACATTAGCAGAAAAACTTAGCTTTAGATGACTGGAACAGAGCTGAAACCCAAGACCTGACAAGCCAGAAGGAATCACCAGCACCAGAATAGGGAGTCGGCTGTCTTAAATCCAGTCTGAGATTCCTGAGGTCCAATCGTCATCCTCATTATCAGGCGGCAGATCTCTACTGATTAAATCAGCCTCACTACCTCCTGTTACCACCAGAGGGAGCCTGGCAGGAGAACTCACAACTGGTGGACCAGAAAATGAACTCACAACAGCACTCAAAGAACTCTTCTGCAGTAAAAGTTGTTAAAGTATGCTCACATGGTAAGTATTTGGTCAATATTTTCCATTAGTATTTGTAAGTCAAAACTAGGAGTGTGGGTGTGGCCTGAGCTGGCGATGGTGTAACACGCACGGCTCAGGATCTCTGAGAAGGCATCTCCTAAAGCGACAAATAAAGAAATAGAAAATCGCTCTCTTCGATAACCCACGGAAGGATTGTTTTCTCCTTACTCAGAGGTAAATTCTGATACCCCTTGTCTGAGCTTTGGACATTAAAAAAGACATTTTTGAAATCTGAGGCCTTTTCCCGCCATTTTACTGCAAGGTGACACCATTTTGAACTGTGAGTGAAAAAATCCTTTCCCTGCTCCCTCCATTACCCACCGGCAGTCCTTGTCCTCAGAAAAAGTATCTCCACACTTGTCTACCACATTTTAAAGATTTTTATTGTCTTTTGGAGATTTTTTTTTACAAAAATCCTGTCATATACCAGCTGATTGGCGAAAGGATACAAAATAGTCCCCACCCTGTGCCTAATCTGACAGGATTTCTCTCGTTGCATAATTAAAAGACATTGACTTTTTTTTTGGAATCTCCTCTTGTCTGTTTTAGACCCTTTGGAAGTCCCAGGGTGTCCTAATTTAGTTATATTCCCCTGCTTTGTGCGAGGCTGCAGGAGCTATAAACGGCTGCAGAGGGATCTCTTTCATCTCAACGTCCTATCTCAAGTACGCCATTTTCCTGTCATAACAGATCTGTGAGGCGGAAGGACGCAAAATAGTCCGTGATTTGTGCCTATTTCTATGTTACCTCCGCTCTCCACCGCTCCTGTGCGGCTCCACTGGGGTGATCTGCCTTTCTTCAGCGGTGCTGTGTATCAGCTGCCGGCTCCCCTGTTGCATATTTTATGAGCGGGGACTGACGTCACACAGCCCTGTGTGAAGACTAGCCGCCTGTCACGGCTGCATTTAAAGTCACAGGGAGCTCGTCTATATCAGCGCACAGTTAATAAACGATTTTACTGTATGCATCATACAATATTAAAAGTGCCATCTGATTCTGTGGTGTATCATTCCTCACGGTTCCTTTTATAAAAAGGCATAGGAAGACACAAGAATTTTCTATATTTTTAACGTTTATTCAGTATAAACATCATCAATAATATCAATTCTCTCTAATATAATCCCTGCAAGGCAGGATTCAAAAAAGGGCACAAGATGAGTCACAAGGCTACTCCAGTGTCCAAATCAATGAAAATGACTAATACGACTCCTCAAAAAGCACAAAAATTTCAGGATTCTTACAATCCTCACTTTAAAGATCAAGTGGATATCGTTAACCCATTTAAGGCCAGATCTCCTCATAAAGAGGTTATGGATACATCTCTCTCATCAAAAAGGAAAAATCATGGTAAAACTTCTGAAAAATTCACATCGCCAGCCGACGCTTCAAGTCCTGAGTCTGGACATAATTCACCAAACTTTTCGCCAGAAAGGTCAAAATTTAAGATGGATAATACCAATCCTTCTCCTTCCCAAAATCTGGATGCTATATTCATACACTCTTACATGGATACTCTCGCCCAGAAAATCACGTCCAGTATGTCTCAATCATTTGAAAACCAAAATAAAATTTTACAGTCCACCTTGGATAAATTTAGCAGCAGGTTAGAAAACCACGAAAAACGGCTAACTGTAGTGGAAGAACACACTGATGATTTATCAAAAGACACCCATGACCTCAAATCTGAATTTCACAGACTTAAAATTAAAGTTGCGGATATAGAAGACAGGAACAGACGAAACAACTTGAAAATAAGAGGAATACAAGAATCTATCTCACCGGATAAACTAGAAGACTTCGTCAAGACAATTTTCAAAAAATTGCTACCAACACTTACAGACCAAGATCTCATCATAGATAGGATCCACAGACTTCCCAAACCACGGAATATCGATAAAGATCTACCTAGAGATACCATCTTAAGGGTACACTTCTTCAAGATTAAGGAAAAAATTCAACAATCGGTTAAAGATCTAGGAGGTTTTCCAGAACCCTATGCTCACCTTCAGCCATTTACGGATCTTTCAAAGGGAATGATTGAAGGAAGAAAGTCTTTTAAGCCAGTCACTTCCACCTTGAGGGAAAATAATATCCCCTATAAATGGGTCTTCCCACTTAAACTTTTGATAATCTACAAAGGAAAGACGACCGTCCTATTCTCACCTAAAGAAGGAAGAGATTTCCTGTCCTACTACAGGATACCTGACCGCCATAGAATCTCCAACTCTCAAGACCCTGGGCTCTTGTCAGAGAAGGTTTGATCCAAAGGAGAGACCTGGCCAATATATTTACTCACCTTGTTATAAGGCCTCTCTACACTTCTTGATTATTTGGTCAATGTATTGTACTGTACTGCTTATTAATCTTCTTTCCACAAGTTTTCTCACTTCTCTACTACTTTATGGACTCGTATATCACATGAGATTATTTTCCTTCTGGGAATAGTGTTGTTATGCCAAGGGATGCCTCCAATGGGATCCATACACAAACTTTCCCCACTAAGGAATTAGAGCCTTCCCGATCGGCTCTTCCTGAAGTACAATTTTGTTCTTATTGTTTTTGTGTCTCTTTTGTTTTTGGTTTCAAATAGGTATATAGTTTGAGGTTTTTGGACAACTAAGTTCTACAAAGGTAGGTGCACTCTGGTTTCTGCATTTCCTCTACCCCACTTCATACGAACCCAGCCATTCTTGTAACATGAAAATAAAATTCGTATCATACAATGTCAGGGGGCTAAATAGCCCTTGGAAGAGATTTTCCATTGGTAGGGAGATTAACGGGATGCATCCTGAGGTTGTATGCCTTCAAGAAACCAAGTTCAAAAAAGACAACCACCCTTCTATAAATCTCAAAAATTTCCCATTTGTATTTGAATCTTGCGGCCCACGAAAGAAAGCTGAGGTTTTATCCCTCATTAGTAACTCAATTTCCTTTGAATTGCTTTCTGAAGTAAAAGACGAAAAAGGACATTACCATATTCTCCTGTGCAAATTGAACGGCCAAATCTTCACAATAGTTAATACTTATGTTCCCACCATCAGACAAATTAGCTTCCTGAATAAGCTAATGAAAAAATTAGACACCTTACGATCAGGAACCCTACTTTTGTTAGGGGACTTTAATATGGTGCCAGATGGTGTACTAGACTCCGCCTCTCCCAGCAGACAAAAAACGTAATCCTTGAACAGCTGGATTTATAATCACAAGCTATTCGACTCATTCCGCTGTTTGAACACCACATCTAGAGAATTTACTCATTTTTCTGATGGCCATCAGTCGGCATCTAGAATAGATCTGATACTCACAGATGTCTTGTCCTTGCCAAGGGTCTCCTCCAGCTCCATACTTAATAAATCTATTTCAGATCATTAACTGCAGAACTGATAATAGGGTCCCCAATTCATCCCCAATTCATGTGGAAATTCAACTCCTCTCTGCTTCATAACCCCACCATCAAATCTGAAATCAGCTCAGCCGTACAAAATTATTTTAGTGAAAACGAATCAAACCTCCTCAATCCGTTTACCTATTGGAATGCTCACAAGGTGGTGTTGAGGGGAGTCTTGATTCAAATTTCCTCCAGACAAAAAAAAAAATTAATAGGGATAAAATCCTTACCCTACAACAGTCTATTACATCTAAAGAAGAGGAACTATGTCGATCCTCTGATCCTCTAACAAACAAGCTGTATTATCAGAACTTACTGATCTCAGGTTGCAGTTAAGGAAAATCATATTCAATTTTTATGACTCAGCTATTAGATCAGCAAAATGCAAACATTACTTATCTATAAATCGCCCTTCAAAATACATGTCAAACAGAATTAAGAATATACGGAAATGGAATAGAATTGACAGTATAACTTCCTCTAATGGTACATCCCTGGTCCACCCTAAAGATATTGTAGGAGCTTTTGCCGATTATTACAAAAATCTGTACAATATCAACCAAGACAACCACAATATGCAGCCATCTACCTCAGAGATTGGATCATTTCTTTCCAGCATGAACTTTCCAAAGGTTGACACAATCAGATGTGGAACAATTTGATTGCCTCTTCTTATAAAAAATTAATTATTGGCTGTTATTAATAAATTAAAGACCCAGAAATCCCCGGGTCCGGATGGCTTCTCCTCTGAATATTTCAGGACCTTTTCTAAAGCCTTGATTCCATATACAGTGGGGAAAAAAAGTATTTAGTCAGTCAGCAAAAGTGCAAGTTCCACCACTTAAAAAGATGAGAGGCGTCTGTAATTTACATCATAGGTAGACCTCAACTATGGGAGACAAACTGAGAAAAAAAAATCCAGAAAATCACATTGTCTGTTTTTTTTTCACTTTGTTTGCATATTATGGTGGAAAATAAGTATTTGGTCAGAAACAAAATTTCATCTCAATACTTTGTGATATATCCTTTGTGGGCAATGACAGAGGTCAAACGTTTTCTGTAAGTCTTCACAAGGTTGCCACACACTGTTGTTGGTATGTTGGCCCATTCCTCCATGCAGATCTCCTCTAGAGCAGTGATGTTTTTGGCTTTTCGCTTGGCAACACGGACTTTCAACTCCCTCCAAAGGTTTTCTATAGGGTTGAGATCTGGAGACTGGCTAGGCCACTCCAGGACCTTGAAATGCTTCTTACGAAGCCACTCCTTAGTTGCCCTGGCGGTGTGCTTTGGATCATTGTCATGTTGAAAGACCCAGCCACGTTTCATCTTCAATGCCCTTGCTGATGGAAGGAGGTTTGCACGCAAAATCTCACGATACATGGCCCCATTCATTCTTTCATGTACCCGGATCAGTCATCCTGGCCCCTTTGCAGAGAAACAGCCCCAAAGCATGGTGTTTCCACCACCATGCTTTACAGTAGGTATGGTGTTTGATGGATGCAACTCAGTATTCTTTTTCCTCCAAACACGACAAGTTGTGTTTCTACCAAACAGTTCCAGTTTGGTTTCATCAGACCATAGGACATTCTCCCAAAACTCCTCTGGATCATCCAAATGCTCTCTAGCAAACTTCAGACGGGCCCGGACATGTACAGGCTTAAGCAGTGGGACACGTCTGGCACTGCAGGATCTGAGTCCATGGTGGCGTAGTGTGTTACTTATGGTAGGCCTTGTTACATTGGTCCCAGCTCTCTGCAGTTCATTCACTAGGTCCCCCCGCATGGTTCTGGGATTTTTGCTCACCGTTCTTGTGATCATTCTGACCCCACGGGGTGGGATTTTGCGTGGAGCACCAGATCGAGGGAGATTATCAGTGGTCTTGTATGTCTTCCATTTTCTAATTGTTGCTCCCACAGTTGATTTCTTCACTCCAAGCTGGTTGGCTATTGCAGATTCAGTCTTCCCAGCCTGGTGCAGGGCTACAATTTTGTTTCTGGTGTCCTTTGACAGCTCTTTGGTCTTCACCATAGTGGAGTTTGGAGTCAGACTGTTTGAGGGTGTGCACAGGTGTCTTTTTATACTGATAACAAGTTTAAACAGGTGCCATTACTACAGGTAATGAGTGGAGGAAAGAGGAGACTCTTAAAGAAGAAGTTACAGGTCTGTGAGAGCCAGAAATCTTGATTGCTTGTTTCTGACCAAATACTTATTTTCCACCATAATATGCAAATAAAATGAAAAAAAAACAGACAATGTGATTTTCTGGATTTTTTTTTCTCAGTTTGTCTTCCATAGTTGAGGTCTACCTATGATGTAAATTACAGACGCCTCTCATCTTTTTAAGTGGTGGAACTTGCACTATTGCTGACTGACTAAATACTTTTTTTCCCCACTGTATGGTCTCAGTATTTAATGAGGCATTTTCTCGGGGCTCCTTCCCAAAAGAGATGCTGGAAGCCTTAATTGTTCTGATTCCAAAAGCAGGGGGAGACCCGGAGAAGATGCAAAATTACAGGCCAATATCGCTTATAAAAAACGACATTAAAATTTATTCTAAATTACTGGCCGAAAGGTTGAAAAATATACTCCGTTTGCTTTCCGATGACCAGATTGGCCTTGTCGAGGGCCGTCAGGCGGCGGATGGAATGAGGAGAGTTTTGAATTTAATTACCAGGGCAAATTTGTCCAATAGTAGATTGCCATTTCTGGCGTTGGATGCGGAAAAGACTTTTGACGGGTTGAATTGGTCTCACTTGGAAGCAACTTTAACTAAATTTGGTTTTAGCCAAGGATTCCTGTCATCGGTCTTTGTGTTATACTATGCTTCCAGTGCCAGAATTTATGCCAATAATAGCCTCTCAAACCCGTTCCCCATTTCGAACGGAACGAGACAGGGGTGCCCCCTGTCACCCCTGCTCTTTGTATTAGCGATGGAGCCACTGGTGGAAAAGATCCGATCTAATAAAAATATTGCTGGATTTGACCTCCCCTCCCGTCTATTTTAAAATAGGGCTATTTGCTGACGACCTCTTTTTGACCCTACTGGACTCCTTGAATTCCATCAGAGCACTTGCTGCAGACCTGGAAATGTTTTCAAGGGCCTCCTATTTCAAAATTAACTCTCACAAGTCAAAATTCTTGACCCTCAACATGACAAAAACAGAAATTGAAGAGCTAAAGAGAAGTACTTTGGCGCCCCTGAGGCTCGGTCACCACAGAGGTACTGCACCTTCCCCTAAGGTGTAGTGCCCCACCGTCCAGGTAAGGTGGGAACTCCTTTCCACACTCTAACACTTGCACCCCACACACAACAGGGTAGTTCTGCACAACCATATTGCGGCTCAGTGCTTAGAGAGTAGCAGAGCACCTTTGGTGGTTCCCTGCTTGGAACACTGGATGTGCTGGGAAGTGGGTGGAGTTAAGATACATAAAAAGTGGGAAAGTGTAGGATGACGGGTCAGTCTGACAGAAGGTCAGTCGGGTAGGAAGTCACTCAGACAGGAGTGAGGATCCCTGGAAGAAGGGATGGAGGAAGGAGTGCTGCAGCTGCCTCAGTGATCTGAGCCAGCTGGCACGGGAAAGGAAAAGGAGAAAGACGTAGAACTGAAACCTAAGCTTCCATAAGAGAGAGAAAGACAAGTACGGAACGAAGGAGTAAGGAGAACAGAGAGGACGTGGGTTAGAGCAGGAACCCTGCCTATAGGTTCTCAGCGCAAGGCCGGGGCCCGGTCCCCGAAGTTGTATGGACACTTATGGTTCTGCAGCAGACACTGGTGGAGTAGTTGGCTGTAAATGCACTACTCCCATCTAAGACTTGGGGCACAACAGCAATTGGATAGAGAGCCGGGACTCAGGAGAAGGGAGTCCCCAAAGCAGGCTACAGCTGTCTGCCGTGCAAGTAGAGTTCTTGGGAACATCTGTCAGGAGGAGCTCCAGAGTACCACGGTACTGGAGATCTTCACACTTAAAGGCGCTATAGAGGAGACATTCAGGAAAGGCACATAAGTTGGTGGAGTGTTGGAGGGGAGCTTTCCATCTTGCCTGGAGGTTGACCGAGTCCCTGACCCGGAGGACACGGCACAGAAGCGGGCATTACTGACTGTGAGTAAAGCTTTGGAACTACATGCCCTGGTGCCCTCCATTCCTTCCTGCGTCCGTCTGCCTGACACTGCTACATCCCCTGCGCCGGACACTACACCACCTAAGCGTCCCCACATCTACACTGCCCTGGGACAACAGCCCTGCCTGTGGACGGCTATACCATCCTTGCTGCACAACACCATCTGTCCCAGAGGATCTGTCTGCAGCGTCGGCTTAACACCTCCCTTGCCGAACACCACAGGTGGCGTCAGGGGCGTAATTAGAACTGATTGGGCCCCGTAGCAAATTTTTAAACGGGGCCCCCTCAAAGACACACCCCCTCAAAGACACACCCCCTTCAATACGCACCCCCTTCCAGACGCACCCCCTTCCAGACGCACCCTCTTACCGATAATGCATACTAGAGTCACATTAGGATCGCGGCGGAGCTGCTTACCTGACCTCTGCCGCGAACCCTGGCCTGAATTCCGCTGTGTACAGAGTGGTGGGGCCCTTGAGAGGACTATGTAATAAAAGAGGACACTGTAAATAACAAGAATACACTATGTAAGAGACAGCACTATACATAACAGCAGAGGAAGCTATATAATAAGGGACGGCACCATATATAACTAGAGAGGATGGTACGTAATAAGGGATGGTATTATACATAATAAAAGAGGAAACTATGTAACTAAGAATGGTGCTATACAGAATTAGTGAGTACACTATATACTAAGGGACTGTGTTAGACATAGTGAGTACACTATATACTAAGGGACTGTGTTAGACATAATAAGTGATAAGAAAGTCTTCCTCCACCTCCCCCTGTTCCTAAGGCCATTATAAGTCCCCCTTCCTCCAATTCCAATCCTCCACACCCCTCATTGTCCTCCTCCCCTCGCATCCCATTATTGTACTCTCCCCCACCCCATCATTGCCCTCTTCACCACCTCCATCATTTCCTCCTCCTCCACCATCATTGCATTCTCCCCCACCACCCCATCATCATTTCTTTTTCCCCCACCACCCCATCATTGCCCTCTCCATCACCCCCATCATTGCCTTCTTCACCCCATCACTGCCTTCTCCCCATCACTCCCATCATTGCCTGCTCCATCACCCTGTCACTCTCATCATTGCCTGCTCCATCACCTCAACACTCCCATCATTGCCTTCTCCATCCCATCATTGCCTGCCCCATCACCCCATCATTGCCTGCTCCATCACCCCATCACTCCCATCATTGCCTGCTCCATCACCCCATCATTGCCTGCTCCATCACACCATCATTGCCTGCTCCATCACCCCATCACTCCCATCATTGCCTGCCCCATCACCCCATCATTGCCTGCTCCATCACCCCATCACTCCCATCATTGCCTGCTCCATCACCCCTGATGAGTTTGTGATTTGATCTTTATCTCTCAACGGGAGATCGATATGCTGGAAGGTTGCCAGATTATGGTCTGAGGCCTACTCGAGTAGCGGAGAACAAACACACACAGAGACAGGGTATGTATCTGCAGGATGTTCCCCCTTTCCTGATTTAATTAGGTAGCTTATATGCTCATTCGAGTAGGCGGTAACATTACATCATCACATTTCATTGGACAATTGATCATTCAACAGTAAGCATAAATGGTTCCAACCAATCATATTCATATTCGTTAACCAATCAGATTGTACTCGGCTGTTAATTATTAGTATTTGTGTAGACGTGCTGAAAGCTTTAATAGGTCTTGGGTAAATTACACAAGATCCCAATATCATTCTCATAAATCTATCCTCATGACAGTTTATAGCTCAATTAGCCTCATTAACCTGTCTTACTAAGTATTTATGGCCCCAGTATCTACCTAATATGTGGACGTGTAGTTTCAATGTCCAACTGGGTGCAGTAAACAGTTTATCCATCACGTACAAGTTCTTATGAAGAATAAGGTTATAGGTAATCATTATCATGAGACAGCATTTTCATATACAGAGTATGCATGTAAGACCCCAGAAATACATTGATATTAAAAGGACATACAGAATTCCCTGTCAGTCCCCCCTTTTGAGAACAGATATGACTCTACCATTCACATATAGGTACATTCAAAGGCCTAATGCCAGTGTCGGACTTCCTAACCCTTCTTCTGCCGAATTCCCCATAGGGAAAGGGAGATCATATCTAATTCTCAACCTCAAACCATTTGCTCATAATCATTATTGTAAGGTTTCATTGTAATATACATAGTTTTAGTAATAGACGCATCAATCAGTCTTTGAAGTAGTCCTCTGATACATGGTATGCAGCAGCATCCACAGGTCACAAGTACTGCTGCTACTACTGCCAGAGAGATGAGGAGGCTGGACACAAGATGACTCCATCTACCGAACCAGGATTCCAACCAGTCCATGAAGGGATTGTTGATACCCGAATTTTCTGCCAATTCTTCGGACAGGGATGTAAGACCCTCCAACGCCTTGGTGATACTCCCATCTGGACTTGTATTATTGGGGATGAAGGTACAGCAAAACGTTCCAAACATCTTGCACACGCCCCCTTTTTCCGCTAGCAACATATCCAAAGCCATCCTATTCTGATGTGTCATTAAAGAAGTTGG
Organism: Dendrobates tinctorius; assembly: GCF_039654945.1. NCBI lineage: Eukaryota > Metazoa > Chordata > Amphibia > Anura > Dendrobatidae > Dendrobates > Dendrobates tinctorius. Next base: position 3,031,498 of record NW_027361703.1, on the reverse strand, counting down.
GCCTAATTGTTCAGCTATCCCTTTTACTGCATCCCTTGTGTAATTTATAAACCTTTGCTGATTATAGTAAATATAATTTATCCAATCCACATTTTTATTAATTGTCACCCACCAAAAGAAAATTGATTCAAAACCTGCTGCTATCTGGTTCCTGGCCTTGTACTCATCCGGTACCCCTCTGGGTACCCCTATATTGTCTATATAAACTCTAGGATCAAAGGACCCAGCAGGTACTGACCTTCTATTTCTGTGTAGGGTTTCAACATTCATTCCACCTCCTTTAATCTCTTCTGATGAAATTATTTTAAATGGCATGAGCACTTGAACTAGAGCACAGCTGCCAACCCAACTTGGTGGCAACCTAGGCCTCAATTTCATATCTCCACATAACCACCATATGTCACTCCTTGCTATAGTTTGGTTTTGAAACCAACTGGCTTTAAAACCTCCTGTATCTGTATTTATTGGGATGGTGTTGTGACAAAACTCTGAAGTTAGATTTCCTACCCATCTTCCCGGTCCTGTTCTCAGGAAGCAAGTGTAGTCACCTGGATATGCATAAACTCTAGGTGGTACCTGATCAATTTTTGCTATTGGATACCGGACTGATAGAGATTGACACAGAACATTATCACTAGGGTCATATGTGGCATTATACAAAGCTAGAATACACTGTAAGTCTACTTGATCCTGTTCTGAATATCTGAGGGGAATAGTCCCTAAATGGGGCCTAGCGGTTGCACATGCAATACAATCAGTTTTGTTATTTTGCTCTGTAGTATACTTCATCCATAGCAACCATTCATTCCTCTCTGTGTAGCCTGTTTCTACGGCTAACTTCTCCTCATAGCCTAATTCTCCAATTCCATCAACATCCAACATTTCTCCTGACCTTTGGGGTTTGTCCTTCTCTTGTTCCTTGTCCTGTGCAGGAACAGCTTTTAACCAAAATGTTCCCTGCTGAACCTGTCTACCTGGGGTATACAGTCCCAATACATAGAGACCTTCATCTCCAAGAGAGGGTTCATCCAGTGTTATGAGGAGAGGATTGCAAGAGAATCTCCAGTCCAAAACCTCTGGATCACAACCCCATTTTGGAATGGGTACAGCAATATTCATCCTCTTGAGGAGAGGCTTTCCTGATGAACTAACACGAGTCATGGCTTCCTCTGGCTTATACCCCCATGACGTTCCCGTGTTCCAAGCTGCATCTGACCAAGAATTACAGTTCTCATTTCCAGGTCTAGTTACACAGATATATACCACCGCCCCTTCAACTCCTGTTAGATATTTATAATTGGGGTTGCTACTCTTCTTCCCAAATTTAAGATTCCATTGACACTTCACTATCTGACACAAGTCCATCCTAAATGTAGCTGTTGCTGCCTTGGTGTCAAACCACAAGGTTACTGATGTGCTGTTCTGAAGTGTCTCGTCCATTTGTCCTTCTTGCAGTAGAGCTGCCAACATCATCAGGGACAGGACCCATATTCTTCCACTCCAGGACCTCATAGTAGCTTGTGTAGACCGGTCTTCCGTTTAACTCTACGGATGTGGCTTAGCGAGGACCATCAACCAGTGGCTCCAGTGGTCTTCGTGTCTTTTGGTCAGCAACCAATGTCTGGATTAACTAAAATAGAATCAAAAACTTATTTATACACAAATGGGAGTCCCTTTTGGACTCCGGACCTGCTGCAGGGGTTGTCAAATAGTCACAACATCTATGTGGACAAAAGAGTACCTCAGTTGTGGTAGCTTCTGACATCAGGAAGGCCTCCAGTCCCCTGAAAAGAGATCAACACACACGAGCACATACTTCATACATCTTACCTTGGGCAGCCTGTATGAAGTCAATCTGCAGTCATTGAAACGGATAGGAGGGCCCAGGCGCACGTGTATGTCTATGGCATCTTTCTAGTCTATCTGTGTTGTGCGCATCTAATCTATGTTAATGTAAAGCTAAACAGGTGGACCCAGCATCTTTCTTCAGAGCACATAGTTTTTGTCTTCACTCACGTGCGTTGAGTCATGAGCCATCACATGGTGCAAGGATTTTGGCAAACATACCCACTGTCCCACCATCCACGGTTCTGAGCTCCAGCTTCCGACCAGACTTCAGTCTCTTCCCCGGTTGGTGACCGAGTCAGAGCCTGTAAGATACTTAAGTCTAACTGGTTATCTTTAATGCTCACCATGACCAGTGGAGGCGCCTCAGGGGTCTCCCAGTACCTTGGTCTTCTGGCTGATTCCCAGCCACTTTGTTTGCTTCGTGCTCCACGGGTTCCTTCTCATATGTACCCTCACTTCCACTATGGCAACCTCTTCCAGGGCCTGTTGATGTAAGAAAAGACCTTTCCTCCCCATATGGGGCTGCAGTTGTAGGTTCACCTGAAAACAATGACTTGTATATGTGGTGTCTTGCTTACCTTAAAGCCCCCTAAACGCCTCAATGAGTGCCGTCAACTCCACCTCCCCTGTAGAGTTATGAGGGAGGAGTGGTTCTGCTTTCTACTATCTCATGCTGTGTGATCGCCATACAACCAGGTTCTTGGACCTTCCGGAAAGAAGAACTCAAAATCCAGATTAATGAGAGATACCTTTATGGATTAAAAATATTTAAAAATAGCTGACTCTCCTCTCTTCTCCCCCCCTTTGGAAATCACCATATTAATACCGAATAGGTGGCAGAGTGGTGGATTTCCATTACACATATAACGGGAGTTCCTCTTCTTTTTTTTTTCTTCTCCATTACACATACTAAAAGCATTCCTTATCTTTACTACCTGACAATTGCCTTCCATGGATATCTAACACTGCTTCAAGTCAAAGGCAACGTTGTACCTTGAACCATCTGCCTCTCCTTTTTCTTCTTATCAACATGCATTCTAAAAAAAAAACTTGACATTATGAAAAACTAGCTGTACACCTTCTACAAATACGTATTATGCTATAATGTGAATCCAGTGAGCAAAGCAGCAAGCTGCGCTTCAACCAGGTACGTCTCTGGTTGACCATTATTTAATGGGCATCTGACAAGATTGTAATTTTCTATGTCACTTAATGAAATTCCGTCGACCCAGGGAATTGCAGGAATACCATGCACATTGAGCCTAAACACTTTATACTCTGGAAATCTGTCTGACAGAAATCCAAAACCAGTGAGCTGTTGGATATACCCTCCTGGTATAATTTTGACAATTCTCCAACCGTCAGGAGATATAAGCAACATTAATCCAAATGTGCAATTAGGGCACGACATTTTCTCATGGAATAGCTGGCACACACACACCCACACACACACACACACAAGGCAAGCAATACAACAGAATTTCACACATGAGATCATGCACTTCCACTTATCAGCAGAGAGTCTCAAAGGTCATTCACATTCCTTCACACAGATTCAGTAAACTGTTAACTGCTTAAGCTTATCACCTCCTGGTGCTCCTGCTAAAAATCCTATCTATGTTTTCTGGTTGATACTTGACTGTATTGGGGCGAAAAATTCTCCTGGCTTGTCCTAAAATGAAAAATGCCTATGGCTTGCGGACCCGTACTGACTGCACTTCGCTAACTCAATGTACAGGCCGCACCTAGACCGTATCTCTCTATCTGCCTCTTTCTCTGGTTGCTATTCACTTATTCTCTTAATATACGCTATTACTGTGTGCCCACATCTCAACAAGTCTACTTCTTCTTTATCACTTAGCAAATATCTATGCCGACATAGACTGCATCTCGTTGTTATATGAGGTTCCCGCTCAATGTTTGAACTTGCGTGTCCTAAACTGAAACTGGTCAGTTGATAGGTATCAAACCCATGGGAACCTTGATAAGAAGGTTAACTATTTAGTGGTCTGGCCATGACCCTCCTGGTCATCTAACACTAAATCTCTACGTACTCAGTATGAGATGGCACTTCTCTACAATTAGTCCTAGCGTATTCAGCAATTCTATATATCAACCAGAGAGCAAATCCAATTAACTATAGGCAGACTAATATGACCCAAATTTTCTTATTAGCCCAGTAAAAATCTTTTCCCTCAACTAAACCTGCTGAGCCTTGTATACTCAGAGATCTTATTTATCAACCAGAAGACTAAAGCTATCATTAGTATGCAGGCTAATGTAATCCCTATTACCTCAAAGTTCTTTAGCACCATTTGAGGGCAGTTTGTGCGTATCAGACAGAATAGAAGGTGGATAGACCTATCCTGTCTGTAACGGCGTTTTAACACCGTAATAGTACCTCTAGCACTCTCCAAGAGGACGTACGCAGCCTTCTTTATGCGTATGCCGCCAGAGACGTGTCCTCACATGAATCCTGGCAAGCCAGTTACCATGGAGAGACGCTCCCAAGGGGCAAAAACACAGTAAAGAATTCCTAGTACCCTCAAGGTTGGTTCAATCATTCATGCGCAATCATACGTAGCAGCTTTTAGGTTTCTCCCTCCAGCATACGTATTATGTATCACAAGGATATTCTACGGTTCTTAGCGCTGGTATGTAAGAAGACAGACTATACTGTACCCCAAAAGCCGGTTCAGAGCATTTAGCAGAGGGGAGACACAGAATTTGTAAGAATCAATGGCTCTTACCTTCACCGGTGATTTTGATCTGTGTGTCCTCTAGGCCGTCAGTCTGCGGGTGCCGGATTTCAGGATACTGGGGTCTTCTGTTGTAACCAGCCCACCCAGGGACGCCAACTGATGAGTTTGTGATTTGATCTTTATCTCTCAACGGGAGATCGATATGCTGGAAGGTTGCCAGATTATGGTCTGAGGCCTACTCGAGTAGCGGAGAACAAACACACACAGAGACAGGGTATGTATCTGCAGGATGTTCCCCCTTTCCTGATTTAATTAGGTAGCTTATATGCTCATTCGAGTAGGCGGTAACATTACATCATCACATTTCATTGGACAATTGATCATTCAACAGTAAGCATAAATGGTTCCAACCAATCATATTCATATTCGTTAACCAATCAGATTGTACTCGGCTGTTAATTATTAGTATTTGTGTAGACGTGCTGAAAGCTTTAATAGGTCTTGGGTAAATTACACAAGATCCCAATATCATTCTCATAAATCTATCCTCATGACAGTTTATAGCTCAATTAGCCTCATTAACCTGTCTTACTAAGTATTTATGGCCCCAGTATCTACCTAATATGTGGACGTGTAGTTTCAATGTCCAACTGGGTGCAGTAAACAGTTTATCCATCACGTACAAGTTCTTATGAAGAATAAGGTTATAGGTAATCATTATCATGAGACAGCATTTTCATATACAGAGTATGCATGTAAGACCCCAGAAATACATTGATATTAAAAGGACATACAGAATTCCCTGTCACCCCATCATTGCCTGCTCCATCATACCATCATTGCCTGCTCCATCACCCCATCACTCCCATCATTGCCTGCTCCATCATCCCATCATTGCCTGCTCCATCACCCCATCACTCCCATCATTGCCTGCTCCATCACCCCATCACTGCCTGCTCCATCACCCCATCATTGCCTGCTCCATCACCCCATCACTCCCATCATTGCCTGCTCCATCACCCCATCACTCCCATCATTGCCTGCTCCATCACCCCATCACTGCCTTCTCCCCATCACTCCCATCATTGCCTGCTCCATCACCCCATCACTCCCATCATTGCCTTCTCCATCATCCCAACACTCCCATCACTGCCTTCTCCATCACCCCATCACTGCCTTCTCCCCATCACTCCCATCATTGCCTGCTCCATCACCCCAACACTCCCGTCATTGCCTGCTCCATCACCCCATCACTGCCTGCTCCATCACCCCATCATTGCCTGCTCCATCACCCCATCACTCCCATCATTGCCTGCCCCATCACCCCATCACTCCCATCATTGCCTGCTCCATCACCCCATCACTCCCATCATTGCCTGCTCCATCACCCCAACACTCCCTTCATTGCCTTCTCCATCACCCCATCACTGCCTTCTCCCCATCACTCCCATCATTGCCTGCTCCATCACCCCATCACTCCCATCATTGCCTGCTCCATCACCCCATCACTCCCATCATTGCCTGCTCCATCACCCCAACACTCCCATCATTGCCTTCTCCATCACCCCATCACTGCCTTCTCCCCATCACTCCCATCATTGCCTGCTCCATCACCCCATCACTCCCATCATTGCCTTCTCCCATTACCCCCTCATGGCCTTCTCCCATTACCCCCTCATGGCCTTCTCCCATTACCCCCTCATGGCGTTCTCCCATTACCCCCTCATGGCCTTCTCTTATTACCCCCTCATGGCCTTCTCCCATTACCCCCTCATGGCCTTCTCCCATTACCCCCTCATGGCCTTCTCCCATCTACCCAGGCATCATCATGGCCTTCTCTCCCCATCGCGGTCTTCTTCTCATGTCCCCATCTCCTCCAGGGCCAGGCTAACCTACACACACACAGACACACACGCAGACAGACATACACACAGACATACATACATTCACACACACAGACAGACATACATACATACCCACACACACACAGACAGACAGACATACACACACATAGACATATTTACACATACATACATGTCCAGGACTCAGGTCACACAGTGGTCAGGGCCCAGCCAGGAGGAGAGTGACTCACCGTCACCGGCATCACATCACGTGAGTGAGGAGGTCACGCCACTGGAGACAGCCAGCCAGGGAGCCGCCAATGCCACTCATTACATATGCGCATATGTAATGAGCCGTTCATTACTTATGCGCATAGTTAATGAGCAGACTCAGAAAGCAGGAAGGAGTGGACAGCTGCGCTGACTGACGCCGCTGAGAACTGAAGATCATGGAGATAATAAGCACGGGGCCCGTGGCTGCATTAATATTGCACTAACCGGGTAGCGCCGATTGGAGCTGGGGACCCGGGCGGCGGGCCCCTATATGGGGCCAGGCCCCAAAGCAACCGCTTCGGCTGCTACCCCGGTAGTTACGCCCCTGGGTGGCGTCACGAACTATTCTATTCCACTTAAACTACATTATGAACTTACATTGATTTTTGGGCACCCAGGGCCACGGACCGGGTCACCGCTGCCGTGACAAATCCCCCTGACACCGGCCCGGTACCGAGTGCCCCACGTTCCTGGGGGGGGCAACCCAACTTTGCATCACAAACAGGATGACGAGACCCGATGCCATCGGGTTCTGTGTGCCTGAGATTTGTTGGACTTTGAACTTTTGAAAATGTGCAGAAGACCTAATTTAATAGACTGTGACATGAATATTAAAAATGGCCGCTGGCGCGGAGAAGAAGGGCGTGAAGAGATGGGAGGTCCTAGGAAAAGACTGCGAAGAGTCTTGGGCCTTCCCTGCCTGAATTACTATGTGACAGCAACATGGCCCACCCCCCGAGGGGTTCATATACTGGCTTGGTATGGAGGCGCTGGAAGAAGACGCCACCCCCGGAAGGAGGGGCAGAAGAAGCCAGTGGCGGGAAAAGGGCTGAGGCGGGGAGAAGAACACCAGAACGCCATTTTGGAGAGAGAGGGAAGGAGGCCTGTAGAGTGCGCGGAGGTTAAGTTGGATCTCCCCGGTTCCATGGCTGAAGGCTCCGACCCCGTAGTGGAGATGAACCACCAGCAGCTGGAGGACGAGATTGCCCAGCTGACGTGCCGCCTGCAACTGAGGCAGGAAGCACTATGGACACTGAATCTGCAGCGCACCCAGGAGGGGCCTACACCTGCGGTACCTGCGACACCGGTACCAGCCGCTGCTGCACCGGACCTCTTTCCGGGAAAGACCCTGTGGAGCCTGCAACCGCTGCCATGTCACCGGCAGCGTGCCCTGTTCCCTCTCTGCCACTACTATCGGAGGAGTTGTACACAGCCCAGGGAGCTGAAGCGGAGGAAGATAAGCCCCTGCCTGGTCCTGACGCGGCTGCGCAGCTAGCGACCCCCACGGAGCCGGAGCTGCCATTGGCTCCACCGCTGTCCCTGGTGTCTCACCGGGTGGCACCCGTTGCCACCATGCCTGCACCGGACCGGAGGCCACACCGCCAGGAGGCACCAGGTATATACCCCAGCCCTCCTAATGGGTTGACCTCCGAATTCACGTTGTCCGAGGCGGGTTTGCAACAACTCGAAATGGGGCAGTTGGAAGAGTCCACTGGGGGCGCTAGTCAGTCAGAGATGGGGCGGTGGAAGAGGTCTCTTCTGAGGAGGGTACGGCTGGAACAGGCGCGCACGATTCGACATCTTCGGGGAATAGATGAGTCTCAGTCGCTTTGGGATAGTGACCTCGGGATCCCTTGGCGGCCGAACCCTCGTATAGTTGCTTTTCAGCGCCGACAAGCTGAGGAATCCCTCGGTGCTAGGTCTCATACCAGAGCAGCGGAATCACCTACTGAGGAGGAGCAGTTGATGGGCATTGAGATGCATCATGGGTTCCCTTTACCATAGCTTCAGTGCCCTATAGCAAGAAACCAGAATCAAGATGAAGATACCACATCTGGTAGCAGTTCACAATCGGCTTCCAGAACCCCAGGAGGGGACCAGCACTAAAAATATGCAGTAACTCTCGTTGCCCAGGAGGGTTTGTTTGCACCATTGTGCCTTCTTTTTGTTTATCATGTTTTTCTGTTTGCACTTGTGTTGCCTAGTTTTTGATTGACAGCCTTCATATTGAACAAGCGATCATGAACTTGGAGTGATCCAAAAACTTTTAATTGTAAATAGTTGCACCTCTTTAGGTGCCCTCTCTTGGTTTTACATATGGACACTTTGCGAAGATGATGTCTACCTCAAAGGACACTGCAAGAGATCCCGGCTGGGAGCGGTGTCCAGCTGTTGTGAGTTCATTCTCCCCTTCACCTTTGATGTCTGATGAACTCCCTCTGCTGGTGAAGAGAGGTAGTGAAATTGATTGGGATGGGAAGAACCTGTTATCTGAACAGGCGGAGTGTGATTTGACATCTGGAGTTTCTGAGTGGATATAAGGCAGCCGACGCCCTGCAGGGCTGCTGGTGATCCTTTCTGCTCTGAGCTCTTGCATCCAGCTTAGTTCCTGTCTACTAAAAGCTAAGTTTTTGCCCTGCTATTATTCCATGAGATTTTGTCTGGTTTCCTTAGTGTTTGTATTCAGCCAGTCCTGGTTGGGACTGGCTGAATTCCATTTTTGTCTCTGATCAGTTGATATCTTTGCTCTGTTTTCAGAATATACCTGAGTGCTGATATAGTGATTTTGAAGTCTAGCAACTTCAGGGCCTTTTTCCCTATCAGACGGTTGGGACATTTTTGGTAGTGTTTTTTGCGGATTGCAGCCAGCATCTTTTCTGTCCAGCCCTATCTAGTTAGTTGGGCCCCATCGTTTGCTCAGCCTGTCTTTCTGTCTGTGTTTGTGTTTTCATCTGTTTTTCACAGACAATACATGTTGGGGGCTGTCTATTGCTTTGGGGTCTGCTCTGGGGCAGTTTAGATTTCCCCTTTCCTTCTTTAGGCTCATGTAGTTCTCCGGCTGTGACGAGGGGTCAAGGGCACCATAGGAACCCCCCACGGCTACTGCTAGTTGTGGTGTATAGGATCAGGGGTCTGCAATCCGATAGCTACCAACCTCTCCGGTTTTCTGGACTTAGCTTTTATTTTTGTTTTCTCCTCCTCCGGTGACTCATTCATAACAGAATCACCAGTCATACCGCAGATTCTAGGGTGCTCAATAGCAAGAAAGAATTGTAAAAAAAAAAAAGAGAAAAAGAAAAAAGTGTCAGAATTTTTTTTTTTTGTGTATATTTTTTCCTCTATTTCTCTGAGGCCGTAGGGGGAATTTTTTCTCAATGGAGATTAAGCAATTGTCTGATCGTGTGGAGTAGCTTACTGCTGAAGTGCGGGGAATTTCCGCCTATCTTGCTCATTCACATGCTGCTGAACCAAAGATCCCTACTCCTGATGTGTTTTTTGGGGATCGGTCTAAATTTCTGAATTTTAAGAATAATTGTAAATTATTTTTTGCCTTGAAGCCTAACTCATCGCGGAGCAGGTTAAAATTGTCATCTCTTTGCTGCGCGGCGATCCCCAGGATTGGGCATTTTCTTTGAAACCTGATGATCCTATTCTGACTGATGTGAACGCATTTTTTCAGGCCTTGGGGATGTTGTATGATGAACCTAATGCTATTGATCAGGCTGAAAAGGCCCTGTTGGCATTGAGCCAGGGTCGGGATTCTGCAGAGTTGTACTGTCAAAAATTCCGAAAGTCATTGCAGGGCGGTCCTTACTACCTGGAATGATGGTGCCTTGGCAGCTCTCTTTCGGAAGGGTTTGTCAGAAACCGTAAAAGATACTATGGTGGGATTTCCTGTTCCCTCTGGTCTTGACGATTCTATGTCATTAGCCATTCAGGTTGATCGGCGTTTGCGTGAATGCAAAACTGCACGAGAGGTGTTGCCACCTGTTGAACAAATGTCTGAACCTATGTAATGTGATAGAGTTTTGTCAAGGGCGCAATGTCAGGAGTTCAGAAGGCATAATAAGCTCTGTTTTTTCTGTAGAGATGCCTCTCATATTATTTCTGTCTGCCCTAAACGAGAGAAACGTTTTGCACACACATTTGCTGTGGGTGGTGTTCAACCTAAGTTTCTTCTGGCAATTACTCTGATCTGCTCCCTGTCCACATTTTCCGCTAAGGCTTTTGTGGATTCGGGAGCAGCTCTGAACCTGATGGACTTGGATTTTGCTAAACGTTGTGGGTTTCCTATGACACCTCTGCGGACGCCTATCCCTTTGAGGGGTATTGATGCTACTCCTTTGGCGAAGAATAAACCTCAGTTTTGGACCCAGGTGGTAATGCGGGTCGCCCCAGACCATCAAGAACATTGCAGATTTTTGGTGTTGCATAATTTGCATGATACCATCGTTCTGGGGTTTCCCTGGTTGCAAATCCATAATCCAGTTTTGGATTGGAAATCTGTGTCTGTGGTGAGTTGGGGTTGTTGGTGTGCCCTTAGTGATGCTCCTATTTTCTCCACCTCTCCCCAGTCGCATGATGTTCCTGACTATTTAGCTGATTTTTATGATGTATTTAGTGAGAATGAGTGCGTCTTTGCCTCCTCATAGGAGTTATGACTGTGCAATTGAGCTGAGCCCTGGGTGTAAATTTCCCAAGGGTCGACTTTTCAATTTATCTGTACCCGAGCACGAGGCTATGCGATCCTATATTAAGGAAGCGTTGGAGAAGGGTCATATTAGACCATCCTCTTCACCCTTAGGTGCTGGGTTTTTTTGGTGGCCAAGAAAGATGGTTCGTTAAGGCCTTGTATTGACTATCGTTCCGTCAACAAAATTACTGTTAAATATCAGTATCCGTTACCCCTGATTTCTGATCTATTCTCCAGAGTTAAAGGTGCTTGCTGGTTTACCAAGCTTGACCTCAGGGGGCGTATAATCTTATTCGCATTAAGCAGGGGGATGAATGGAAGACGGCGTTTAATACTCCGGAGGGACATTGTGAGTACCTGGTGATGACTTTTGGGCTCACTAATGCCCCTTCTGTCTTCCAGTGCTTCATGAATGATATTTTCCGAGACTTTGTGGATAAATTTTTGATCATCTATCTGGATGATATTTTGATCTTTTCCAAGGATTGGGACTCTCATGTGGAACACGTTTGGACTGTGTTCCGAATTTTGAGGGAGAATTCCCTGTATGTCAAGGGATTGAAATGCCTTTTTGGTGTACAGAGGATTTCATTTTTGGGATTTATATTGTCTCCGTCAACTATTGAAATGGACCCGGCCAAGGTACAGGCCATTTATGATTGGGTTCAGCCCACTTCTTTGAAGGCGCTCCAGAAGTTTTTGGGTTTTGCTAATTTTTATCGGAAATTTATAGCAAATTTTTCTGGTATTGCCAAACCATTGACTGATTTGACTAAGAAGGGGGCTGATGTGCTGAATTGGTCTCTGGAGGCTGTTTCTTCTTTTCAGGAGCTGAAGCGAAGGTTCACTTCTGCTCCGGTTTTGCGGCAACCTGATGTCTCACTCCTGTTTCAGGTAGAGGTGGACGCTTCTGAGATTGATGCAGGAGCTGTTTTGTCCCAAAAAGATCCTGTAACATCTAAAATGAATCCCTGTGCTTTTTTTTCCCGAAAGTTCTCCCCATCCGAAAGTAACTATGATGTGGGGAATCGGGAACTGTTAGCCATGAAATGGGCATTTGAGGAGTGGAGACATTGGTTGGAGGGAGCTAAACATCAAGTCGTGGTCCTTACTGACCACAAGAATTTGATTTACCTGGAGTTGGCCAAACGCTTGAATCCTAGACAGGCTAGGTGGGCCTTGTTTTTCACACGTTTTGATTTTGTGGTCTCTTTTCTTCCAGGCACTAAGAATGTCAAGGCAGACGCCCTCTCTAGGAGTTTCTTTGCTGATTCTCCTATTGTGACCAAGCCTGCTACCATCTTAGGTGAGGGGGTAGTTCTTTCTGCCATCTCGCCCGATTTGAGACGTGTTCTGGAAGAGTTTCAGAAGGACAAACCTGAGCGTTGTCCCATTGGAAAATTGTATGTTCCTGAACAGTGGAGGAAGAGAGTGATATCTGAGATTCATTGCTCCGCATTGGCTGGTCATCCAGGTATTTTTGGTACTAGCGATTTGGTGAGTCGGTCTTTTTGGTGGCCCGCCTTGTCTCGTGATGTCAGGAATTTTGTGCAGTCCTGTGGGACTTGCTCCCGGTCTAAACCTTTTTCTCACTCAAGTGGGTTGTTGATGCCTTTGCCGGTGCCCAGGAGGCCATGGACCCATATTTCAACGGATTTTATCTCTGATATGCCTGTCTCTCAGAGAATGACTGCTATTTGGTGATTTGTGATAGATTCTCTAAGATGATCCATCTTGTACCACTCCCTAAGTTGCCATCTTCCTCAGAGTTGGTGCCCTTGTTTTTACAACAGGTGGTTCGCTTGCACGGGATTCCTGAGAACATTGTATCTGACAGAGGAGTTCAGTTTGTGTCTAGATTTTGGAGGACTTTCTGTTCCAGGCTGGGAATTCAGTTGTCCTTCTCCTCTGCGTTTCACCCTCAGACCAATGGGCAGACGGAGAAAACAAACCAGACTTTGGAGTCGTATTTGAGATGTTTTATTTCTGCTGATCAGGATGATTGGGTTTCATTTTTGCCCTTGGCCGAATTTGCTTTAAATAATAGAGCTAGTTCTGCCACTTTGATGTCTCCTATTTTTTGTAACTTTGGGTTTCATCCTCGATTCTCTTCAGGGCAGGTGGAGCCTTCTGCCTGCCCATGTGTTGACACTGTGGTGGAGAGAATGCACCAGATTTGGGACCAAGTGGTGGATAAGTTGTCTCTCTCCCAGGAAAGTGTTTGTATTCAGCCAGTCCTGGTTGGGACTGGCTGAATTCCATTTTTGTCTCTGATCAGTTGATCTCTTTGCTCTGTTTTCAGAATATACCTGAGTGCTGATATAGTGATTTTGAAGTCTAGCGACTTCAGGGCCTTTTTCCCTATCAGACGGTTGGGACATTTTTGGTAGTGTTTTTTGCGGATTGCAGCCAGCATCTTTTCTGTCCTGTCCTATCTAGTTAGTTGGGCCCCATCGTTTGCTCAGCCTGTCTTTCTGTCTGTGTTTGTGTTTTCATCTGTTTTTCACAGACAATACATGTTGGGGGCTGTCTATTGCTTTGGGGTCTGCTCTGGGGCAGTTTAGATTTCCCCTTTCCTTCTTTAGGCTTATGTAGTTCTCCGGCTGTGACGAGGGGTCTAGGGCACCGTAGGAACCCCCCACGGCTACTGTTAGTTGTGGTGTATAGGATCAGGGGTCTGCAATCCGATAGCTACCAATTTGCCTGGGAAGAAACAGGGATAGTCTATCTTGGGATCACTTTGAATAGTTCTATCCAAGCAACTGTCAAAGCAAACCTAAATGTGATCCTTGCAACTGTCTCTCAGGTCATTTTCTTTTTCAGGCAAACTGAACTCTCTATGTTTGGTAGAGTGATGGTTGTGAAATCCATCATTCTGCCCAAAATTATCTATTTTTTTCGTACGCTACCGATCACTCTTCCATTTCAATCCATACAAAATTTACAAAGCCTACTAAAATCATTTGTGTGGAACAACTGGAAATCTAGGGTGTCATCAGAAATATTATATAAGCATAAAAACAGGAGGTACGAGCCTGCCTAATCTGCATGCATACTATATTGCCTTATTAATTAAGCAGAGCTGGTATTGGCTCAATAACAAACAGAAACCTCCAGCTTGGTTTTGCCTGGAGAGAGACGTAAGTAAATGTAACTCTCTACAAGACCTACTTTTCTACTTCTTGTTTCATGAGCCTCGAAGGATATCTTCTCACCCTATTTTCAATCCCATCATTTCTGCATGGAGATCATTGATCAAACCATGTAAGAAATTTAACAAAGTCGAACAGGCCTTGAGGTTTCCGCTTCAATTGGTGGCTTTAATATTTAGCTTCCCTCTCTCAGAAATCTGGAGTAATTTAGGTATAAAAAAAAGTTAAAAAAAAAACATGATGGGTCTAATTTTCTCACATTCAGTGTACTAAAAATCAAATATAATATCCCCTCCTCTGAATTTATTCCCTAATTAATGCTGAAAGATAAGGTACAAAAAATTCTAATAGGTAAATCTTTTAACTATGAAATTGTGTCTTCAGTGCTGTGCAACCTTACTAATAAAAATATATGGAGTTTAAGGAATATATATTCCTCTTTCAATAGAGAGGAACTCTCTTGCAAGAACATATATTTAAGGAGATGGGAATCCGACTTAGGGACTGTTGACTCTGTTGAGCAGTGGGACATTGCCATAAAAAATAAGTATAAATTTACCGTATCGATGACTCTTCACGAGTCTTATTTCAAACTACTAAACAGGTGGTATCTCACGCCTATCAGACTCTCCCAAATTAACCAGGACCACTCCCCCCTCTGTTGGAGAGGTTGCGGACAACAGGGGAATCTTTACCACATCTTTTGGTGTTGCCCGAAACTAAAACGTCTCTGGCTCCAGGTTTCTCGTCATATTGTCTCCTTTACAGGAAACTTCAACTTGACTCCCCAAAAAGCATTGCTTTCTTTAGACTTGGATCAATTGCATCTGTCCGTGAGACAAGTAGTTATACCCATCCTTTTGTAGTTAAAAATAACTTGGCTTTCTTTTGGAAGAAACCTGACCACCCCAAATTTTCAGACATCCTAGACAAAATCTACCAACATAATGCTATCGAATAGAGGTACGCAGTCAGTAATAATAATATTCTCGCCTACACTAATAAGTGGAAGGTCTGGAACAGTAAATTTAGACGAGTTTAAATTTCTTTCATGCACCTCCTTAAGTGGTTGGACTAGACCGCCCTCATGCATCTCCTCTTTAAAGGTTTTGTATTATTGTAGCTCTTAGTGGTATTAGTATATTGTATACTTATTAAGGTATGCTTTGTTACAAGGGTTCTCTATTTTTTATGACCCTCACCCATCCCATGTACATATACCCTTCCCCCTCCCCCTCCCAGTTTTATGAAAAAACTTCAGTAAAAATATTTAAAAAGAAAAAGGTGCACAAGCAACTGGGATAACCGCAGCCTTGAAAGGATTGTTAAGAAAAGGTCATTCAAAAATCTGGGGGAGATTCACAAGGAGAGGACTGATGCTGGAGTCATTGCTCCAAGAGCCACCACACACAGACGTATCCAGGACATGGGCTACAAGTGTCACATTCCTTGTGTCAAGCCACTCAAAAGAACTTAACTGTTGCTCAGTGGTCCAAGGTGTTGTTTTCAAATGAAAGTAAATTTTGTATTTCGTTTGGAAATCAAGGTCCCAGGGTCTGGAGGAAGAGTGGAGAGGCACACAATCCAAGCTGCTTGAGGTCTAGCGTGAAGATTCCACAATCAGTGATGGTTTGGGAAGCCATGCCATCTGCTGGTGTAGGTCCACTGTGTTTTATCAAGACCAAAGTCAGTGCAGCCGTCTACCAGGACATTTTAGAGCACTTCATGCTTCCCTCTGCCGACCAGCATTTTGGAGATGGAAATTTAATTCTTCAGTATGACTTGGCACCTGTCCACGCTGCCAAAAGTACCAATACCTGGTTAAAAAACAACAGTACAGGCTGATCGCCTCCATGCCACGCAACATTGATTTTGCTGTGCAAACGGGGTTTCAGATCTGTCTTATATTTTCAAATAAAATACATTTTATTACATACATGTAACAAAAAAAAACTACACATACAGCGGGAAAAATAAGTATTTGATACACTGCCCATTATGCACGTTTTCCCATTTACAAAACACATCAACTGTGAGAGACAGAATCTAAAAATATAAAACAGAAAATCACATTGTATGATTCTTAAATATTTCATTTAATAAAATGCAAATTAATTAAGTATTTGATCACCTACCAACCATTCTCTCTCTCACATACCTGTTAGCTTTTCTTTAACCCCTTCAGGACCGGAGGTATTTTCTTTTTTGCGTTTTTATTTTTTGCTCCCCTTCGTCCCAAAGCCATAATTTTTTTTATTTTTCTGTGAATACGGCCATGTGATGGCTTGTTTCTTGTGGGACAACGACATGGGAATGACACCTTTGGTTTTAACATATCATGTACTGGAAAATGGTGAAAAAAAATTCAAAGTGCGGTGAATTTGCAAAAAAAGCGCAATTCCACCATTGTTTTTTGTTTTGATTTTTTATCATGTTCACTAGCTAGGTTCACATTGCATTAGGGGCATCCGTTTAATGGATCTGTTAAACGGATACGCTAACGCAGATGTCAGTTTTGACATCTTTTGTGCCCTAGCGCTAACAGTATGCGCTAACGCATGGTAGCATTTTGCTACTATGCGTTAGCCATACAGGTCTATGCACAGCGAACGCGTCCATTCGCTATGCGCTAGACCCGACGCACCCGAAAGCGATGCAGACCACGTTCTCGGGTGCATCATAAAATAACGCATTATCACTAACACATACCGATTTCGACATGCATTAGGATGCTTTACTATTATTGTGGCCAATGGGTGCGTTATCCTTTTTGAATTTCCAGGTTATTACGAGTTCATAGACACCAAAACTGTCTATGGTTTTTTTTATCTAAGTGGTAAAAAAATTTTCCAAAGTTTGCTTATAATTTTTTGTTTAAAAAATTGTGCCATTGTCCAATACCCATAGCGTCTCCATTTTTCTTGATCTCAGGTTGGGTGAGGGCTTATTTTTTGCTCGCCGAGCTGACGTTTTGGTGCAGATACAATCTTCTAATCACCTGTTATTGAATTTAAATGCATTTTCATGCAATGCTGCAATGACCAAAAAAAGGTAATTCTGGCGTTTTTACTTTTTTTTCTCGTTACGCCATTTAGCTATCTGGTAAATTCTATTTTTATTTTGATAGATCGGGCGATTCTGAACGCGGTGATTCCAAATATGTGTATATTTGATTTTTTTTAAATTGTTTTATTTTCAATGGGGCGAAAGGGGGGTGATTTGAACTTTTTTTTTTTTTTTTACTTTTGGTATGCTTCTAGAAGCTGAGACTAGAAGCTGCCATAACCTGATCGGCTCTGCTACAGTGCCTGTATGTAGCAGAATTATTCATTTGCTATGAGCACTGACCATCGGGTGGCGCTCATAGCAATTCAGCAGTGACAACCATAGAATTCTGCTGGAGATATCTGGTTGTCATGCCAACCCATCGGTGACCCGTGATCATGTGACAGGGGTCACCAATGGGCAGATTTCCTGCACGCTTGCCGGAACGCATGTTAAATGCCGCTGTCAGAGTTTGACAGTGGCATTTAACTAGTTAACAGCTGTGGGTGGATTGTGATTCCACCCGCGGTTGTTAGAGACACATGTCAGCTGTTCAAAACAGCTGACATGTGCCGCAAAAGATGTAGGTTCAGCGGCGGAACCCACATCAAAGAGAGGGTGTCCAATATTGGCATAGTATTACGCCCAATGTCAGAAAGGGGTTAATAAGCCCTCTTACTCTGCACTCATTACCTGTATTGATTGCACCTGTTTGAACTCACCTGTATAAAAGACACCTCTCCACACACTCAATCACATTCCAACCTCTCCACCATGACCAAGACTAAAGAGCTGTCAAGGGACATCAGGGAAGAAATTGTAGACATACACCGGGCTGGGCTGGGCTGGACTGGGCTACAGAACAATAGGCAAGCAGCTTGGTGAAAAGGCAACAACCGTTGGCACAATTAATAGAAAATGTAAGAAACACAAGATGATTGTCTATCTTCCTCAGCCTGGGGTTCCATGCAAGTTCTTACCTCAGGGGTAAGGATGATTCTTAGGGTGTGTGCACACGCTGCGGATTCTGATGCAGATCCGCAGCGGATTTGGTATCAGTGCAAAACTACACAGGAGAACCTGGTCAATGACCTTAAAAAAGCTGGGACCACACTCTCAAACATTACTGTGAGGCCGGGGTCACACTAGAGAGGAATACGGATGAGTGAGAGGCGTTAAAAGCACGCATTACACACGGACCAATGATTCTCTATGGGTTTGCTCCCAACTGCTGTATATTTCTCGTCTATATTCTACGGTCCGTGCCAATCGCAGCATGCTGCGATTGTCAGCGTACTACGCCCGTAGTACACCAATGCAAGTCTACGGTTGCGCAAAAAATACGGATTACACACGGACCACATGTGAAATACGCAGGTCTTTTGGCTGGTGACAGGAAATGGGCCAATCCATCATCAGGAGGCCTAGACATGCAAATGAGCTCAAAAAGCGCTCCAGACATCCAGGAAGTACGCCTCCACGGAGTACAGCAGCGTCATGGCGCCATATTTCCTCAATGTGGAGATGCTTATTGTATTAGTGCAGGAGCGGCCAGAACTCTGGGACCAACGTGATGCCCATTATGCCAACCGGGCAAGAAAGGAGGCGTCATGGAGGCGCATATGTCACCAGATGTTCCATGATTTTGGTGATCGGCCACGTGAGGAGCAGCAGAAACTGAGTAAGTACAACCCAAAAACTGTTTAAAAATACCTCACATCAAAAGATGCATATAGAATCGGCCACCCCCCCTTCCTGTGGTTGTACTTTTTTCCTCATGAGGCGGGTAGATTTTGATGTGACCCATGGTTTTACACTGCCATCATTTGGCGCAGGCCACAAGCTCCTCATCCATCTAGCCAACCAAGTTATTAAGCGTAGTTACTTGATACATGAACTATTGTGACCCTGTGTTTCTGGGCTGGATGGGCCAATTAGGTATGCCTCCCTGGGTAGAAAGCACACCCCAGAAGGCCACATGCCTAGGCTACTGGTAGCAAATTTGACATATCAAATATGTGAAATTGATAATATTTCCTGTCACATTGCAGTGGAAGAAGTGATGAGACGGTGGCGCAGCATCCGCGACCAATACAGGCGGGAACGTCAGCAGCGGTCCAGGAGTGGTGATGCGGGCTACATAGAGAGGAAATACATCTATTATGACCACCTCTCCTTCCTCACCCCTATTCTGGATCTGAGACCGTAAGTAGATACCTCACACCACATTACACAGATACTTTACAGGGCCAAAAATATTGATTTATTTTTGGCTCTGTTCTATTTCATAACAGAACTCAGTCCAACCTTACGGATAGAGGAACGGGCTCAGATACAGAGCCCATCATTGATCCTGTAGGGGATGAGGTGGCTGGCCCATCTTCTCCCCCTACAAGAAGCATGGGTGAAGAATCCTCTCAGGAGAACCCAGTGCCTGCGACACAAACCCCACCACCAGGACCGTCTGCTGCTGCACCATCAGCCATACTGGAGGAGCAGGGCAACATGAGCAGCAGCCCAACTGCCCAGATCCGGGGCTCCCCACAGCCTGCTGGACCATCCCGGCGAGGACGAAGAAGGCGCCAGATCCCTGCCCAAGATACCCGGACCAAAGTGGACACAGGAGTCCTCAACTATCTGGCGAGAGTGAATACAGATGGTGGCGAGGAGGCATACTCACGTAGCCTGGCCCTTTATCTTTGTGCCCTTTTCCGTGAGGTGAGGCTCCGTATTCGAGGATGTTTTCAGCTCCTGCTTGATGCAAGCACACCCCCCAATACCCCATATGAGTTGTTTGAATATCTGGAGAGGTGGCAGCTTTCACCCAGAAATCTAATGCGCCTTAGACCACCCACACAGATGTTTGCTCAAGCAGGCTCTGAGGATCCTCAAATACGTGGGCCTACACCTCACCCCCTTCCTCCCCCTACCCAACCTTTACAACACCAGCAACATATGTCTGCCTCTAGCCAACCCCACCAATATGGCCACTTTTTCCCACCCAGTGTTAGAGGCTGGTCCCAACCTGGTTGGGGACGACATGGCTATATTGGTGGGTATGAGACACGGGCCTACCCGACCCAACAAGATGCCCCTGTTCCGTATCACTCTGGCCAGTACCAAACCCAATCCCAGGAGGCAGTACAATACCCACATCATGGGCAACAGTATGCTCCCACACAGGGCGATGTTGGGCAAAGTAGCCAGCAGCAACCACAGGCTGGTCTTCCGCCTTCTCCTTCCCCAAATTACCAAAATTTATAATGTAGCCATTTTGGTATTGCATTATGTTGTATTTTTGTTTTTGTATGTGTGAAAAATTGTTTGTGAAAAAATGTTCACATCTGCAAAAAGGCCAATTTGCCACATTTCCACAGTTCTTATATGGCAATAATATGTTTTGATTTAAAAAAACAACAACAAAAAAAAGGTCAAGTAAACATTTGGCTACTACATTTTACATCTCTGTCTCAATTCTAAAAAACAGTGTCAGCAAACTAACATATGCTTACCAATGCAATTAAACAGTCATAGAATCAGAAGGGGTAGAAATATATATTTAGACACACATAAACCACAAAATTATAACATAGATACAGCATGCTCTTGCCAAGACGTTTCCCCCTCAGGTGACATAAAGTAATTTGTGAAAATATCACGCACTTTGAGGCCAGAGAGCGGTCTACGTTGAGGGTTGATAGATGGTCTCGCCCTACGCACATTGGCCAACCCACGCACAACACCACCAAAGGAGGAAAAATTATGTATCCTGGTGAAGTTATGAAGAACCACACAGGCTTTAACTACTTCATTAACATTTTATTCACTCAGCTGAATGGCAGACTGGAGTACCCACCATTTGGCACAAAGAATGCCAAAGGAACACTCCACCAGTCGCCGAGCACGTGATAGGCGCAAGTTAAAAATTCTGCGCCTGTGGTCAAGGTTGCGCCGGGGATATGGCCTCATGACATTGCGCGTTAACTGAAAAGCCTCATCTGCCACAAGAACATAAGGGACAGATTCTTGAGTGGAGCCTGGTAGCTGGCGTGGTTGTGGTAGATCCAACTGGTTGGTGCGTAGCCGCCGAGCCATAATGGAAGTATTGAAGACTCGAGAGTCTCCCGTCCTTCCATAGGCCCCAATGTCAACAATTATAAACTTGTATTGAGGGTCGGCTAGAGCCAACAATACAACAGAAAAGTATTGTTTATAATTGAAGAATTGGGAACCAGAGTTCGGCGGCTTACGCACCCGGATATGTTTGCCATCAAGGGCACCAATACAATTAGGAAACTGGCATTCCTCCTCAAAGTCCCTTGATATCCTCAACCAGTCTTCCATCCTGAGCTCGGGCATGACGAGTTGATGTAGTCTTGACCATATTTGACTACATGTCGACCTGACTATGCCAGAAATGGTAGATCTTCCTGTCAGAAACTCATGGTGGAGGGCGGCATAAGACAGGCCAGTGGACAAGAAGCTGAAGAACAACAGAAAAGGAACCTTTTAGAATGAACAAATTAAACAAAAAAAGGGACATACATGCAAAACTTGTTATGAATTCACAACTAATAACACACACATATTTTGTTGCACAATGACTAAGTGATATTCAGTACATATTACACATAACATTCTGGTCTGTAAGTTTCAACATATCTGGAATAAGATGAGAGCATTAAAATTAGTCCATGAAGCAAAAAATACATACTTTGGGCAACACATCATGAACATAGAGAATGTGGTTGTGTAGTACATACCGTAATGTGCGTCGAAGTCGCTCCTCTGCAGATATAGCTTTGTGCATTCTTGTGTCCTGAAAGGTTATCCCAGGGCGCACTGTCTCCAAGAGTCGATCAAATGTTGCAAGGCTCATGTGACAGTATTGGTAGAATTTTGCAGGATGCTCCCGCAGAGAAGAATAGAGGCGGTGAAAATGACCTCTTGTGAGCCGTTGCCTCAAAAGTGGATGTACCCACATGCGTCTCCTCCACCGCGGATCCACTATCACTGGGTATGGTTGACCAAAGCGGCGTGACAAAAGCCAGTTGAAGAGAACCTGCTCAGTTGTGTTGAAACTCAGGCTGTCTGCTATGTTGCACATACAACACCAACACACCTAGTGAAGGCAAGGTCACAAATGGACAGAATGGAGGCTGCCACCTGTTCCTGAGGCAATAAATAGGGTGCAGGCTAATGATTTAAATAGTTTGGAGGCCTCAAAACCGTTAAATGTCCATTTTGCAAGCCTGCGAGAAAATCTCGCAATACGGATTCCATACGGATTCCATACGGATTCCATACGGATGCTGACATGCGCAAAATACGCGACCACACCTTGCTTACGGATGACATAAGGAGCACAAATTAGGGGTCATTCATCCGTATTACACATGTAAACTACGGACCGTATTTTGTGTCGGTTAGTGTGACCCCGGCCTTAGTAACACACTACGCCGTCATGGATTAAAATCCTACAGGGCACGCAAGGTCCTCCTACTCATGCCAGCACATGTCCTGGCCTGTTTGAAGTTCACAAATGACCATCTGGATGATCCAGATGAGGCGTGGGAGAAGGTCATGTGGTCAGATGAGACCAAAATAGAACTTTTTGGTAACTTCAAAAATAAAAATATTTGCCGATCATTAAGGCCCATTCGGAACTGGTCAGTGAGGTGTTAGCATGCTAAACTGTGGAAAAAAATTTAAATATTCCCACATATATTAGAAGAATTTTCCTTTGTATCAAATATTTTCATTCTAAATAGTTTGCAATTGTACTCAAACACAAATACACAAAACAAAGTACTTTACTAGTAAACTACAGTAAATCTATTATGTTCTGGAGAATGGATTAATAGAGACAATAATTACAGAGCCGTTTTATGCTGCTGCCAGATACATTTTATCTTACGTTTCCATCTCCAGTTTAAAATATGAGAGCCTTTTCATTATTCTTCTCAAGCACTTATGCATAAATCACCCTCTTTATACAAGGAAAATGACCCTTTTACTTCATATTGCATGCATAATATAGTCAGTCTCATGGAGTAAAATGTATATACAAAACATTTCATTTCTTATACAGCAAATTGCAGGATGTAATCATTTATCAAAGAAAGTCACTGAGGTACAATCATGTAAAATTATTAATACATATTAATATTATTCCTTTTAAAATCACCATTAATTCCAGGGAACTGTACTGCACATATGATAAGGATTACCTACATATCACAAATGATAAATCATATGGAAAATAAAGTAAAGTGACAGACTGTTACCGACTAACAATATACAATAGAAAAGTAGCATGGCAGCATGGTGGCTCAGTGGTTAGCATTGCAGCGCTGGAGTCCTGGGTTCAAATCCCACCAAGGATATCATCTGCAAGGAGTTTGTATGTTCTCCACATGTTTGCATGGATTTCCTACCACATTCCAAAGACACACTGATAGGGAATTTAGATTGTGAGCCCCATCGGGGACAGCGATGACAATGTGTGCAAACTGTAAGGGTATGTGCACACGTTGAGGATTTGCTCTTGTTAAAATCTGGCAGAAAATCCACGTGGATTTATATGCATTTTTGTAAGCTAAATAAAGATACACACGTGGTCAAAATTGTTAGTATCCTTCGTTTAATTACAGAAAAACCCACAATGGTCACAGAAATAACTTGAATTTGACAAAGATAATAATATATCAAAAATCTATGAAAATGAGCAAATGAAAGTCAGACATTGCTTTTCATCCATGCTTCCACAGAATTTTTAAAAAAATAAAACTCATGAAATGGGCCTGGAGAGAAATGATGGTACCCCTGAAAATAATGAGACAAAAGGGACATGTTAAATCAAGGTGTGTCCACTAATTAGCATCACAGGTGTCTACAATCTTGGAATCAGTATTGAGGGCTACAGATACTCACTGTGCTGTTTGGTGACATGGTGTGTATGACACTCAACATGGACCAGAGGAAGCCAAAGAAAGAGTTGTCTCAGAAGATTAGAAAGAAAATTATAGACAAATATGTTAAAGGTAAAAGTTATAAGTCCCTCTCCAAGCAGTTTGATGTTCATGTGACTACAGTAGCATATATTATTCAGAAATTTAAGCTCCATGGAACTGTAGCCAACCTCCCTGGACGTGGCCGCAGGAGGAAAATTGAAGACAAATCAAAGAGCCGGATCATATGAATGGTAACAAAAAAGCCCAGAAAAACTTTTAAACAGATTAAAGGTGAACTTGAAGCTCAAGGAACATAAGTGTCATTGTATGAGCGAAAGTGGACTTCATGGGAGACGACCATGGAGAACATCATTTTTGAAAAAAATCATAAAAAATCCAGACTGGAATTTGCCAAACTACATGTTGACAAGCCACAAAGCTTCTGGGAGAATGTCCTATGGACATGAGACAAAACTGGAACTTTTTGGCAATTCACATCAGCTCTATGTTCACAGATGAAAAAATGAAACATATCAAGAAAAGAACACTGTCCCTACTGTGAAACATGGAGGAGGCTCTGTTAAGTTCTGGGGCAGCTTTGCTGCATCTGGCACAGGGTGTCTAGAATCTGTGCAGGGTACAATGAAATCTCAAGACTATCAAGGGATTCTAAAGAGAAATGTGCTGCCCATTGTCAGAAAGTTTGGTCTCAGTCGCAGGTCATGGGTCTTGCAACAGGTTAATGACCCAAAACACAGCTAAAAACACCCAAGAATGGCTAAAAGGAAAACATTGGACTATTCTGAAGTGGCCTTCTATGAGCCCTGACCTAAATCCTATTAAGCATCTTTGGAAAGTGCTGAAACATGCCGTTTGGAAAAGGCAACCTTCAAACACAGACAGCTGGAGCAGTTTGCTCTTGAGGAGTGGGCCATAATACCTGTCGAGAGGTGCAAAAGTCTCATTGACCGTTACAGGAATCATTTGGTTGCAGTGATTGCCTCAAAAATTTGTGCAACAAAATATTAAGTTAAGGGTACCATCATTTTTGTCCAGGCCTATTTCATGAGTTTTTGTTGTTTTTTTTAAATTTCTGTGGAAGCATGGTTGAAAAGCTATGTCTGACTTTCATTTGTTCATTTTCATAGATTTTTGATTTATTATTACTTTTGTCAAATTCAAGTTATTTCTGAGACCATTGTGGTTTTTGTGACCACGGGTGTATATTATTTAACAGCAACAAAAAAAGAATTGTGATGTAATTTCCTTGTCCAACCTCTTGTTTTACATTCTCCATTGAAGACCATAATATCATTACATACCATGTTAAAATATAATGTTTACAAACACAAAACAAATATAAGTGAATATAATATATATACAGGGTGGGCCATTTATATGGATACGCCTGGGTAGGCCATGTATTTGGATACACCTAAATGCTCCTCTTTGGTCAGACCTCATCTGGAATATTGTGTCCAGTTTTGGGCACCACATTTTAAAAAAGACATCAACAAACTGGAGCAAGTTCAGAGAAGAGCGACCAGAATGGTGACCGGTCTGCAAACCCTGTATTATGAGGAAAGGTTGCAGGATTTGGGAATGTTTAGTTTGCAAAAGAGAAGACTGAGAGGAGACTTAATAGCTGTCTACAAATATCTAAAGGGCTGTCACATTGTAGAAGGATCAACTTTATTCTCATTTGCACAAGGAAAGACTAGAAGCAATGGGATGAAACTGAATGGGAGGAGACACAGATTAGATATTAGAAAAAACTTTTTGACAGAGTGATCAATGAGTGGAACAAGCTGCCACGAGAAGTGGTGAGTTCTCATTCAATGAAAGTCTTCAAACAGAGGCTGGACAGACATCTGACTGGGATAATTTAGCGAATCCTGCTTTGAGCAGGGGGTTGGACCAGATGGCCCAGGAGGTCCCTTCCAACTCTACCATTCTATGATTCTATGATATCAACTTCCTGTTTGTGGCACATAATTTTTCCCCCTCCCATATACTAATGTGCCACAAACAGGAAGTTGATATCTTCAACCATTCCCCTTTTATTTAGGTGTATCCATGGATACATGGCCCACCCAGGTGTATCCATATAAATGGCCTACCCTGTATATATTTCCTCTAACATTTGCTAAACCACCATACCATATCAGCATATAGTGCTCATATACTGCCATATAGTGCTCACATAGCATCAAATAGCGCTCATATACTGCTATATAGTGCTCACATACCCCACTAAATAGTGCTGATATACTACCATATAGTGCTCATACACTGCCATATAGTGTACACATACCTCCATATAGTACTTATATACTGCCATATAGTGCTCACATACTGCCATATAGTGCTCACATACTGCTATATAGTGCTCATATACTGCCATATAGTGCTCATATACTGCCATATAGTGCTCACATATTGCTATATAGTGCTCATATAATGCCATATAGTGCTCATATACCATCATATAGTGCTCACATACCGGCATATAGTGCTTATGTACTGCCATCTGGTGCTTATATACTGCGATATAGTGCTCACATACTGCTATATAGTGCTAATTTACTGCCATATAGTGCTCACATATTGCCATATAGTGAACACATACTGCCATATAGTGCTTATATACCACCAAATAGTGCTCATATACTGCCATATAGTGCTCATATACCACCATATAGTGCTCACATACCGCCGCATAGTGCTTATATACTGCCATATAGTGCTTATATACTGCCATATAGTGCTCACATACAGCTATATAGTGCTCATATAGTGAACACATACAGGCATATAGTGCTTATATACTGCCATATGGTGCTCACATACCACATAGTGCTCACATACCACCTTATAGTGTGTGAAACGCAATAACTGTATATCTTAAAAAAAAATTAAAAAATTGTGTGGGCTCCAGCGTAATTTTCATAACCAGCAGAGAGAAAGCCGATGGCTGAGGGCTGATGTTAATATTCTGGGAAGGAGCCATCAGCCATAAAGGTTCCCAGGCTATTAATATCAGCTCACAGATGTTTGCTTAGCTTTTACTGGCTAATTTACAGGGGAACCCCAGAAAAAAAATTATCATGGGGTCCCCATATAAAATCGAACCAGCAAAGGCTAGGCAGACAGCTGCAGGCTGATATTAATATCCTGGGAAGGGGCCATGTATATTTTCACCCCCCCGGCTAAAAACATCAGCTCTCAGCTGCCCCAGAAATGGTGCATCTTATAGATGCACCAATTCTGGCACTTAGCCTCGCTCTTCCCACTTGCCCTGTAGTGGTGGCAAGTCGGGTAATATTTGTGGGGTTGATGTCTCCTTTGTATTGTCTGGTCACATCAAGCCCACGGATTAGTAGTGGAGAAGCGTCTATAAGACACCTATCTATTACTAATCCTATGGTTACATGGTCAATAAAGACACAGCCAGAAGTCCTTTATTAATCTTAAATAACCATACTTACTGCATTGCCTAATCCCAAACTCCCTCATCTCCGGCAACAAAAATGAAATAATAAATCAACACAAATACTCCCTGTCTGATGTCCAATGATGATTTCACATGTAGAACAGTCATATCGGGAGATGTGACCGCTCTACAAGGCTCCGGTCATACACTGACAGGAGACTTCTCCCGCTGTAACTGTTCTACACATGAGCTCGTCGTTGGACACTCGTTATTAAATGGACTACGGCGAAAGGTATGGGTGTGTGCACACGTTGCTGATTCTGCTGCGGATCCGCAGCGGATTTGGCCCTGCGGATCCACAGCAGTTTCCGCTGCGGTGTACAGTACCATTTAAGGCAATGCAAAATAAAAAACGTAGTGCCCACTGTGTGGAATTTTCCGCGCGGATTTGCTGCAGTTTTAAATCCGCAGCATGTCACTTCTTTGTGTGGATTCTGCAGCGGTTTGGCACCTGCTCCATGACAGGTGTCAAACCGCAGGGGAAAACCACAGGCTAATCCACAGATAAACCGCAGGTCTTTTGGCCTGCGGATTTTCCTGCGGAATTAGACAAATCCGTGTGGAAAATTCCGCAGCAGAATCAGCAACATGTGCACACACCCTAAGTTTATGTTGGATTATTATTTTATTTTTGTTGCAGGAGATCGAGGGTGTCGGGGATTAGCTGTTTGGTGAGTATGAATGTAGTTTTTTTGTTTTAACAATTGAACACAGTCGCTGGATGATGGGACTACTGCCCCATCATCGCCTCATGCTGTCACTGGTATATGTGACAGCAGACATAGCCAGATGGGAGTAGTAGTCCCATCAGATGATGCCTGGCTACACACATAGATATCCAGAGACACCCGCAAACACAAACACGCAGACACCCACATGCACACAGACACCCGCAGACAGATCCGCACATTCTCAGCTCACACATATTCTCCGCCCACACACAGTCTCCACCCACACACGCTTCCTCCTTCCTTTCTGCAGCATTTTTGGCATAAAAAACTGGAGTCTGAACTGAAAAAGTAAATTAATGTGTATGCACAATGTAAGTGCATATTAACACATGACCATTAACCAGAGAAAACAAAAACACAAATATCCTAAACTAAAAAGTAAAAAATAAACTGCAAATAATGCATAAAGGTAATAATAATAAGGGTATTTAGTAAACATAATTTTGATCAAAATAATGTACAAACCATCCCACCACGTCACGGCAACCCTTGTGGGACAGTCCTACTCTAGTATTTAAAACCTTTTCACTTGCCAAGTGACGTGAATGTGAACAAGGATCAAGCGACTTAACCACTAGTAAAAGTGGCTCGGTCACTAAGGAGTTAATTGTAAAAAGAACTCCCTGACAATTACCCTCTTTTACCCATTTAACACCATTACTGTCATGCACTGCTTACAAGCTGAAATCAGGACGCTGGTTTATGTTTTTTGATGGGGGCCATGCATACCAGGCTGGAGACAAGGGGGCGATGCATACCAGGCTGGGGACAAGGGGGCCATGCATACCAGGATGGGAACAAGGGGGCCATGCATACCAGGATGGGGATGAGGGATCCATACATACCAGGGTGGGGATGCGGGAGCCATGCACACCAGGGTGGGGATGCAGGAGCCATGCACACCAGAGTGGGGATGCGGGAGCCATGCACACCAGGGTGGGGATAAGGGGACAATGTATAGCAGGTTGGTGATTGTGGCCATTCATACCAGGATAGGGATGAGGATGCTATGCATACCAGGATATGGATGAAGGGACAATATATACCAGAATGGGGGCCATGCTTGGCAGGATGGTGATGAGAGGGATCACACCAGGATAGGGATGAAGGGGTGTGGCATTCCAGGATGGTGATGAGGGGGCTATGGATACCTGGAATGGGGAAAAAATATATATACACCAGGATGGGGGATATTAATGCAGAATTGACCACTTTTTTATTTCAATTTTTTTTCTATTTCCCTCCTCTAAAGCCTAGGAGTATAGAGTATTGTCCGTTCGCTTTGGCTGTAAGTAGGTCGTTAGTAATTTTGGTCAGGGGTGTCTCAGTGGAGTGGTGGGGGTGGAAACCAGATTGTAGATTGCCAAAGAGCAGGATGAGAGGTGGGAGGAAAGTTCAGCGTGGACATTAGGGTGACCGGATCTCATATGGGGGGGAAAAAATGTCAGAATCTTGTTCGTCTGGACCCCACAAAACGATTCCCCTTTCCAGATATTGAGAGAGCCAAAATTTGAGCTCGATCAAACGACGTTAACCCGTGCCGCTCGTCGCTCAAAGTTTGAAAAAATCCAAATTGCGGTATTTTAAGATTTAGGTATTTTGCATAGTCTGTTAGACTATAAAGAATGTGACAACAACATTGCAGAAATAGCCCTGACCAAATTTTCGAACCATTTGTGGTATTTGAATGCAGAGTTTCTGGGATTATCGTTTTTTGATCCCACCATTACAGACAATGAAAAGTTGTTAATGGCTAATAAATTGCTCAGTAGCACAGATGAACCATCAGAGCACGCTAACCTACATGAGTTGATAATTTTACATAGTTATCTAATCTATTCTAGAGCTTTTGTTAAAGTAGTTTTTGAAACGTCAGAATATAATGCTCAGATATCAAAGAAATAATTTTCGGATTAACCGTGCGCGGTTATTCGACATATCATCCCCTGAGGAAGAAGTTTGAAACTTCGAAACGCGTTGGGAAAATAAAAGTATACAAGTACACAATCTGGAAAGGAGTTGTTTTGTCTAGCAGCGCACGGTTAATCCGAAAATTATTTCTTTGATATCTGATGATTTATGGTCACGGAGTGGCCATTTGGATGTGCAGCAGCTTTGACTTCTATTCCTTTATGCCTCCAACTCTCCTGCTATTGGTGAGTATAATAGCTTGAACTATATCTCTTTTACTTGGGTAAGACCCTATTGCGCTCTTTCTCTTTTAGTTTTAACCAGAATATAATGCTCGGCATTTGCTTACAACTTGCAGGACATATTGCTTTTGTTCTTCATCTTTTGTCAGAAGGTCGTTAAAGTCGGTTACTTCCTACCTCTTTTAATTTTTATTTCCTAACTTTTGGATTTACAACCCTAGCGTGCTCTGATGGTTCATCTGTGCTACTGAGCAATTTATTAGCCATTAACAACTTTTCATTGTCTGTAATGGTGGGATCAAAAAACGATAATCCCACCAACTCTGCATTCAAATACCACAAATGGTTCGAAAATTTGGTCAGGGCTATTTCTGCAATGTTGTTGTCACATTCTTTATAGTCTAACAGACTACGCAAAATACCTAAATCTTAAAATACCTCAATTTGGATTTTTTCAAACTTTGAGCGACGAGCGGCACGGGTTAACGTCGTTTGATCGAGCTTAAATTTTGGCTCTCTCAATATCTGGAAAGGGGAATCGTTTTGTGGGGTCCAGACGGACAAAATTCCGACATCGATTTTTTTGCGGTCACCCTAGTGGACATGCTGCTCCAGGAGTTTGGAAGCGAATGGGAGCATCAATATTGGGCAATAGCTGGACATACTGTAGCGGTTGGGTCGAGGGTTGGCATTTTAAGGATAGGCGTGATTGTGGCATGTTTGAAAGCAGAAGGGAAGGTACCAGAAGTTAGTGATTGGTTGAAGAGGTGGGTTAGGGATGGGATAAGAGTGGTGGTGGGGATGGGGAGGAGGTGGGATGGAATGGGGTTGAGTGCACAAGTTGTGAGATGTGATTTGGAGAGAAGATGAGCAAGCTCCCCTTCAGTGATGTTGGATAAGGAGGTTATGGGGTTTGGGCATTGGTCTGGTATACAAAGTGGTTGTGGTGGTTGAACAATAAAGACTTCCCGTGTCTGGTCCATCTTGTTTTTGAAGTGTGTGGCAAAATCCTCAGCAGAGATTAGGGAAGTAGGAGGGCGCAGTGGTGGGCAGAGGAGAGAGTTAAAAGTATTGAACAACTGTTTATGGTTGTGGGATAAGGAAGACACAAGGGATGTAAACAAGGCCTGTTTAGCAGAGGTGAGAGTTGATTTGAATGCAAGTGTTGCTTGTTTGAGTGCAGTGAAGTTGTCTTGCGAATGTGTTTTCTTCCAGCGCCGTTCAGCAATTCTGGATGCTTGCTGAAGCTTTTTAGTGGTGTTATTGT
Organism: Dendrobates tinctorius; assembly: GCF_039654945.1. Taxonomy (NCBI): domain Eukaryota; kingdom Metazoa; phylum Chordata; class Amphibia; order Anura; family Dendrobatidae; genus Dendrobates; species Dendrobates tinctorius. The sequence continues at coordinate 2,999,566 of NW_027361703.1, read as the reverse complement.
GCCAGGGTTGTCTATTAATTCGTCGCACTCTGTTACTATATGGAGTACTATGGGGAGTGGGCCCCAAGAATGATTTTCTCTGGTGGGGATGCTTCAGTCTGACTCTGGCTGTACTAATACCAACTGCTATGATTAAGTGAGAACACCAAGGCATTTTGGTTTAAACTTGAGACAATCACAAAAATAAATGGGTTTTACTTCATGCTGTACATGCTTTTTTCACTTAAAATGCTGCACAAACTGGTGGGAATGTTTTTGCTGCTTTTTTGCATTTGATCATTGCTTACTATGGGCAAAAAAACACTGAAACTTGACATGCTGCAGTTTTCAAAAAAGCAGCAGTTTTCCAATACAGTCAAGAAAAAAAATGCATGCATGTGATTTTTGAAATCTCAGTTTCTGCTGGTACTGTAAAAGGCAGCTATTAATTTGCATAAAATAGTAGCAAAAGCTCAACGTGTGAACATAGCCTAAAGCCCTCGTCACACATAGTGACGCACCAGCAATCCCGACAACAATATGACCTGGTCCGGATCGCTGATGTGTCGCTACATGATCGCGGTTGAGCTGTCAAACAGGCAGATCTCACCAGCGATCAGGACCAGCAAAAACGCGGGTAACAAGTGCACGCGTTGCTTAGTTACCCGCTGTGTACCTTGGATACCAGCGTGCTTGCGCTGGGAGCTGGTATCCAAGGTAAACAGGGGGTAACTAAGCGCGGTGCTTAGAAACCCGCTGTTTACCTTGGATACCAGCTCCCAGCGTGAGCATGCTGGTATCCAAGGTACACAGCGGGTAACTAAGCGACGCATGCGCTTAGTTACCCACAGTTTACCTTGGATACCAGCTCCCAGCGTCTGCTTATGGGTCGCCCTCCCAGGGCTGTGGGGTACTCGGTACCGGGCCGGTCTCTCAGAGGGGATTGTCACAGCACCAGTGACCCGGTTCGTGGCCCTGGGTGCCCATTGTAAAAGGGAGTTGTTGCAGTGTGAAAGTTTATAAGTGATTCGTGACGCCACCTGTGGTGTTCGGCAGTGAAGATGTAAGCTGACGCTGCAGACAGATCCTCTGGGACAGATGGTGTGGTGCAACAGTGATGTTATAGCCCTCCACAGGCAGGGCTGTAGTACCAGGGCAGTGTAGGTGAAGTGACACGTAGATGGTGTAGTGTCAGGCGCAAGGGATGTAGCAGTGCTGGGCAGGTTGGCGCAGGAATAAGTGGAGGACACCAGGGCATGTAGTTCCAAAGCTTTACTCACAGTCTGTGGCAGGTACAGGTGCCCGCATCCGTGCCGTGTCCTCCGGGACAGGAGCTCAGCCAACTTCCAGGCAAAATGAAGTACTCCTTCCCAACACTCCTCCAACATATGTGCCTTTTCTGAACGTCTCCTCTTATAGTGCCTTTGAATGAAGTACTCCTAGTACTGAGTTATACTGGAGTTCCTCCTGTCAGATGTTCCTATGAACTCTACTTGTACGGCAGACAGCTGTAGCCTGCTTCAGGGACTCCTTGCTACTAAGTCCCGGCTCACTATTATGTTGCTGTTGTGCCCCCAAGTCAATAAAGCGGCCACTACTTCTATTCCTCCGGTGTCTGCTGCAGGACCATTAGTATCCGTACAACCTTGGGGACTGGACCCCGGCCTTGTGCTGTGAACTTGGGAAGGGTTCTCTCTTCCAACCCTGTTCCGTAGTTCCTCTATTCTCCTTACGTTCCGTGCCAATCCTTCTTTCCTCTGGAGAATCAAGCATCCTTTCTTTGTCTCTTTCCTGTGCCAGCAGACCCAGATCACTGTGGCCTGCTGCAGCACTTGCTTCTCCCATCCCTCTCCCTGGGATCTTCTCTGTCTCACTCTCTGTCTTTCTACATCCTCACTCACTGACTGAATGAATGACTGACTGACTCATCTCTTCCCGCTCTTTTATGTATACTAAACTCCACCCACCTCCCAGCACGTTTCGTGTTCCAATCAGGGAGCCACCAAGGGGTGCTATGCTACACTCCAAGCAGGGAGCCGCCGAAGGTGCTTTGCTACACTACTTTGTGGTGTGGGGTGCAGGTGTTGGAGTGTGGTCAGGTGTCTCCACCTTACCTGAATAGTGGGGTACTGTTATGAATGAGTCACAGAGGAGGAAAAAACAAAAAGCAAGCTAAGCCCAGAAAACCGGAGAGGTTGGCAACTAGCGGATTGCAGACCCCTGATCCTATCCACAAAAACTAGCAGTAGCAGGGGAGCATGCCTACGGTGGTCCTACACGCCTCGTCACGGCCGGAGAAGCCTAAAGAAAGGGAAAATCTAAACTGCCCCAGAGCAGACCCCAAAGCAATAGACAGCCCCCAACATGTATTGTCGGTGAAACAAGATGAAAACACAGACACAGATAGAAAGATAGGCTGAGCAAACGATGGGGCCCTCGCTAACTAGAAAGGACAGGAAAGAAAAGCTGCTGTCTGCAATCACGCAAAAAACCCTGCCAAAAAAAATGTCCAACACGTCTGATAGAAAAAGGCCCTGAAATCACTATATCAGTACTCAGGTATATTCTGAAGACAGAGCAAAAGAGATCAACTGATCAGAGACAAAATGGGGATTCATCCCAGTCCCAGCCAGGGCTGGCTGAATACAAAAACTAAGTAAACCAGACAAAACCTCATATGAACAATGGCAGAGAAAACTTAGCTTTAGGAAGGCAAGAACCAAACTGAAAACAAGGAGCCACAGTCAGGAAAAATCACCAGCAAGAAACTAGAGAGTCGGCTGCCTTAAATCCAATCAGAAACTCCTGATGTCCAATCGCAGTCCTCTTCCTCAGGTGGCCGGTCTCTGCCATTTAGATCAGCTTCATTACCTCCCTTCACCAACAGAGGGCGTTCAGATAGAGCACTCACTACTCCTCTGTCAGCACAGCCAGCTCTATATCCCTCACCAGAAGCCAGAGGCAAACCCAAAAATGAGCTCACAACAGGGTACCACACCTCAGGAGGAGGTGCAGTACCTCTGTGGCGACTGAACCCTCAGGGGTGCCACACTTACAGTGCTGGGAGCTCGCTGATCGATGGTCTCCCGCTGCCACATGCAGCGATGCGTGCTGGCCAGCAGGAAACCAGCGATCAAAAAAATGTCCTGGACATTAGAGCATGATCAGCGATACCCAGCGGGGGGACGGTCGCTGATACGTGTCACACACAGCAAGATCGCTGGTGAGATCGCTGTTGCATCACAAAACTTGTGACTCAGCAGCGATCTCGCTAGCGATCTCGCTGTGTGTGATAGGGGCTTAACAGTTTCCTTACTTCCTGGTTTCTGATAGGGAGGCCTGTTGTGAGCTCTCTTGATCCGAATTTTGAGGCAAGGCTCCCTCTGGTGGATACTGCTGGTAGTGGTGCTGGTCAACATGATGTTAACCCAACAGCTGCAGAAGATAATTGGAAGATTGGTGGTAGTGACTGGGACTACATAAGGGAGCAGACTTCTCTCAGTGACTGCTGGTGATACTCCTTTCTTTGCTTACTGAGGATTTCTGTCTGCTGTCTAATCCTGCATTTTTTCAGCCAAGTGTCATTTGCTAAACCCTTTGCATTTGTTTTTGCCTTGCTGTCAGGGGTCAGCTTGCTCCCCCTGGGGCTTCTGGCTCCTGCCCTGTATTTTTGTATCTTGTGTTTGTTTGCTCAGTTCCCTGCTGTATTAGCCTGTTGCTAGCCGCCAGTTCACCCCGAGTGCTGATATAGTGGGGGCGAGGTTGTTCAAACCTCAGTATTTTTGTACATCAGTCATGTTGGAATTATTAGGGTTTTTGTGTGATTGCAGACAGTGCCTTTTCTGTCCTGTCCTTTCTAGTCAGTATGGACCCCATCATTTGCTCAGTCTATTTTCTGTCTGTGTTTGTGCTTCACCTTGTCTCACTGGCAATATATGTTTGGGGGCTGTCTATTCCTTTGGGGATCTGCTCCGGGGCAGTTTAGATTTTACCTGTCTACCTTTCTGTCTTTAGGCTTAGTTAGTCCTCCGGCTGTGACGAGGCGTCTAGGGCAATGTAGGAACGCTCCACGGCCACTGCTAGTTGTGTTGTTAAGATCAGGGGTCTGCAATCCGCTGAGCGACCAACCTCTCTGGTGTTCTGGTGGCATAGCCTATTGCACTCTCCTCCTTGGTGACCCATTCATAACAGAGGTCTCTCCTCCTTGACTGACAGCTCTGGGGAACAGTAGAACTATAGAAATACAAAGCTCAGCACAATTTCTGCTGTAACACATTCAGCTATCAGTGGTTTGTTCTGGAGTCTACACTATAATCACTGCATTAACACATAAGCCACTTGGACAAAAAAACAGCTCAAGATAGAGCAGAGAGGATGAATGATTAGCAGACCTGTTCTGAAATCTGCGTGCTGGTGATTTATAACTGCATCTCTTCAAAAGGTGGAGGGAAGGGAAAGGAGGTGAGCAGCTAACTGCTGCATAGAAATCAATGGGCTGGAGAAAGCTGGCTGGGATGTTAGATTTAAAGGCTTTATCCAGGACTTTTTTTTTTTTTTTTACTATGTGCCTAACTGTAGGGAGCCGGCTGTCAATTAGCATGTCGACAGTCACATGCTCCATTGAAAGAGTAGGCCCAAAGAAGAAGAGCTGCCCAGCTAATGTGGAAGAGCTGAATCACCGAAAGAGGCAGTTGTTGATCATTCTTATCCCGCACCAAGTAGAACAAGTAGGTATTTACCTCTGCTCGCAAATAACTGCCTATTATTTTTTTACTTGGAGCCTAAAAACTCATAAATCATGGAAAACCCTTTTAAGCTTTCCAAGATTTCAGTTTTTTATAATCGTAAAAGTAATTTTTCTTCTGTGTTTATAAGTAGTGATGAGCGAATATATTCGGCACTATTCGTTACTCGGCGAGTAATTAGGTATTCGCCTCGGTATATACGATTTATCCGCCCAGCATGTTTGGCACTTCATTTGCAGCCAATGAACATGCTGGGCTAGCTTGCCAATCACAGTAATATCGGCACCATCTTTGGTGTGACATTACTGTAATTGGCTGGCCTTCCAGTACTTGCTGCAGCTCTCTGCTATTTTCCACTTAAAATACCTAATATTTCTCTAGCAGTTGTGTGACTGACGCAATCTGTATACAGATAATCTTACGTGACAATTTAGCAGGGGCAATGATCTTCATTACTCCGCATTTTGAGGGTATCAGCAAGATGATTGAAAAAAAAAAATCATAATTTTCTATTGGTTTAAAAATAGCGTATCTTTATCTAGCAGTTGTGCGACTGGCACAATCTGGGCACAGATAATCTAATGTGACAATTTAGCAGGGGCAATAATCTTCATTACGCTGCATTTGGAGTGTGTCAGCAATACGATCTCCAAAAAAATAGCCACACATTGCTAGATACAGTGAATTTGTACGTAAGACCTTTGAAAGGGTACTTGTGAATAATAAAGCCAGTATTTTTTGGTTTCATAAGCATAACGCATTCAAGATGAGAAAGGGTGACATTAAGAGATGTCGATGTGGTGATGCCTGCCAAGGCCATGTGATAGATCCAAAGGTGACTATCTCGTTCTAGTTTCTTGTCAAAATTTGTTCAGCGTGCTACACCACTAACGAACCCAGACAAGTGCGTGTTGTGGGTAGGATGGCAGACAAAGGCACCAGTGTGTTGACAAGCAGCTTCACGAAGTCTTCCACATGGTCCTGTCTCAGTAGCCAAGAGGCTGGGCCTCTGAATCATCAACCTGGTCCTTCTTCCTCCCACTATCAAGAGTTCTAGGAGACATATGACCCCAACGCTGGCCACTCTGAGGAACTGTTAACGTTCCCTTGTAATTTTGTTGTCCCAGCGCATCCTTCACTTGTCCCTGCCCCACACATTTATAAGAAAGCAGAAATATCCAGCCATTACATTTCCTGTCTCTCCTTCTCTTCATCCTCCCAATCATTCCCCAGCTGGGAAATCTGCAGCACTGCCTTTCAAACCCCACTTTATTAAGAGGAACAACTGAGCACAATAGCCATTGTGGCATTTCCACTATTTAGTTTATTTGGGCCTATGGACGTCATCAGCCTTCTGGATCGCTGTGCACATGCGCAGACCGGCGCGCTCTTAACATGATAATTGCAGTTTTAGACGCTGGCTTTTTTCTCACCCCCTATAGCGCAATTAGCTGCGAGGGTTTCTGAGTGAGTCACCACAGCTACATGTTTTTCTTTATAGTGAGCGTTGCGTGTTTGGCACATGCGCCATGTTGCTATCCCGGGCTGTACCTATGAAAGAATCTTGTGGATTGGTTTAGGCACATATTAAGTGAAAGCATATCATTGATTGGTGGAGGCTCATATTTAAACCTTACACACCCTCTGCCTGGACACGCCCCCGAGGAAGCAGGGCGAAACGTGCGCGTCGGGGCAGAAGGACGGGGCTCCCAGTGTACACATATTGAATGTTGCTAGGATCCAGGTAATGGCCCCTGTGGGTCCAATCATGAATTTTAATTATTAGACTCTGATTTTGTGTGGGCGGTTGGTGACAGCAGTTTCCATAAACAGGCAGCTTCCATGACCTTTGCGGTGGTTTATGGCTAATTGCTTTTGACTGCTATGATGTGATATGTCCTCCCAGCCCACCCAGCAATTATAGTGTTAGGTGCCCGTCTAACATATGTATTTGGCAGTAATGGCCATAAGTATTCATTGGGTCACCAATACACACTTGCTTGAATAATTGGTTTTGTCTTGAGTTATACTGTTCTTGATTGGCAGGCACAGGGCCCAGAGCCATGCAGCAATAATTATGCTAAAGGGAGTCGTGTGTTCTTTTTTTCTTGCACTACTTTTGTAAACATTAAAGTCTTTTTACCTTTTATACGTGAAATCAATAAAAATGTTTTTTACCATTGAAAAGCTCTGTGATTGGTCTTGGCTTAATTAATAGCAGGATCTAGTGTTTTAATTGTTGCTTATAAGAGCATAGTATATTGTTATTGTGTGGCATATTTAGGAGTGATTAATGGTCCTGTCTCAGTAGCCAAGAGGCTGGGCCTCTGAATCATCAACTTGGTCCTTCTTCCTCCCACTATCAAGAGTTCTAGGAGACATATGACCCCAATGCTGGCCACTCTGAGGAACTGTTAACGTTCCCTTTTAATTTTGTTGTCCCAGCGCATCCTTCACTTGTCCCTGCCCCAGACATTTACTAGAAAGCAGAAATATCCAGCCATTACATTTCCTGTCTCTCCTTCTCTTCATCCTCCCAATCATTCCCCAGCTGGGAAATCTGCAGCACTGCCTTGGCGAAGTGGCAGCAGACTCCACTGAAGCTCATCTGTTTAGGTGATAAAGCTCATAACGCACCCCAGCTGTTGAAAGGGATAAAAAAAAAAAAACATATCGATCATGGCTCTACCCACTGAACCTCCAACCAGGTCTGGTTCTGTGTGATAATGGGCGTAACTTGGTGGCAGCTTTAAAGCTCAGCAAGTTGGTACACGTTTCATGCATGGCCCACGTGCTGAACTTGTACAGCAGTTTTTAAAAATATACCCTGACTTGCCTGACCTATTTGCAGCAGCGCTTTAATTTGCTTCATCACTGACTGATTTGTGACCTGCCCACACACTGGAATTGGACCATCCATATGTTGGCAAGACTTAGCAGTGGGGCAGTCTGAATTCCAGCTTCTCAATGCCCATTAAAGTAACACTCAGCCCCCACACATAACTGTCGAGAGGGCGTGGATCACTGACATATGTGAAGTTCTTCAAAACTTTGAGTATTGCACCAAGATGATGAGCGCTGATGACACTATTATGAGCGTAACCATCCCACTACTCTGTCTATTAAAACATTCGCTGCAGAATCTGAATGAGAAAATTTTGAATGCCGAGCAGGTGGCTATGGAGCAAGATTGTACAGTGGCTGATACCACACAGCCCACATGATGACGAGGAACAGGAGGATAAGGATGAGGTGGAACAGGATTTTTCACTCTGCGCTACAGAGGGGACTCCCAATCCCAGCTTCATGCCTGTCCAGCATGGATGACCTGAAGAGGAGGAGAAGGAGGCCATGCATCACGAGTAGGAGAGGATGGTTACAGTTCTTCATGGTGAGGACACTGAAAGCTTCACTGTTTGTAGTCTGCCACACATGGCAGCGTTCATGTCCAGATGCCTTTCCCAAGACCCTCGTGTGAAAGACATTTTGTCCACCATGAAATACTGGTTGTGCATCTTTCTTGTCCCACGGTACAAGGAGAAATTTGTTTGTCTAATGTCGGAGGCAGGAGAGCCATTTAGAATGCATTCATGAGGGCCATAGTGGAAGACTTGCTAAATAGATTACCCTCAGACAACTTTGGTGGCAGAGGCACCAGCTCTTTTTGCCCACAAGGATTATATGGGAGGGTCACAAACACCAGGTGCAACTCAGGGGGGTACATGTCCACAAACTAGGACATTTTCATGAGACCGTCCCATTAGCAAGAGCTATTTGTGTGTGTAAATATGAAGTAGAGGGAGAAGTTGACCAAGATGGTGAAGGACTACTTAAGTGTCCATACCAGCATCCTTCCTAATTCTTCAGTGCCCTTTAACTATTGGTTGTCCAAGCTGCACACATGGACCCGACCTCTACTTGTATGCCTTGGAGGCGCTGCCATGCCCTGCAGCAAGTGTGTTGTCTGAGTGAGTTTTTAGTTTGGCAGGTGCAATTATAATGAATAGGCGCACACGGCTGTCAACAGAAAATGCAGACAGGCTGACTCTTCTAAAATTGAACAAGGGCTGGATTTCTTCTGACTTTGTAAGCCCAACTGATGACACCAATGTTATGTAAATGAAGGCCAAATGTTTTTGTTTGGAAGTTGTCTTAACGTCAATCCTTTACAATCCAAAACCATTTTATTCAGGAAATCACCTCCTCCTCCTCCTGCAGCAAGTACTTAGGATCCAATACCACGTGGGTATTGTTTTGTACTTTTTAAACCTTTGCACATTGTGCAATGCTGAAACTTGTACTCTGTCTCTACCTCTTGAAAAGGGAAAAGTATATGCACACAAATAGGGATCACCACAAAGATATGAAAAAAGTATCAATTTTATTAATGGACACAACAAACAAACACTTTGTGGTTAAAAACAATTAAAAAGTCTGAACAACCAGACATTGATAACAAAACAAAGACAATGGGTCATTTTAATAGTTAAATGCTCTGGGTCCCAAGACCAACCATACAGTATAATGCCAGGTATCTGCTAGTTACCATAACCTAGGGTCTATCGAATCAATTGTTATGACAATCATGACCTCAAATCAAAAAAATACCATATTATCAATAACTACTATGGTTACATAGAAATTCTACATATACCATGGACAGAAAATTGAATGCTTATCATGTTGCCAACACAAATAAACATACATTAATAAGTCCCTTTCCCTAGCGTGATATCACCTGGTTTCTGAGGATGAACAAGCTACCGGGTAGGTTACATGGGACCCAAAACCCACGCGTATCGACACAGTGATGTGTCTTTCTCAAGGTCAGTGTGATGTTCTGTTGAAGTCCTTTATATACCTATCCAATTAGTAATCACTCTTACCAGCTGAGTTTCAGAGTGGGGGAGAAAGGTAGATCGGATCTGAGTTTAATGAAACAGCGTCCTGCTCCCATCCGTGTGCAGGAGCTTAGGCCTGTTTCACACTTCCGTTTTTGTGTCCGCCAAACGGATCCGTTTCCGTTTTTTGACGGAAACTGATGCAAACGGATCCGTTTTTTTGACGGATCCGCGGTAACCACTAATGGAAGTCTATGGGACAAAAAAAACGGATCCTGCAAAAAAATGGCGGATCCGTTTTTTTACGGAAACCAACGGATTTTGACGGATTTGAAAAAACGGAAGTGTGAAACAGGCCTTATATTAAGATCATATATCACATCAATACATTCAAGCACAAGAACCAAAACATAAGGTGACGCATAGTGTGAACACGGCCACAGTTTGATGTGTCAAAAAACAATCTGGACACTGGCACAACATAACAGCAATAATAAACTTTATCTGTGCACTCAATATAATGCGCTAAAAGCGCTACCATAAGATGACGCATAGTGTGAATAAGGTCACAATTTGATGTGTCAAAAAAAAAAAAAAATATATAGTCTAGACACTGGCACAACATAACAGTAATAATGAACTTTATCTGTGCACTCAATATAATGAGCTTTTATCTGTTCACTCAATATCACGGCACCCAGATTGAATCCTTGCTGGAAGCATCTTGGGGATATAGCAAAAATCATGTATCACATCAATACATTCAAGCACGGGCACCAAAGCTTAATGCGCTAAAAGCGCTACCATAAGATGATGCATAGTGTGAATACAGCCACAATTTAATGTGTTAAAAAGTTGTCTAAATATTGGCACAGAATGACAGTAAAAATATATCTGTTCATGACACCCAAATTTAATAGCCCTTGCTAGCACCATGGCTTAATGCGCTAAAAGCGCTACCATAAGATGATGCATAATGTGAATACAGCCACAAAATATATCTGTTCACTCAATACAACGACACCCAGATTTAATAACCCTTGCTAGCACCACGGTTTAGTGTGCTAAAAGTGCTACCATAAGATGACGCATAATGTGAATACAGCCACAAAATATATCTGTTCACTCATTATAGTGACACCCAAATTTAATAGCCCTTGCTAACACCACGGCTTAATGCGCTAAAAGCGCTACCATAAGATGACGCATAGTGTGAATCCGGCCACAATGTAATGTGTCAAAAAAGTGATCTTGACACTGACGCAGCATGACAGTAAAAATATATCTGTTCACTCAAAATAACGAGCCCCAGATCTAACAGCCCTTGCTAGCACCACGGTTTAGTGTGCTAAAAGTGCTACCATAAGATGACGCATAGTGTGAATACAGCCAGAGTGACATGTGTCAAAGAATGGTCTAAACACTGGCACAGTTTGGCAGTAAAAATATATCTGTTCACTCAATATTACGACACCCAGATTTAATAGCACTTACTAGCACCACCGCTTAATGCGCTAAAAGCGCTACCATAAAATGATGCATAGTGTGAATGCAGCCGCAATATAATGTGTCAAGAAGTGGTCTATACACTGGCACATCATGACAATAAAAATATATCTATTCACTCAATATCCAGATTTAATAACCCTTGCTGGCACCACGGCTTAATGCGCTAAAGGCGCTAATAAGATGACGCATAGTGTGAATACAGCCACAATATAATGTGTCAAGAAATGGTCTATACACTGACACAGCATGACAGTGAAAATATATCTGTTCACTCAATATAACGATATCCAGATTTAGTAACCCTTGCTAGCACCACGGCTTAATGCGCAAAAAGCGCTACCATAAGATGACGCATAGTGTAAATACAGCCACAATTTAATGTGTCAAAAAGTGGTCTAGACACCGGCACAGCATAACAGTAAAAATATATATCTGTTCACTCATTATAATGACACCCAGATTTAATGGCCCTTACTAGTGTAGGGAAGGTGACCTGACGGACGGACGGACTAGTCAGAGTGAAGAAAGATAGGTTTGCACAGTGTAGGTAGGAGACAGTGATTACAGTGGGGAAACAACTAGAAAAGTGTAGTGGACGTGCAGTACCTTGGGATGACCATTAGATGGCAGGGTGGAGTGTGAGCAAAGGACTTTACAGCAGCTTAGGGCTTTAGAAACCGTTGGTCATGGGGGGCGTGGTGACAGTTAGTGACAGTTTCAAGGAACCGGGGAAGTTATAAATTCTGAGGGAGGGTTCCAGAAGGTTCCAGTCCCCAGGGGGAGCCCAGGTGACAGGAGGACTTCGCCAGTCTGTGTGCCCTGAGGAGAATCCGACCAGGGGGACTGAGGAGAAGAAACGTCAGGGGGGTGGTCCTGACAGGGAAGGACCGCAGCAGAGACAAGGCTCTGGGTGGAAGACACCGTATGTGTTACGACGAAACTGATTAGTAAAGTGCTGTTGGTGTACGGGCCTAAGGCGGCCACAGTAACCGAGCTGTCAGGATTGTCACAGTGTGAGACGGGACGTGACGTGTAAGTACGTCCCTTGTGTAACATACGGTGTTGAAGCGGCCCTGAACACGGAGGGCAGAGAGAGATATCGCGGTGTACCGCGAGGACCGTCAGTCGGACGGTGAGCAATAAACTTGGACCTGTTGCACCCAGAATCTGCCTCATCGTGTCTGTTATCATCTCTGCGCGGTAAGAAGTGGGACCACCCCCTATCACCCCCCAGCTCGGCACCCCACCACCGACCCTACACTAGCACCAAGGCTTAATGTGCTGAAAGCGCTACCATAAGATGACCCATAGTGTGAATGCAACCACAATGTAATGTGTCAAAAAGTGGTCTAGACACTGGCACAACATGACAGTAAAAATATATCTGTTCACACAACATAACACCCAGACCCAGTAGCCCTTGCTAGAAGCTCCACGAAAATATAGGGAAAATCATATATAGTCACCAGGTTATTCAAATCAGATATAATTGTGAAGTCTACGTGTTTATATGTTCATAATTTATCTTGATGAAATCAAGCACCCTCCTATATTTTAAGTCACTCAGAAACCAGGCTCTGATATCACGCCATATAGATATAGACTTAACAGGGTTACTTAGCTAATCCTGAAGAAGCTAACCATCTGCACGAAATTCTCCTGCAGATGTTGATGACCAACATATTAAGACACAGAGCATTTGAGTCAGACATGAACATGAGTTATTTTAGTATCAAAGGTACATCCATATGAAGTTCCAATATAATACAAGGACTAGACCACAACTTGTGTACCATCAATAAGAAACATAATCATCACAAGATAATTAGTCTTAAATGTCCATATATTTTCCAAGATGTAACGAATTGGTGGTTGTTCTATCCCAATCAACTTCATCATCACGTATCTTTCAGAAGGTATTCTCCCAGATTTGGATCCCAGTCCTAGAGCCCTACGGACAAAATAAAAGAAAAGAAAACGTCATGGGGCTGGGGGTTCACGGGAGGAATCAGTGTATCTAGACCAACTGTAGACTGGTCATCAAAGGAGATAAGAAGATAGTAAGTTTACTCTCTTTGTAGAACCCTGTATACAGCAGCTCTTCATTTAAACCCCCTGGAGCCAAGCTTTTGAGTTCAAAGATCCATCTGGCTTCACGCCTCAATAGCTCATTTGTAATTTTACCTCCCCTGATGCTTGTCTGAACTCCTTCCAGCCCCATGACTCGAAGGGACTGACTACCACCATGACATTCCAAAAAATGAGCTGCCACAGACGTGATCTGTTTTTCTTTAGTTTTATCAACTCTAGCCGTGGCTATATTAGAGAGATGTTGTTGAACTCTCCTGCGCAACTCTTGTGTGGTTTGACCCACATATATCATCAATAAAGCGGTACCATCCATGCACATGGCACTGGAAGGCTGATTTTGCGCATTAAGCCGTGGTGCTAGCAAGGGTTACTAAATCTGGATATCGTTATATTGAGTGAACAGATATATTTTCACTGTCATGCTGTGTCAGTGTATAGACCATTTCTTGACACATTATATTGTGGCTGTATTCACACTATGCGTCATCTTATGGTAGCGCCTTTAGCGCATTAAGCCGTGGTGCCAGCAAGGGTTATTAAATCTGGATATTGAGTGAATAGATATATTTTTATTGTCATGATGTGCCAGTGTATAGACCACTTCTTGACACATTATATTGCGGCTGCATTCACACTATGCATCATTTTATGGTAGCACTTTTAGCGCATTAAGCGGTGGTGCTAGTAAGTGCTATTAAATCTGGGTGTCGTAATATTGAGTGAACAGATATATTTTTACTGCCATACTGTGCCAGTGTTTAGACCATTCTTTGACACATTACACTCTGGCTGTATTCACACTATGCGTCATCTTATGGTAGCACTTTTAGCACACTAAACCGTGGTGCTAGCAAGGGCTGTTAGATCTGGGGCTCGTTATTTTGAGTGAACAGATATATTTTTACTGTCATGCTGCGTCAGTGTCAAGATCACTTTTTTGACGCATTACATTGTGGCCGGATTCACACTATGCGTGTGAATCCGTAAGATGCCATAAGATGTTATGGTAGCGCTTTTAGCGCATTAAGCCATGGTGTTAGCAAGGGTTATTAAATCTGGGTGTCGTTGTATTGAGTGAACAGATATATTTTGTGGCTGTATTCACACTATGCGTCATCTTATGGTAGCGCTTTTAGCGCATTAAGCCATGGTGCTAGCAAGGGCTATTAAATTTGGGTGTCATGAACAGATATATTTTTACTGTCATTCTGTGCCAATATTTAGACAACTTTTTAACACATTAAATTGTGGCTGTATTCACACTATGCATCATCTTATGGTAGCGCTTTTAGCGCATTAAGCTTTGGTGCCCGTGCTTGAATGTATTGATGTGATACATGATTTTTGCTATATCCCCAAGATGCTTCCAGCAAGGATTCAATCTGGGTGCCGTGATATTGAGTGAACAGATAAAAGCTCATTATATTGAGTGCACAGATAAAGTTCATTATTACTGTTATGTTGTGCCAGTGTCTAGACTATATTTTTTTTTTTTTTTGACACATCAAATTGTGGCCTTATTCACACTATGCGTCATCTTATGGTAGCGCTTTTAGCGCATTATATTGAGTGCACAGATGAAGTTTATTATTACTGTTATGTTGTGCCAGTGTCCAGATTATTTTTTGACACATTACATTGTGGCCGGATTCACACTATGCGTCATCTTATGGTAGCGCTTTTAGCGCATTATATTGAGTGCACAGATAAAGTTTATTATTGCTGTTATGTTGTGCCAGTGTCCAGATTGTTTTTTGACACATCAAACTGTGGCCGTGTTCACACTATGCGTCACCTTATGTTTTGGTGCTTGTGCTTGAATGTATTGATGTGATATATGATCTTAATATAAGCTCCTGCACACGGATGGGAGCAGGACGCTGTTTCATTAAACTCAGATCCGATCTACCTTTCTCCCCCACTCTGAAACTCAGCTGGTAAGAGTGATTACTAATTGGATAGGTATATAAAGGACTTCAACAGAACATCACACTGACCTTGAGAAAGACACATCACTGTGTTGATACGCGTGGGTTTGGGGTCCCATGTAACCTACCTGGTAGCTTGTTCATCCTCAGAAACCAGGTGATATCACGCTAGGGAAAGGGACTTATTAATGTATGTTTATTTGTGTTGGCAACATAAGTATTCAATTTTCTGTCCATGGTATATGTAGAATTTCTATGTAACCATAGTAGTTATTGATAATATGGTATTTTTTTTATTTGAGGTCATGATTGTCATAAAAATTGATTTGATAGAACCTAGGTTATGGTAACTAGCAGATACCTGGCATTATACTGTATGGTTGGTCTTGGGACCCATAGCATCTAACTAATTATTAAAATGACCCATTGTCTTTGTTTTGTTATCAATGTCTGGTTGTTCAGACTTTTTAATTGTTTTTAACCACAAAGTGTTTGTTTGTTGTGTCCATTAATAAAATTGATACTTTTTTCATATCTTTGTGGTGATCCCTATTTGTGTGCATATACTTTTCCCTTTTCATGTGCTCTAATCCATTTATATGCACCAGGTGATCCCACCTAAACTGATATTGTGGTTGGTGCCTGTTTACTCTATATCTTGTCTGTCTCTACCTCTTGTAATAACTGCTAAGTGTATTGTGATGTCCCCATCACGGCGTCTTTCAGCCTCTATGATACAAACACCTTCGGTAATTTTTGGAAAACTTTGCACATTGTGCAATGGTCACATTTCTACTCCCTATCTCTACCTCTTGTAATAACTGTAAAGTGTATTGTGATATCCCCATGATGGCCTCTTTCAGCGTATATGATACAGACAACTTGGGTAATTTTGGGAAAACTTTGCACATTGATGCAATGATGATACTTGTACTCTCTCTCTATCTCTACCTATTCTAATGACTGCAAAATGAATTACGAGGCCCCCATCACTGTCTCTTTCAGCATGTACGATACAGACCCCTTGGGTAATTTTTGGAAGCCTTTATACATTGTGCAATGGACAGATTTTTTTTTTCCCTCAATCTCTATATATTTTATTTGTTTTTTATTGTGTTGCCTTTCTCTTGGTCTCTTAAGCGTGAATCTGGTAGCCTGATGTTGTTTAGGGTTTGCACTTGGACATTTTGGAACATAAATGCATTATTATGAGCCACACAATTCTTCAGGTTTCAGCCTTACACACAGGGCCGGTTTTAGGCAAAGTGGGGCCCCAGGCAAAGTTTAAGATGGGGTCCCAAATGCTAACATATTGCACATCACACAGAACCATTTCGATTGTATTTACATGCGCTGAGTTCAGGCCGCTAAATGAGTGTGATCAACAATATTGAAATCGTTCAACACTTGTTTCCTGGCCTCTTTCCACCGTCTGAGAAAGAATGGGGACAGAATGATCACTAATGGATCAATCTGTCCCCATACAGTATCATGTTATCCGCAGCACATCTATAGTTTACACCCCATTGTCCTCCATATAATATAATGTGCCCCATAGTCCTCCATATAGTATAATACACTCCTCATAGTCCTCCATATAGTATAATACACTCCTCATAGTCCTCCATATAGTATAATACACTTGTCATGATCCAGCGTAGATCTGACAGTTTAAATGGATAAGTGAACTTTTTTCCCTTTGGCTAGGTGCCAAAGTGATGTGATTGCCCCCGGTGGCCATTAGAATTATTACACGTGGTGTCGTTCATTCTAAGTTTCCCCGGTGGTGGAGTGGTAGTGCACTTTAGTTTCTTTGGTTTAGTGCACGTAATTATAAATCAGGTTTGAGGCTTTATAAAAGGGAGCCAGGTTTGTTCAATCACTGTTGGTGATATTGTGTTCGTCATTTGGGAAGCAAGCCTGGGTGAGGAAGGAGCTGAACATGAGTCCTGCGCAGCCCAGCCAGAGGAGACAAGTTGCTAGGAGCGTACGCAACAGAGCAAAGCTAAGTGGTGTTTCCCCTGTATTGTCATTTTCCCTCACGTGTGTTTAGTACAGTGGTGGGATTAGTTTCCGCACCGACCAATTCCCTAGTGAGGGTTTAGGTTCAGGGCGAGCTAGGGTTTTTAGGTTCCTGTGCGTCGCCCGGTGCGGAATCGGCATAGGGAACGTTAGGAGTGCAGGGACACTGGCTCAGGGGAGTACAGGAGGTCTCCATTTCCCTATTGCAGGGCCCACCATTGTTAATGTTACCCAGGTTCCCCCGTTATTATTTAATTTCGCCTTACTGGAGGCGGGGTTTCCAGACTACTGTATGTATAACGTGTAATACCTAAATTCGCCAGTTGGAGGCGGCGTATCCAGCTTCACGTCTTTTATTATTTAAATTCGCCCTACTGGAGGCGGTGTATCCAGGGTCACGCGTGTCATGGGTTCGCCTTGCGGTACTCGCTGCGTCCAGATACACGTGACCATGACAACACTCAGTCCTCCATATAATATAATACACTCCTCATAGTCCTCCATATATTAAAATACACTGCTCAGTCCTCCATATAGTATAAAACACTCCTCATAGTGCTCCATATAGTATAATACACCGCCAGTCATGCATGTAGTACAGTTCATTTCCCATAGTATAACGCACCCCATAGTTCTTCACATAGTATAATGTATTCCCCATAGTCCTCGATGCAGTATAATGCAGCCCCGCCATACAGTATAATGTAACCATCCATAGAATATAATGCAGCCCCCCTCTTATAGCATAATGCAGCCACCCCACAGAATATAGTGCAACCCCTCCATAGAATATGGCAGTCCCCTCATAGAGTATCATGCAGCCCCCCATAGAATATAATTCAGCCCCTTATATAGTATAATGTATCCCCTCCATAGAATACAATGTAGCCCTCCTCATATAGTACTGTATAATGCAGCCCTAATAGAATATAATGTAGCCCCCTCATATAGTATAATTCCCCCATACAATATAATCTAGCCCCCATAGAATACAATGTAGCCTCCTCATATAGTATAATGTAGCCCCCTCATAGAGTATGATGCAATCACCCCCATAGAACACAATACAATCCCCGAATAGAATATAATACAGCCCTCCTCCCCATAGAATATAATGTAGCCTCCCATATTATATAACAGTCTACCCCAGAGAATTTAATGTATAATGTACCCCCCATGGTATATAACACAGCACCATGGTATATAGCACAGTACCACATGGTATATAGCGCAGCCCCACATGGTATATAGCACAGTCCCCCTCCCCCAGCACAGCCCCACATGGTATACAGCACAGCCCCACATGGTATACAGCACAGCCCCACATGGTATATAACACAGCCCCACATGGTATATAGCACAGCCCCAGATGGCACACAGCACCATGGTATACAGCACAGCCCCTCCCCCAGCACAGCACCATGGTATACAACACAGCATCCCCAACAGCACCATGGTATACAGCACAGCCCCCCAACACAGCACCATGATATACAGCACAGACCCATGGTATAAAGCACAACCCCCCTAGCACAGCCCCATGGTATGCAGCACAACCCCCCTGCACAACCCCCTGGTATACAGCACAACCACCCCAGCACAGCCCCATGGTATACAGCATAACCCCCCCTAGCAAAGCACCATGGTAAACAGCACAACTCTATCGTATACAGCACCCCCCAGCACAGCCCCATGATATACAGCACGGCCCCATGTTATACAGCACCCCCCAGCACAGCACCATGGTATACAGCACAGCCCCCCCAAGAATGGCCCCACAGTCCAGTACTCACTGTTGCATTAAAAAAAAAAAAAAAACTAAAAAAAAACCACTCCTCACCTTCTCGTGCCCGCGCTGATCCCCATAGCGGCTGCATGATGTGCCGTTAGCTGGGGGACCCTGGGGGAGCAGGGGCCTAGGCAGCTGCCTGGTCTGCCTGCCCCTAACGTCGGCCCTGCTTACACAGAATAATAATCTGAGTAATGAAACATGCTCTATATACATGCTGCTAGTTTGAAACTCTTACCCACACATCCATTTATAAAGGGAAATTCTACATAATACCTCTGTTAGCATACACCATATACTACTCATATACGCAGCACCCCAGTGGGCGGAACACCAGGGTACAAAATATGTGTCCTTCCCATGTGTTACATCATTCCCACTCTGCTATCCAGGAAGGGGGCGCTGAGCCCTCCTGCCCACAACCTGTAGTTGCACAAACACAACAGTCATCAACCACGTCCAGTTCGTTGTCCCAGCGCAATATTCAGTTGTCCCTTGTCAGCATATACAATGTCTGTTCACAAATTGTTAGTTAGATAGGGCATACATATTTGTTAGCACTTGACCAGTGATGAATTTTCCAGGCTCCTAAATGAGACTTGTGTCTCTTTATGAAATTGTTGCTTATCTTACATTTTCTAATTTTTTTTCCTTACCAAAAAAATGGTGATGGGGTATTGGCCAGTTTCTGTATATTTTAAGCACGTTTAAGAGACTGGATTAATACGCTCCACAGACCTATTCAGGTTGCAGCCTTACACATATTGGAACAAGGTCATTGCCACACTAATGGGTCGTCCTCCCAGGGCAGGCCGGGTACTCGGTACCGGGCCCGATGAGCTTCAATGGGAGATGTCACGGCAGCTGGAACCCGGCCCGTAGCCCTGTGTGTTCTTTGTAAAAAGGGGAATGTTCAGTGTGCTTATGGTGATGAAAGTTTCGGCAATGAAGATGTTAAGCCGACTCTGCAGACAGATCCTCTGGGACAGATGGTGTGGTGCAGCAATGATGTTATAGCCCTCCACAGGCAGGGCTGTAGTCCCAGAGCAGAGTAGGTGAAGTGACACGTAGATGGTGTAGTGTCAGGCGCAGGGGATGTAGTAGTGTCGGGCAGGTTGACGCAGGAATAAGTGGAGGACACCAGGGCATGTAGTTCCAAAGCTTCACTCACAGTCTGTTGTGGTACAAGGGCCCGCATCCGCACCGTGTCCTTCAGGTCAGGAGCTCAGCCAACTTCCAGGCAAGATGAAGTACTCCTTTCCAACACTCCGCCAACATATGTGCCTTTTCTGAATGTCTCCCTATTGGCGCCTTTAGTGAAGTACTCACAGTACTGAGTTACACTGGAGTTCCACCTGTCAGATGTTCCTATGAACTCTACTTGTACGGCAGACAGCTGTAGCCTGCTTCGGGGACTCCTTACTACCTAGTCCCAGCTCACTATCGTTGCGTTTTGCCCCCAAGTCTTGTGTGGGAATAAAGTGGTGACAACTTCTATTCCTCCGGTGTCTGCTGCAGGACCATTAGTATCCATACAACCTCGGGGACCGGACCCCGGCCTTGCGTTTAGAACTTGGTAAGGGTTCTAACCCTAATCCTTAGTTCTCTTCTTCTCCTCATGTTCCGTACTAATCCTTTTCCTTCTTATGGAGAGTCAGGCTTTCTATTGATGTTCCTTTCCTGTGCCAGCGGACCCAGGTCACTGAGGTCGGCTGCAGCACTTCCTTTCACTTCCACTCCGGGGATCTCCTTTCACAGACTGACCTCATCAGACTCCTGTGACAAACTGACTAAATCCTAAACCCTTCCCGCTCTGTTGGTGCAAACTAAACTCCACCCGCCTCCCAGCATGCTTCGTGTTCCAAGCAGGGATCCACCAAAGGGTGCTTTGCTACACTACTGTGTTGTGTGGGAAGCAGGTGTTGGAACGTGGTCAGATGTCTCCACCTTACCTGGATGGTGGGGTACCACACCTCAGGAGGAGGTGCAGTACCTCTGTGGTGACTGAACCCTCAGGGGTGCCACACTAAGGTCTTTACCTGAGCTCTGTAGCACTGCCTTTCACCTGAGTAATACACTCCACAGACCTCAACACTCTCTGGGACATGTCCTGTAATTACTCCATTGTTGCTCAAAACCATGCAAAAGAGAAATTCTGCCTGGTTAGGTAGTTTCCAGAAGAAGTGAGTAGGGGCTTGTGTAGATTGGTCAAAGGCACTCCTGTTTCTTTCCCTTGAGAAGGCTTATTCCAAGTAAAATGAGGCTTGTACATGATCCTGACATAGGTTTCAGGCTTGACAGACTGACCACAATACAGGCCCTCGCTTGTATGCACTGTATTTAGAATTTAATTTGAATGCTTTTGGTGTCTGGTAGAATCCAATTTACTGAACTTTATCATACAGCTCCCCCAACTCCTGTATTATATTCACTTTACAGCGGCTTCACCCGCTATGATAGAGGTTCCATTGGGATCCGATGGCAAAAATGAACTGTGGACGTTACAAAATGCAGGTTTCAGAGCTCGTGGCGGCCCTCTGAAAATTAAAAGTGAGGGCCGCATAATGACATGGCGGTGGACATGGTGGTGGGTGATGCCCAAAATTCATATGGGCATGTTTGAAATAGCATTGTAAAGGGAAGGGGAATATGTATTCCACTATCTTGCTAACTATTTGGCATGAAGGCGGGACCTCCCAAACAATGGAGTGAAAGCTCTCCCAAATGAATGATACAGGGCCACCTGAGAGCCCATACCAAATTCAGGTTTCACGGCACCTTCTGACACTCTGCTAATCGGCAGCGAGGGCCGCATAAAGACATCGTGGTGGACATGGTGGTTGGGCGATGCCCAAAATTCAAATGGACATGATTGAAATGGCATTGTAAAGGGATGGGGATTATGTATTCCACTATCTTGCTAAGTATTTGGCATGAGGAAAGGGATCTCCCAAAAGTAGGAATGAGAGCCCTCACAAGTGTTAAAGGAAAAACTAATCCAAAATGCTCTGTGTGAACATATGCTAAAGGGGAGGTATAATTTTTTTTTTTTTATTTAGCATTATATACATGTAATTATGATGGATAAAACATTTCTTAGCATTTTCCCTTTAAAAAAAAAATGTTGGTTTGGTAGGTCTTTTTAAAAATCCGTAAAACCGATGCAATAGTCTGGTAACATTATTCTCAGATACCATATGTCAGTCAGAAAGACATGCAGGCATCTTCTCCATGCTGTTCCCATTTAGTTTTAGCTCTTTTCCATCAATTTCAGCTTTTTTTCCATGCCCCCAGACCTGTTTATTGGGACCAGCAGAAAAATATTCTGCTTTCCCATTGACTTGGATATTAGAAATTATTTGTGCTGATTTTCCCGAATCTGAATATTTCACTATTCGATCATCACTATTTATAAATGTTCTAAAGCTATTTCACTCACTTGATCTTTATGGTCAGAGTAGCCTGGAAGAGTAAGAGCTGCTTTGTAGAGTTGAGCGACTTTGGTCGGATCGGGTTTCGTGAAACCCGAATGAAACAAAATAAGTTTCAGATGAAACTCGTCCGACTAGAGCAAAACAAAGTCGGAGTTTTGTCCGAAACCCGACCCCAATGCAAGTCAATGGGAAATAAAAGTCGGACGAAACTCCGACTTTTTTTGCTCTAGTCGGACGAGTTTCATCTGAAACTTATTTTGTTTCATTCGGGTTTCACGAAGCCCGATCCGACCAAAGTCGCTCAACTCTACTGCTTTGATGTTGAGCAGCTGAATCACTGGCAAGTCAGTGACTGCTCTGTGCCAGCTCCAGTGAGAACAGGCAGGTAATTTCCTCTATTAGCAACTACCTGCCTTCTAGTTTATAGGCTCATAGTAAAAAAAAAAAAAAAAAAATAGTTCTGAATAAACCCATTAAAGAAGTTGCCCACTACAAATACACTGATAACCTATCCTTAGGATAGGTCATCAATGTCTGCTCGACCAGGGTCCGACACCTGGCACCCCCACTGATCAGCTATTATCGGTGCCGCCGGCAGCTGCCATCCCGAAGTACTCACTTGCCGACCTTCTCGGTCTTCTGACAGTGGCCTGGCTTGGTACTGTACATCTGCATCCTAACCAAACCGCAAGTGAGAATTCCTAATTCTAATACCAAAACCTAACCGCAAGCGAGAATTCTGTGCAGAGGCCAGCTCCGCCACCACCGATAATAGCTGATCGGCGGGGTGCTGATCGGACCCTGGCCGATCAAACATTGATGACCTATTTTAAGGATTGGTCATCAATGTATAAATAGTAAACAACCACTTTAAGGCTACAGTCACAGTATTTGATTAGTATTTATGAGCCCAAACCAGGAGTGGGTCAAAAATACATAAGTGGTGACATGTTTTGATTATACATTTTCTGATTGATCAGTATTTTACATCAGTATTTGTAAGCCAAAACCAGGTGAGGAACAAACACTCTTGGTAAGGTTCTGGAGGCTGAAATCCATAGAAACCAGATTTACACTGTTAGGACGGCGGAACGCACCAAATATAAAATAACAGGAGGTGCGTTCGCCGTGCGGTAGGTGACCAGACCGCTGCTGAACAATGGCAGATGCACCTAATCAATGAGGTACTGCGCTCGGGTTAATGTCACCCGAACGCTAAGGACGGCTCTGTTCTGGCACAGAGTCGCAAGAGGCAATGTGATGCCGAGACGCGGCTCTGTTAGTGTCACAGAGACCTGCGTGTGGCGTCGCAACAGCGACCAAGAGTAGCTGCGGTTCGTGCATAGCAGCGGCAGGTAAAGCCGCAGATGTCGGCGCTGAGACACAGGCGCCGATGGACGCTAGTGTAGGCGCGGATCACGTGGCGTGTAACTTGCCACAAGCTGAGACTGACTATACAACTCTCTGTCACCATTCGTAATATCCGAGGGAAGGGGTTTCATAATGCGTCAGTCACCAGTCCACACATCCGTCACCATACACACACACAGCATAATATGCTACACTAGCGCATCGCCGAGCCGCCATGCGGGCTTTTTATAGCGATGCGCTTCCGGGACCTTCCATTAGCTTGGGAAGGACCAATCAGATCCGACATAGGACCTGAGCATGTGACCCCTGCTCTCCAGTGAGAGGTCAAGTTGCGGGCATGCCCAGTAGCACGGCATGAGGACTTAGCCTCAGAAGCAGTTCCCTGCAGAGCAGGTTGCGCTGCTATTGCTGCACCAGAGGTGGCAGCAACATCCAGGCTGTCAGAGCGAGTCTGAGCAGCAAGCCTGGCTCGCCGTGTTTGCTGAGCAACACACGGAGCGGTCGAGGAAGAATGGGAGACCGCAGGATGTCTGGCTCTGGACTCCCGCTGTGCAGTGCCAGGAATCCGACGCCTAACATGAACTATAAAAGCTTTATGTTTTAATACATGAGCGCTGGAACAGGGGCAGAGGAGCAAGCGCAAGCGAGAATTCCTAATCCTAACCGCAAGCTTGAATTCAGTCTGGACGCCGGCTCCGCCACCACCGATAATAGCTGATCGGCAAGGGTGCCGATCGGACCCTGGCCGATCAAACATTGATGACCTATTTTAAGGATTGGTCATCAATGTATAAGTAGTAAACAGCCACTTTAAGGCTACAGTCACAGTATTTGATTAGTATTTTTGAGCCCAATCC